>NW_020665066.1:923121-925889 GCF_002925995.2 Terrapene triunguis
CTTAGTGCGCCGTACATTTACATTTCTTCACTTTCTTAAAATATACAGTATGATTCAGGTTAAAACTTAAGGCCAGGAGACAACTGTGCAGACACCATCTCCACTGCTGGCAGTTTTGATCTAATTTTCCCTTTCCACATTCCACAAAGGCAATAATAAATACAAACTGCTTTTGTGTTAAGAATTGTTGGAAAATGGAGACTGCTGTTTGGAAGGTCAAGGCCCCATCTATAGTGTCACCGTGGAGACTGATTGTATGGAGGAGGAAGAGGGTGGGAGGGGGAAAGAGGTCAGCTCTTTCCTTGCTGCTTGCTGCTGCCTGTCTGTCCATCCATCCCAAGAAGTAAAGATTATTCTCTTCATTCCGAAATGGGGGAGTTACAATATTAGACTGCTAAATGATAACAGCAGTTGTCTTACTGATATAAAGTAGCATCCGAAGAAGTGAGGTTTTTACCCACGAAAGCTTATGCCCAAATAAATCTGTTAATCTTTAAGGTGCCACCAGATTCCTTGTTGTTCTTACTGATATAGTTTCTCAAATTTAACCTGCAAGGGGTACACAGTAAATGACGCTCGCTACACTCTTCTTTGAGATGTTTACTTAACAAATGACTATTTTCCACACAACATACACATTTTTAGGGCTTTTAAGCAATCCTTCTTAACATGGAGCAATGGCTTTGAGACCAGAGTTTATCTGAGAGAAATCGGTAAGGACAAGATTCTAACTTTATAGAATCAGGAACAATTGAGCCAAACAAGGCACAAACACATCATTCCCCCTAAAAGTCTCATTAATATTTGTTGTGCAACCAAAATAAAGAGATTGGGGCTGGGACTCTGAAGGTTCAAAGTTTCAGCTACCTTGTGTTAGGTGCAGGTTTCTGCAACTTCGGTACATACCCCAGCTTTCTGACATGCAAGTTTTTCACCATTAGAGAACATCTGAAACTAAAGGAGATGAAAATGATCTTCCATACATTGTATTCTTTTGCAACTACTGGGAAAGTTTGGGGCAGGTGGTGCTGTTTGGGTTTTTAAAAGTATTTTCCTGTCTTTTCAGAATTTTTGGCTACTCAAAGTATTTCAGATGACTGCAAATACACAGACGTTATCTAAATGTTAGTGAAAAGATCTTGAATCTTCTTGTGTAGAGTGAACTTCCCATGCAGCTAAAGTAAAATAAAATAATAATAATAAAAACCAGGTTTACAATCTGCTCTAAAGGCACCGGAACAGCTACAAGAAAAGAGATTTAAAAGGAACTTGGTGTTAAATCAGAAACACAAACCAAATTTATATTTTTTGAGTAATTGAAAGATCTGTTAACATCTTGTTTCTGATACTGGATGGGCAAACAGTGAGAAAAATGAAGTTCACAGATGTCTGAAGCATTGCCTATTTTCACATATACTGCATGCTTCTATGATGAGTTTTCCCTAATTACATATGCCAGATTTTTCAATCACCAAGTTGCTAAGGGCCCATGGAACTGGATGGAATGACTCCTGTTGGCTTCGGCGAGTGCAGGATGTGGTTGTACCCATGAAATAATGATTTCTAAAATGTGGGAGGTCAGAATGGATGTCCTGCAGATCAGCGTGAAGGGAACTTTTAATTTCAAGCTGTGATTTGCCTGTGAATAAGCTTGCTAATTTCAATAATTCATCATCTGATGTATATAACAAATCAGATACCTGTGTGGAGTGATAAAATTATGGACAACTTTGTAAAATATGGCAGCTTGTCTCTTCACTCTTCCCAGAAATAGGAACACTGCTCTCCTTAACTGACTGCCTCGTCTTCATGACCCCCAGGGAGCCTCCACACCATCTATCTTCCCTCATTTCCTTCTATACTCTAGCCCATCCCTTGTGCTTCCCAAATGCCAGGCTCCCACATTCATCCTTCCTCCATGCTGCACCCCTCAGAAACAGCCTCCCAGTCTGATTCCCTTTGTCTCTTTCCCAAACTCATCTTAAAGACCCATAACTCCAAACACGGCCTAGAAAGTAAATATGAAATCTTATTCCTTCTTCAGCCTCTCAGTTTCCCTGTGCTCAGTCACTGAACCTAGCAAAGATACTCCTCACCCATCAGACACACAGAAACTACCTATAAAGCAGCCCCAGATGGCAAGAGTCATGGAGACACCAACAGTACTCAGATCATATAGATGGTTAGGGACACCAGTGTTAGATAAGCAAAGGTTTCTGAGCACCTACCAAAAAACAGAACTGCAATCAGGAATGTAACCTAGCAAGAAGGCCAACTAATACAAACAATACCTAACCTGGCTATCCCTATCTCCCTAAGAACACCACCACCTCGGATATAATAATAAACAAATGCTTTCCTCCCTCAGCACAACAAACTTAAAAAGAGTTAGAAAAGTCATTTGCGTGCTCTGGTGCACAGAGGGCTTGTGTGAGTAATAACTAGATACAGACTGCGTATGACTTTCAAACAACAAAAGTATATAAAATCAATTCTATTTTTTCCTCCCACAGCCTGAAGCTGTCTAGGCTGAGGGTCACCTCTGAACTTGTTGTCTATTGAAAAGTGATTTAAACTCCACCTTATTTCAGTATGAATGTTGGGCATGTCATAAGGTTTATTTTCCTGCAAACAATGAAAAAAAAGAAAGTCTGCATAGTATAACGAATTGCACTGATGTTTGTGTACTCTTTCCTAATATTATATTACAGCTGTGTCAGTTTATGCTATTTGCATCTGACTGTGTACATCTGAATATGGATGTAGCA
>NW_020665066.1:925899-938829 GCF_002925995.2 Terrapene triunguis
GTATCAGCTGACTTATCATAAGGTTTTATTCTGCAAAACCAAACATACTGACACATAAAAACAGGGGATTTATTTTCTAATGAACAAACACCAACTTGCTATTACCACTGAATACTGCACTGTGTACAGAGAATTATTATACATTATTTGCACTAGAATAATACCCCCCCCCTTGTGCTAGGTGTTGTACAAACATAAAACCCCTGCCCTGAAGAGCTTACAGTCTAAGAGTGGAAGAAAGGAAGTGTTGTTAGCCCAGTTTTAAAGATGGGGAACTGAGGCACACAGGAAGCCTGTGGCAAAACCAGAAACTGAACACAGATCTCCTTGGGTCCCAAGTCCAATGCCTTAACCACAAGACCCTCCTTCCCTAAGGAATCATAGAGAATTATAGGAGTGGAAGGGACCTTGAGAGATCATCTAGTCCAGTCCCCTGCACTCAAGGCAGGACTAAGTATTATCTAGATCATCCCTGATAGGTGTTTGTCTAACCTGCTCTTAAAAATCTCCAATGATGGAGATTCCACAACCTCCCTAGGCAATTTATTCTAGTGCTTAACCACTCTGACAGTTAGGAAGTTTTTCCTAATGTCCAACCTAAATCGCCTTTGCTGCAATTTAAGCCCATTGTTTCTAGTCCTATCCTCAGAGGTTAAGGAGAACAATTTTTCTCCCTCCTCCTTGTAACAACCTTTTATGTACTTGAAAACTGTTATGTTCCCTCTCAGTCTTCTCTTCTCCAGACTAAACAAACCCAATTTTTTCAATCTTCCCTCATAGGTCATGTTTTCTAGACCTTTAATCATTTTTGTTGCTCTTTTCTGGACCTTCTCCAATTTGTCCACATGTTTCCTGGAACGTGGTGCCCAGAACTGGACACAATACTCCAGTTGAGGCCTAATCAGCGTGGAGTAGAGCGGAAGAATTACTTCTCGTGTCTTGCTTACAACACTCCTGCTTATACATCCCAGTGGTGGTCTTAATAATGTCTCTTTGAAAAATAGCCAACTGTCTTGAACTATTTTTCCCTTTAGACTTCTTCCTATGGGAACTTACCTACCAACCCCTGGAGTTTGCTAAAGTCTGCCTTCTTGAAAACTATTACGTTTATTGTGCTGTTTTCCATTCTACCATTCCTTAGAATCATGAACTCTACCATTTCATGATCACTTTCACCCAAGCTGCCTTCCACTTTCAAACTCACAACCAGTTCCTCCCTATTTGTCAAAATCAAATCTAAAACAGTCTCTCCCCTGGAGCTTTCTTCGCCTTCTGAAATAAAAAATTGTCTCCAATACATTTCAAGAACTTGTTGGAAAATCTGTGCCCTGCTATAATATTTTCCCAACAGATATCTGGGTAGTTGAAGTCCCCCATCACCACCAAGTCCTGTGCTTTGGATGATTTTGTTAGTTGTTTTCTTTTTTTTAAAAAAGCCTCCTCCACCTCTTCTTTCTGGTTAGGTGGTCTGTAGTTGACCCCTACCATGACACCACCCTTGTTTTTTACCCAGAGATTTTCAACAAGTTTGTCTCCTATTTCTATCTCAACCTCAGTCCAAGTGTATACATTTTTAATATATAAGGCAACATCACCTCCCTTTTCCCCCTGCCTGTCCTTCCTGAGCAAGCTGTACCCTTCTATACCAATATTCCAGTCATGCATATTATCCCACCAAGTCTCTGTGATGCCAACTATGTCATAGCTGTGTTTATTAACTAGCACTTCAAGTTATTCCTGCTTATTCTCCATAATTCTTGAATTAGAAAACAGACATCTAAGATACTGATTTGTTTTCCCCCCGCATTCTCTCTTCTCTCTCCCTTATCCCTGCTATAACGGCCCATGTCTCCCCCCCTGCTGCCCCCCGATTCTGACCCTTCTCCAAGGTTTCCATGTGTTGTTGTTTTTTAACTTATCTATGGACTTTTGTCACTTGCCCCCATCGAACCTAGTTTATAGAATAAAGTCTAAATTAACCTCTGAGGAGACTTGTTTAAAAGGAGTTTTTTCAATCCTTTTGAGGTGTTTCCATTTGATGTGGTTGAAGGAGCAAATGCTATGTAACGTAATAAATAACATTTACTTTTGTGAATTTGTATGGGTAATTCTTAACTGAATCGCAGCGCTAACACATAAATAATAACCCACATGAGTGGACAATATGGGACTTTCTTAGAGACCAGTCAGTTTTAAGGGATATACACAAGTTAGAAAATCAAGTAAGGTCTCTCCCTTACAAACTTACCCTGAAGGGTGGGATTGCTGAGGCAAACTAACATAGCTGGGAGGTCTGTGGCACCTAATAGGAATGGATGGAAACTTCAGGAGGGGATCTGCAAAAAGGCATGATAAATCACCCAGTGTGCATAATGGAGAGACAAGGGGCTGGAAAGTAGTAAGGAGCAGACCCAATGAAGAACAGTCTAGGCAGTAAGAAGTAGCGCAGAAGCTCATAGTTGAAAAGGTACATTCCCATAGGTAAATACATCCAACATGGTACCTTATTATGGGCAAATACATCCAAGTACATGGATGGCGAATTTTTCATAAACAGAAGGATCTTTTCTGCCCCTTTTTTTAGGCTGCACTGGGCCACTTTATTGTCCCTCCATTTTATAAAATAGCTTTAGCCTGTTGAATATCATCTTCATACTTTTATTCAGTCACGCATTCAGGTTTATTTCCCATTGAAAATGCAAAGAAAAATACCTGTAAACTAGTTCCTGAGCCCTGGCTACCATTTTTTTAAAGAAACTTTTCATTAAGGCAAAGCTACAATAAAATGTTAACATAAGACAACATAAATTCATGATTCAGGATCACGTTAATATTCAAAGAACCTGGCTCAAGATTCCAGCTTGCTGGCTGGGGAGCCTGCCTCTTGAAAGTATGCTAAACATGGTGACCAAATTTGTAAATACATATCCTCTTTTTGGAGCTTCTTTTGTGTATGTACTTGGGTAAAAGGTTTCCCATTATAAGGACAGTCCATCCCTACAGCCCATATGTATTGCCTAATTCTCTCTTTCATGACTGGACTGAACTGATATGATATCATTAGAATGTTTTCCTGTGCAATTTCCTAATAACCCATTTAAAATATTTTTCTAGTTCAATAAGGCAATTAGTTTGACAGGCTCATTCCCTGGTAAACTTGCTTTTAAAAATGAAACAGTGGGCATCATTAACAATGAATATTTACCACACAGTGGTATTCCCGATACTTAGAATGTGAAATACCTAAAATACCACAGTAAATTTAACTACTGTGGGTGGTAAAGATCCAATTTAATGTTCCTCACTGTATTTGTGTGCAAAAGAGTTCACTAAATTAGCTTTTTAAATTCTGCTCAACACAAACAGTTGGAGGTTTTTAAAAATGGAATTCCCTCTCCTCCACCTCAGCTCACAAAAATCACTGCTAGGCCCAAACTTTCCATACCAAGCACTAGCCTAGAACAAGCTGTTTTGGCCAAGTTCTAAACTTTCAAGGGATCAGCGGTTTTGTTGGGCTGGGAAGTGTAACCACAGCTAATCTATATTTAACCAGGATCTATTTGGTGTTCATATTAAGCTGGAAATCTCATGAGAACACTCTTGTGAAATTTTGAGAACTCCCTGTTTTTAGGAGCATTGGAAACATAGGAGTTGCCAGTGCCACGCTGAATTGGACCAGTGGACCATCAAGTCAAGAATCCTGTCTCTGACAGTGGCCAGAACCCAGTGCTTAAAAGAAAGATGCAGCAAAACCTGCGGCAAGCATTTATATCTGGATAACCTGCTCCCAGAGAGTTTCTTCTTAACCCTATTAAGTAGAGGTTGGCTTTTGCCCTGAAACTGGATCCCTTCCAAAACCTAATGGAAGCTACTGAGAGTATAGCTTCCCCGGTGGTAGCCTGGAACTCACATTTACTGACCCAGAGGAAGGATGGAGGGGTTTGAACATTTAAAAAAGAAAGAACATTGCCAGACTTTGCCCACCTCAAAAAGTGCAGGCTTGGTTTGAGTTTCAGAAGAAGGTTCATCTAGTTTTTGTTTTATATGAACTGGTTGGCTCATCACTATTATAAATCCAAAATAACTGGGGTTTCTACTGCAGAAGGAAATTCAACTATAACCACACTATTATAATAGTGTAATAAAGATATATATGTAGTCAATTTTAGGATCAAAGCACCCTCTCTTTCTCCAACAGCCTTCTAAGTTAGATCTACTTCCTACTTGGAGCCAAGGCTTTCTTGAATAACATATTCAAAAATTCAGGTGTCTATGCAATATGGCTTGATTTCCAGAGTAGTAGGCACTCACAACTCCAATAAAAGTCAATGGGAGCTGCAAATGCTCATCACCATTTAAAAAACAACCAAACAATCCCTGTGTGTGCTCACAGACTCACACTACTTCTTCAGACACCACCTAAGCTCACCCTTACATCAGTGAGTAACACTTTCTCTGCAAAAGCCATAAATCTGTTATCAACTGCTAAAATCATCCAAAAGAACTCTGTATTTTGTTACTGTAAATGTTGGGGGAGAAAATCCTTCTTGCTTCATTTATGTAGCAGCAAAGCAAAACGTTTATTCATTTTACCCATGGACAACAACGTCATCTCCTGTGAAAAGAACCTGTGAAATAATTTCCAGTAATATATTTATAAACGTTTTTATTAAACAGTTTTCTCAGCACATTAGTTCATTTTTTTGAAATTCTGGGTTCAGAACAAAGGAGTTTTTTACCCTTATTTTCTTCTGTACCATCAGGCTGTTATGCCAGTATTAAATAATTCTCTCACAACGCTTCTGAAGAGCTGTATGCAAAGATGTCCAAATTCACATGGCTATGGCTTCCAGTGTGTAAGGTCTAACCTGGAATCTGACAAAGAACCATAGAGTGTCCTGCCCCACATCCAATTAAGAATGGTTTTGCAGAACCAAGAGCTGCGATTGGCGTCGGGGCATAAACATTTGCTTCTGTGCCATCACCACACATCCCATGTTCATTCCATCCCCAGGAGAAACAATGACAACCTGGGGAGAGGGAACAAAAGTTTCAATGAGAATATTTGTTACAAACCAATGTAAAAAACAAAACTGGGAGTGTAATCAGCCATCTTCTAATTATCAGAGAATCTACCTGTTCCTTCCTGATCCTTAATAATTAAAAAGCAAGCAAGAGGTTTAAGAATTAATTAATAAGATTACAATTTATTATTTTTACCAGCCCCACAAAAGTGTGCTGGCACTTTAAAGACACAAAATAAAACTCTCCCAGAAAGCTTACAATTTAGTGCCCCCATCCTGTAAGCTGTTCTGAGAAGGCAAACCCCAGTGCCATGCATTGAACTATAATATATATCCGCACAGAGTGGCATGCAGAATCAAGGTCCATATGGACAAAGTGGCAAAGGAAGGAAGCAATACAATCATATATTTATTCCTATTTTCACTTTAACTCTCATGGCTTTTCTCCTTGTGTTTCTTTTTATACGAACCCCTGGCAACTTGCATTGCTGTTATTTGTGACACCTTTCTTATCTTCTTTGATATGCCTTACCTTTTAGTTTTATATTTTCATTATTTTCTATTATTATTATTTACTTTTTAACTCATACTCTTTCTGTCCCAAATCAAGATCAATGTATTATCATTATAGTACCTCAAAACACTCCACAGAAATCTTGTTCTATAAATGGTCAGTGCAAGAGGAAAAAACTCTTTTACTCTGAGCAGTGGTGCCTGTTCCATCCATGAAGTAGTTTTTGTGTGCCAGAATGCTCTTTTGAGTTTGTGTGATCAAACAGAAATCCACGGTTGTAATGTAATTATGTTTCTCCTGCAACTGGCTCTTTTGAATGTCACAGTGAACTAATGGTATCAAGTATAATTTTAAGGTCAAATGGAAAACACAAAACCAAAAAATGCAATAAAGGTCACAGCCCTGAGATAATGTAATATCTTCAAAATTCAGGAAGAGACTATTCTAGATGTTGGCCAGATCACCCTTCTCCTTTGAGCTACCCTAATCTATTTACGCTAAGTAATGCTATTACCCTGAGTGTTAAAATCTTCTTCTTCTTTCATATTTTTTTTTCAAAAATTAAAATGTTAGCAAAGCCAGGTATTATTAAACACAAAACTATACTGTATTCTACAAACTGATTTCCCAGTAACCTCTGCATGAGATAAGTAAGAGGAATCCCTTCGGACACAGTACAGTAGTTCCTCAAAGCTGCATGAATGTTCTATTAACAACCTAAGCTCCACCACAAGTGCACATTCAGGGCCCATACATTTACATGCTGTGCTGCATGGGAATACTAAAAAAAATAACAGATGTATAGCACAGGGCTGTAAATGTGCCACTCTAAAGAACACGAATTTATGTGAGTTAATAGGAATTCCTTGTAAAGTGCAAGGCCGGACTATACCGCATTAAGGTATGTGAGTCAACAAATACATCCCAAACCAAGGGACAGTGCTGATTTCATCATATAAGAGTGATGCAGAAAAAAATTATCTATAGCATACAGCAAAATCTACTACATTCAGAAAATTTCTTTTACACAATAATTAACACATGGAACTCACTAACACAAGATATAACTGAGGCCAAAAGCCTAGCAGGGTAAACAAAAGAGTTAAAGAATAGATAAAATAAAATTACACTTTACATAGAGTATATGAACATTCACAATTACATTAGAAAAGGTAAAAGAGCAGCAAAACACACTTAAAGAGATAAGACCATTTTTCTAGATCTGTTATCTGGATACCCTCTATTCACTATTCTGTTTTAGAAGATAATTAATTAAACTACTATGTTTTCACTGTTTTAGCATATCACCAGCAATCCAGTGTTTAATGGGTTCAGGTTTAAAATTGTGCGTGTTTGTCTAACTCAACCTCTCTGCAACACAATTCACAGCTCCTACAATACAGTGAGTATTCAGACATCTCTTTGGACATGTCTGTAGTTACCCGTAGCGTAGTTACCAGACACCATTGGCCCATAGTATGGATTAGTCCTAGTTAGGATATTTAAAAACGTGAATAATAAAATAGCAGAGATACTAAATTTGAGCATTAACAAGTAGTTAATTATCATGTAATAGCTGACTCCGTAGGCAGGAAGCTAAAGGCTATGTGACACCTACTTAACTAGGCCATGCATTATGAAATCATAATTCTAAACCCAGAGTAGTGATGTGCAAGCTGGTTCAGACATAAAAACATTTCCCCAGTAAAATGCCGCCTATGTTTAGAACAGCACTCATGCCAAATCTTTTTTAAGATGGAGGAAGATTCAGGGATATTTTTCACTTGTGGATCCCATTCAGCATCGAAACGGAAAGTAACAAAATACAGAGACAATGGCTGTTCCAATGGAATTTCCGAACAGGACTGGACATGCTGGAAATCCTAAGAGAAAGGCTGGCCTCATTTTCCCGCCCTGTTTTGCAGATTTAAGAGAATTGGGTAGTTCGAATGAACATCTGAATAGGTGGATGCTTCTCCATACCTAACCCAGCCTCTGAACCACCAAAGGTCACTTAAACCTGTCTGTGCCTCAGCTTTCCCATCTGTGAAATGGAGATAATATCACCCATCTGCTTTTGAAAAGCACTCAAATCCTGTCTGGAACTTGCTACATACCATAAGTAATGAGTTTGCAATCCAGGGAAGAGTCACAACCAAGGCTTTCTTCCTGGCTATGTTGGGGAGGCAAAACTTTTTTGTTGTAACATGACGGTTCCCGTATGGAAAAGGTTGCAATCATCTTGCATGATTACTCCCAATTCAAAGGAAATATGTAACAACTTTAATTAAAATAAATAACTGTCACCTGAAAAATAATAATCATTCCAGAAATACAGATTAGAGGATAACACATTTATGAATCATGTTTTGCCTTTTTTTTTTTTTTTAACCTAACCAATAAAAGCCTATTGATTTTAAGGCTCTACAGAGACTATAACAAGCAGATTCGTTTCACTTTGAGTTTAAATCAACATACTGGTCTCTTTCCTGGCAGGTTCTTTGAAGGTGTTATGGGAAGATTTAAGAAAAATGTTTTTTGAGTTACCAGTTTTCTCCTACCCCACACCCTTACCTCATCTCCATCTTCCCCCAATCAGAGCCGCCTTTAAAGGTCTCTGATCTCACTGAATATAGGAGAGCTTTCTGTGCATGTTAAACACCAGCGTGGGTAACATTCTCAGCAAGAATTATAGCAGCAGTTTTCATCCCTTCCCCTATTGCAACCCTCTTTGCCATTCTCAGATCACTCTTCTATCTAGCAGGGATCTATAGCCATTTAAGTGAAATATGAAGTGCTGGAAGGTCATGACCCCACAACACCTGTTTGTGATCCCCAGATTGAGAACCCGTTAGTGATGGTACCTTGATATCATGCTGAACCATCAATTTCCAGCCATTTTATAGTAAGATTTTAAAGCAGTTAGGTTAGTTTTCAGAGGGGTGTCTACCCCACATTGGATTGTATGGAAGGGATGTAAAATACATTTAGAGTATTGCTTACTAGGACCATTTCTGTGCATGTCTTGAATGCACAGTAGTCACTATTAAGGAGTCAGCATTTGCTAAGAGTTAACACATCACAGTATCTGAGATACAGGACCTTCCTCTTAGACCTAGAGTAGGAAAACCATCTAGTCACGTTAATATGGAATAGAATTTTGGTAATTTTACATTTTTATGCAACATCTAATCATCTAAACGTCTAATCTTACCCTTGTCATTGCTGTTATGAGCTCTGTGGTACCAAATATCAGTGATTAGTCCCACACACAAATGCAATTGGCTGATTTGTTTCCATGGTGATTACTATTTTATTTGGTTGGAGAATTTTTATTCAGCGCCATCAAAACCTAATGAGCTAAGTCCAGCATGTTTTGAGTCATCTGGAATAATTAAAGTGCTAGGTGGAATTGCTGATACAGCAAATATTTAAAAAATTGAAACAAGAAACAGAGCAGTACATGACTTACTTGGACTGATAACAATGTCTAACTACATATCTTTTAAAAATACCACAGAGGATTTTAAAAGCCTGGAAAACAGGGGACAAAAACATCTCTCTAAAACTAAAGAACGCCTGATGGCTTAAACAGTGATGGCCTTTATTTATATGAGCAAAGAGAAAGAGTGATTAAAAGGATTTTGTACACAACAAGCTACTGTACATAACTACAGGGTGCCCCAATTTTACAGAAGTGGATAAAAAAGACAATGAAGTCTGGTTTAAAAAAAAAAGGTACTAGAGCAGATAAGCAGGGAGGAGCTGATTTGTGAATGGTCGTAAAGGCAAGGACTAGAAACTTGTATTTGATTTGGTGGAGAAAGGAGAGCTACTGGAGGAATTCAAAGAACAGTGTCATGCTGTCTGGAGTAGCTCACAACCGAGAGTGCTAACCAAAAGCAGAGCAGACACCCCAAGCTGGTGGTATGTTCTATAATTAGATTTCGCCAACCCAGTAACAAATATGAACTCCTGAAGCACTGTACCAGTCTTGTGATGGAATCACAGACAGTCCCCTTGGGCACTCCAGTCTATATTACCACCCAGGCATGCTGGACTTAGTGATAAATGGTCACTTACACCAAAGATCACAAAATATTCAGGTTGCTTCCAGTCCCAAGAGACCCGTCTCTTACCCTAGGTCAATTTGTACCTTACATCTCACACCAAAGACAGCGCTTGTAGACAATCCTGTAATAAACTCACTAAAGGTTTAATAATGAGGAAAAAAGAAATGAGAGAGTTATTTACATGTTAAAGCAAGCAAGCAAATTTACACACAAATGAGTTTCAGTCTGTGATTCAAAAGGTGATAGATTTGTAGTAACCTGTCAATCCAAAATGTCTTTCAGGGCTAACCCATGCCAAGAAGCGTGGGGATCTTTTTGCTTTTCTTTTGGAATCTTTGCCCCCAGAGTCCAGATAGCATAAAACAGATTCAGTTTCTCCTTGTGAGAAATTTTTATCCCCTCCACTCCAGAATCCAAACTGATGGGATGAATTCATGCATAGGTCTCCCCTTCCTGGAGGGAGTTAGGAATACAAGCAACAGGTCCTCTCTCCTTTGATGCTACACAATACCTCACTGACCTTCATTGGGTCATCTTATATGCAGGACAAGTCCTTTATGTTCATTAATGCTTCTTTTCCTGTTTGGCGAGCTACACAATTACAGAGGTTTACAATGCAAACACACAATATAACTTTACACCATGGGTAAAGCTGTGAGTTTGTCATGGAGGTCACGGAAGTCATGGATTCCATGACTTTCTGTGACCTCCATGACTGTTGCAGTGGCCGGTGCACCTGGCTCCGAGGCAGCTCAGGCAGCCCCTGCACCAGAGGCACGGGCCACTGCCTCCCTTCCCCCAGCAGCAGTTTGGGTGAAGGAGGGGGCAGCAGGTTGGGGCGCGGGATGGGGTGAGGCAGGCTCTGGGTGGTGCTTACCTGGGGGGCTCCCCGAAAGCAGCAACATCTCCCTTGCTTAGCTCCTAGGCAGAGGCATGGCCAGGCAGCTCTGCCTGCAGGCACCACCCCCGCAGCTCCCATTGCCCGAGGTTTCCAGCCAATGGGAGCTGGCACAGGATTTGGTCACAACCTGGAGAGAGATTGTTGGGACCAACACAATGCCCAGGCTTTGTGTTTGTGTGACAAGGAAGATGGTGGTGTTTTCTAAAGTGATGGAGAAAAGAGGGGAGTCTGGAGCAAGAAAAGGAGCTCAGTTTTGGAAATGTTAAGTTGTCAATGGAGAGGCTTGTAGGAGATGACAACAGAGTGGCAGGCCAAACTGCAGGAGCAGAAGCAGAAGCAAGGAGACGATAGATTTGTGGCATCAGTGTAGAGACAGCAGTTGAAGCCGTGGGGTCTACACTTAAAATTTAGGACAACATAGCTATATTGCTCATAGGTATGCTACTACAGTGCCTGTATGCAGACATGGGCTACGTTATATGAGCTGATGAAGTCACCTAGAGAAAAGGCATTAGAAGAAGAGAAGAGTGGGTCTTCTTGCTTCGATTCCCTTTTGGGGCATTTTTGTTTGTTTTTTCCTTCCCTTTTGATCATAAGAATGGCCCTACTGGGTCAGACCAAGTCCATCTAGCCCAGTATCCTGTCTTTGGACAGTGGCCAGTACCAGGTGCCCCAGAGGGAATGAACAGAACAGGTAATCATCAAGTGATCCATCCCCTCGCTCATTCCCAGCTTCTGGCAAACAGAGGCTAGGGACACCATTCCTGCCCATCCTGCTAATAGCCATTGATGAACCTATCCTCCATGAATTTATCTAGTTCTTTTTTGAACCCTGTTACGGTCTTGGCCTTCACAACATCCTCTGGCAAGGAGTTCCACAGGTTGACTGTGCGTTGTGTGAAGAAATAATTCCTTTTATTTGTTTTAAACCTGCTGCCTATTAATTTCATTTGATGACCCCTAGTTCTTGTGTTCTGAGAAGTAGTAAACAGCACTTCCTTATCTACTTTCTCTACACAAGTCATGATTTCATGCCTATTCCAAGTTGATTACTCAAAATCCTGAAGCAACCGCAGCAGCCCCACATGCTTTCAGGCAGAAATTCAATTTTTATGAACATGACAACCAACAACAAGGCTCTGTGCCAGATCTCTTTGGGATGAAACACCATTACAAGTGATGTGTATTAATACAGCTACAAATTGTTTCTAACTGAATTTAAAATGAGCATTGCAACATGTTCTCATATCTAATGATTTATGCATATGGTAGAGGAAGGGAAGGAGAAATTTGTTTGTTGGGTCTATGGGTTAAATGGAGTAACCTTTTCACAAAGGCATGTTATTACTGCTGTTGCCCTTTCCCTCTTTAAAACGTAAATATTCTAATCATAAATGAAATCAGGAGATTTAACAAAACAAGTCCAGTGTAAACCAGAGAATACTTCAGATTTCTGCCAGTGTAACAAACCAGTATTTGTTCCTAAAATCCAAAATACTGTGAAATGCCAAAGGTGAAGCAAGTTTCCCCAATGTAGGTATAAATCATTTAGGTCTAAAGCCCAATCAAACTCCCACTGACTCTGTCTGCTTTAATCACATGCATATGGGCAGCAGACTTTAGACTACCATAGGCAAGCGATAATTAACCAGATTATTCCAGGTAATCAGAAAATAATGTCTGCAACCAATGCATGTATTAAACTGGTTTTACTGGCTAGGAGAAAAGCACTTTTAAAAAAAAATTCACCATATTGCTTTATGAGGTGTTATATCAAGGTCATATGACTACATAATGCCCAGTAACCCACAACTATTTAGACAGTCTTCATATTTAAATACATTGTTCTACAGGCAAGAAGTACCAATATTAGCAGCTAAGATACTTGGGGGGTTAACATAGTTACTTGTAAAAAAAAACAAAAAAAACGAGGAGTCCTTGTGGCACCTTAGAGACTAACAAATTTATATGGGCATAAGCTTTCGTGGGCTAGAACCCACTTCATCAGATATATGAAGTAAAAGACACAGGAACAGGTATAAATACATGAAAGGATGTGGGTTGCTTTACCAAGTGTTAAGTCAGTCTAACGAGATAAATCAATTAATAGCAGGATACCAAAGGAGGAGAAATAACTTTTGAAGTGATAAGAGATTGGCCCATTACAGACAGTTGACAAGAAGGTGTGAGTAACAGTAGGGAGAAATTAAGTTTAGGTTTTGTAATGATCCAACCACCCCCAGTCTTTATTCAGGCCTAATCTGATGGTATCTAGTTTGCAAATTAATTCCAGTTCTGCAGCTTCACGTTGGAGTCTGTTTTTGAATTTTTTTTTTGGAAGAATTGCGACTCTGAGGTCTGTTATTGAGTGACCAGAGAGATTGAAGTGTTCTCCTACTGGTTTTTGAATGTTATGAT
>NW_020665066.1:939229-971207 GCF_002925995.2 Terrapene triunguis
AAAATATCAGAGTTTTGCCTGGTTTCAGGTTGGAAACACAGGTTGATTCTACTAAACCACCAAGATGAAATCATGACATAGCCTGGGCAGGGTTTGCTTCAAACACAGCCCAAGTTTACTAAATTCACAAACTACTCAGCAAATGTAATCTTGAGTTTACAGGATCTGTTACAAAAGTTTAGTGCAGCTCTAGTGTATAGTGTTCTCCCTCTCAGCAATTCTCTTGAGTACTCCGGGTAAAATAATTCTTTTCCCTTCGATTAGCACCTTTCATCCAAGGATCTCAAAGCACTTTACAAACATTCATTAAACTTCAACGTGGTAGGAGAGATTAGCATCCCTGTTTTACAATGGGGATATTATAGCACACAGAAGTCAAGTAACTTACTCACAGTCACACAGAGCCAGGACTAGAAATCAGGTGTCTTGAGTATCAAGGCTTGTCTACACTTACAGTGCTGCAGCTGCACTGCTGTAGCGCTTAGTGAAGATGCTACCTATGCAAACGAGAGAGCATCTCCCATTGGCGTAGGTACTCCACCTGCCTGAGAGGTGGTAGCTATGTTGATGGAGGAAGCTCTCCCATCGACAGAGCGCTGTGTACACCAGGGGTTAGGTCGGTATAACTGCGTCACTCAGAAATGTGGATTTTCCACACACCTGAGCAACATAGTTATGTCGACATAAGTTGGTAGTGTAGACCAAGCCTAGCACTGCTTTAATGATATGAAGGCACTCGATTACTGCAGGAAACAATACATCACAACACAGAGGTGATTTTGGCCATATGTCTTCCATAAGATGTTGTAAGAGACAGAAAATAGTAGTTCCTTTTGATGTTTCCAGGGAATCTAGCCTTTGAGAATATCACGTACAATGAACTGGAAAAAATATCTCCTTGTCTTTTTGGCAGTGGCTGTTCAGTTATTAGAGGAAATGATAGACACGTTTAGAATCTGAGGAACAAAGTGCAAATGAATTATCGGTTACTGAAGGGAAAACACAAGGGTGTGGAAGCAAATGTATAAGCTAACACCCAATAAATGGAAGGTCTGCAAACTCTATAGCTCTCATTAAAGACAATATCATTACTAACATTAACAGAGGAAAAGGAAATAAGAAAAGACAGGATTTCAAGATACTGCAGGCTACCTATGGAAGTAGATAACGATTAAATGAATTACATAATGCCACTTTTGTTAAGAATTATGGAAGTGAATTTACACCCACACTTTCTAGTAAAGAGTTATCTTGCTTTCCAAAAAAAACCCTTTTTAATTGCTACTCAAGAAGCTCAGGACCATTATTCTCTTGAGAACTTTTATCAGACTGCATAATGAGTAGAATGATCTCTGAGGAGGGCAAAAGTTTGTGTATTTCCTGGTCTAAAACACAATATTTAGATGAGGACAAAAATTATCTCCTGTTATTGCCCGGAGTACGCAGCTAAGATGCTGAAGACAAGCTGGTTTGAAACCCAATTTCCACTCATAACCCATCTTCAAGCTAGTTGATGTGGACCAGTACTTCCTCCCAGATACATACAGTATCCCTGAGTCTCCTCGTACAGTGGTTTTCCATCAGTGGAACCCAACTGACTTCAGTGGACTCACTCATGGTTTACATTGGTGTGAAAGAAGAGTTGCAGCTGTTGACCTTGACTTTTTATATGGCACTATGTCTAAAGCTTTCCTCAAGCACACTTAGCAGAAACTATGATCACTACCTCTTCCTGTCAATCTTTCAGTTATTTACAATAGTGTTGTAGCCACGTTGGTCCCAGGATATTAGAGAGACAAGATGGGTGAGGTACCTTTCCCAAATTTGAAGAAAAACTCTGTGCAGCTTGAAAGCTTGTCTTTTTCACCAACAGAAGTTGTTCCACTAAAAGATGTTACCTCACCCACCTTGTCTTGCTAATCTTTCATTTACTCACTGAAAAGTTCTACCAGACTTGTTATTGCTTTTGAATGCTCTACATGGTGGCACCTTTAAAGCATAGGGAGACTAAAATGAACTAAAACTTTAAGACTCTGCACTTGATAACAATGAAGTAGTGATGGTGTTTGCTTGTTGAGGGACTGCTGATATTCTTAGCCAATGTGGAAGATCTTCCTGTGTTCCTCTTTTCCCTCAGATTGTTCTGTGGTTCACCTGATGCCTCTGCTACTTCACCAGACTACATATTACACTGGTTGTTGGGATGTTTCAAGGTGCTGGAACTCCTTTTACCTTTTAACCTTATCCTTAATCTAATCTTAGAAGATTAAACTGCATAATGTTTTACCTCTTTTTGATAGTGATTCCACAGAGAGATGGACAATAATGTTGTGAGCTCCCATCAGTCATACCTGCAGGTTCATTCACTGTATTTCCACCACACGTGGTTTTCACCAGTGTATCAAGCAGAGTCAGACATTATCTCGTGAATTCTAAGATGCCATTTTCTTTTGTGGGCTGCTCATTTTGCCATTCTTTCGTGATGCTCGTTCACCAAAGAACAACCACTTTTTATTCCAAGGTCTTCATATGGGGAAGCAGAATGGGACAAGTTAATCATAATAAAAATACTTAGGTGTTGAGGAATATGATCATGTTTTGATCAAGTACTCTAAACCTGTAGCTTTGATATGGAGAAATTACGTGAGCCATAGTTTCACAATAGTAGCGCTCTATATTGTGGTTTGGGATGGTCTCTCCATATGTGTATGGTGCTTAGCACAATGGGGCCTTAAATCTTGGTCAGGGCCTCTGGAAACTACCGTAAAACAAATTATATGTAATTTTCACTATATGTGTCTCAAATGGTGAGAAAAACACAGTACTACTTCTACTATTATGTGTATGCGCACAACAGTGTTTGGGGGTGTACAAAATGGGTAAGAATAGAAAAATACTTTGAAATCTACTTAATTCAGCAAAATTGTTCATTATAGCCAATGTCTGTCCAATGCAGCCAGGGTGGCAAACGGTAGTGAGAAGGTGTGTATCCAAGCTCTGAGACCACACTCATCATTGTAGTACCTGAGCACTGTACCCGAAAGCTGTGTGTCCAGTTTTGAAAGGTGAGAAAAAGCAGCAAATGGCAAGAAAGCGCCATCCGGTATAGAATCACAGAACTACGCCAACAGATGAAGAGAACAGTGTCTGAAAATAAGTTCTCTGTTTCATACAACCACATGCTGTATTTTCCACATGCATTATATCTTGCTAATAATTGTACACACACCCATAAATACAAAAAATAAATGCAAACTTTTCACACATACACACACGCAACAGACACTCCCAAACCAACACGTGCATGGCTCACTGCACTCTTAGACTATGTTTATTGCATGTAACAGCCTTACTTTGGGTTATTGTTTGGTATTATTTATACAGGGTTACTTTTACCTCTTATTAATGTATTTACATTGTAGAAACTATCATGAACATTAAAAGGAAACCCATTGAACGTAATTCTAGTTTTTTTTTTAAATATCCATAGCTCTGTATATTCTCAGGCACCTTCAAAACCAGATATGCACTGAGACCCCTTAAAATTACATTTTCCTAGTGGAGGCTGAATATGATCTTAATGTCATAGTTAGAATGAGATTTTTGCATGATTCTTATGGGTGGCAGGGAGAAGTTCTTTTTTAAAGGTTGATAATTCATGTTCTAGGTTTGCATTTGTTTTTAAAAGCAAAGGTAAATAGACCTTGCTAAGGTTAGAAAGAGCTGACAGGTGCTGTGTAAGCTTTCCTTCAGGTAGTTCTGAAAGTACATTTTAATTCACTCCTGATTGCAAAAGACGAGTCAACACAGGGACTGACATAAGCTCAAGACTTTGATTGTGCAGAGAAAGCATTGATTCGCTCCACTGACATAATATGGGGGTCATATTACACATGAAACAACAGCTGCAGTGTAGAGAGGATCACTCATTACTCTTTCCAGCATCTGTAATAGGAGGACTAATTTTTAAAGTATGCTCTCTGGAATATAAGGCAAAAATTCTGATAGAGAAATTATCTACCGGACAGACTTATCTCAAGATTCTGAACACAATTCAATAATGAAGGTCCACTGAGATATTGGACATGGCAGAAAGTGACACACTCAAGCCCAAATCAAAGTTCCATTCCTGCCCCAAACCCAACAAGTTCCCTGAAAATTCTGCACATTAAACATTCCAGCTCTCCACTTGCTTTGATTGGTGCCATTTGTGGAAATAACAGGATCTTTTCACTAAGAAATATTGTGTTAGGTTCAGTCACTCTTACTTACACCGAATAGGACTGTACTTATCATACAACCCCACTGAAATCCACAGGACTGCTTGCGAAATAAGATGCTATTCCATGTGAGTAAGGTTATTGGAAGCTGGCTCTATTTCATAAAACATTAAAAATACCCTTCACCAAGCTCCTAGCAGAGGGTCCTCCCACAATGCTCCCACAAGAGAGACATGGGCAAAGCAGGCTGCAGAAAGGCATTGCCTAGAACACAGGCCATAGGAGACTTATTCTCCTTTGACCTGCACTGTGTGCAGTCATTTACACCACTGCAATGTGGGTGTAAAGTGCTATCACATCAAAATGAACTGGTGTAAACGACTAACCAGGTGCAAGGCAATGGCGGATTAAGCCCCTTGTTTTTGCATAATTAGAATTTAGGACACTATATCCAGATCCTCGGGTGGCACCTTGAATTTGATGCCATCTTCCACAGACAGTCAGGTAAGGCATCAGATATTATGGTGATGAGTGCAGCATAAAAACATAAATAATTAGACAATCTTTCAAACTGCATCATCATTACCTGTTGAGTACAGACACTTGGCACTACACACAGCATATATTACAGATGTACCCATTGCTACTATGACAGCATTTCTTTTTTGCTTCATTGGTCAAGATCAGAAACAAAGCCTCATATGAACTTTCATGATTCCTCCCCTCCTGAATGAAAGTCCAGAGAAGGGATGGGTTGGCAAGAAACAATTGTTTTTAAAAGTATTATTTTTTTGTATTGTACATTGGTCTAGTTATGAAAATGCAATTATTTATTATCATTTTGAGGTGTTGACAATGTTCCCAGTGCTGTACAAGACAGTGTCAATCCCTGACAGTTTACAATAAAAACTACTTTCAGTAAAACAGTAGTTAAAAAGTTATTTATACAGTCACAGCTACCTTAAAATTCTCCTGGCCTGCAAGGTATTCCCTGTCCTGAAGGATGATTTCCATTGAATAACAATGAGGAGTTGTGTTTTTTAAAAAAGAAAGTCTAAAGGAGAGCATATAAAATCCTGTGTAATTCCTGTTTACTTTTCTGAGATGAAGAAATTTTGCATCTTAACTCTACATGACAAAATATTTATACAATAGCTTTGGATTTAACATGGATTCCATTTGTTTTTTCTTCTTTTACATTATCAGATGCCCGGTTACATTTTGGAGAGTGTGTGGCTGAGTTCTGGGACGTGTGTAAGAACGGGTTATATGATTGCATGTGACTGTTGAGTGATGTCCGAAACAATTGCTTGTTGATATTAAACAAATGAGGGATTTTTGCAATGCCTCCCAAGTAACCTGAGGTGAACCCCAGAGGTCACTTGATGTACAGAGAGAAATCCAAAGTCAAGAGCAGTGTAGGGAAATGCTGAATGAGCTTTCACTTTTCCCATTGATACCGATAAGATTTTCACACAGCCAGTAGTTCATACCAAGGCTGTCTCGGCAGTTAAAAAATAGCAGCAGTTTAACAGCAAGCTAGTTAGGTACTCTGACTCCAAGGGTATGTCTACTCTGCATAATAAGCCAGGGCTCAGACCTGTAATATCTCATTTGAAAATGTTTATTGTTAGCATTTTGTAAATGAAACCTCTCTCTTTCCAGGCATCAGGTGTGGCACCCTATGTTGAAGAGGAGAAATGATTTTTAAGCAGCTTTTTGTTCTAGAAGTGGTAGGGTTGCAGTATTAACTCCATTCAAGGCTTAGCCAGATATTGTATCCAACCAACGCTTAGCATAAGACCTGCTTATTCTAGGTACAGACTCAGCTTCCGAATTGCAGGAAAAGGCTACCTTGGCCAAGTGACCCTATGTGACACTGGGCAAGCCACTTTAATCTCTCGGTCTGAAAAATAGGGATAATAGCACTTCCCTACCTCACAGCAGTGAGAGTAGGATACATTCATTAATACTCAGATATTACAGTGATGGGACCATGTAAGCACCTAGACAGATAGTAAAAAGCAAATAACATATGAAATATCAACACTGACCCTAACCTAAGACCAGCACTCCACTCTCTATCAGAGATCATGTTTTAATGACTTGATAAGCATGAAGTATAAAAAGGGCAACAAGACAATTAGGAAGAATGCTTTGGATAGAGCTGTATGGAATATTAGCAACAAAACATGAAAGCACGTAAAACTTCCCAGATTTATGAGCTCAAAACTCAGGCCAACTCCATCAAGAAGATTGCTAAGGTTCAGAAACACTTCTAGTGAACCTGACGTTAGCAGCAAAAGTATGTGAAGTTTTTGGTTTCATTATGAAGCTAGGTGAAGCTTGGTGCTCTTAACGGAGAATGACTCTGACAATCTGTAGTGTTAACCGAGAATCCAAAGTGAAACGGTGGGAGTGCCAAACCATAAGGATGGATTAATACACAGAAAAACACGTTTGCAACAAACCCTTGCAATGCAAAACCACCACTGTCCGCACAAGCCTCATTCAATGACAATCTGGCTTCTCTGGCTGGAAGAGAGAGTTGTCAATCAGGGACCATTGCAAGGGAGAACCCAAGATGTCCTGCCTCTTCCTGTTTTCTGTGGGCTTTGAAATGATTAATGACTTTAGCCATATTGTCCAGACATGCAGATGATGCTAAGCAGTGCACCATATAAGGCTTGCAAAGGAAAAGCCCATTGTCTTTCTCCTTTCTTAGATAATTGACAGACAGGTAGATCTGAATTACTCCCATGTACGAGAAAAATAATCCCTAACAATATTTTTTTAGCTGCGAGATTGCATGGGGAATGGGTGGAGAGGGCCCCCCCACACTTGCTCTGGCTCAGGGCTCCACAAAACCTTAATCCGCCTCTGGGAATGGGCTAGGTTTACTCAGTCCTGCTTCAGCACCGGGGGCTGGCATTGATGAGATCTCAAGGTCCCTTCCAGTCCTACATTTTTATGTTCTATGAATGCTCTCACAAACATAAAAGAGGAGGTGGGAGATTACAGAATGGTGGAAGAAAAATTCAGTGTTTAGTTCCACAAAAATTAAAAACGTACAGGAAGAAAATTGAAGTAGACAGCTCCAAAAGGAAAGGATTCAGAAGCAGGCTTGGATCTGTTTCTCTAAACATCAGTTCAAAATTGCATGAGACTGCTGGGCGAAATCTACAGGAATTGCTTGTTGATACTAAACAAATGAGGAGCTCCTCCAGCAACATCTGGTTCAGGCAAAGATTGTGTACTTAAGTGATGCAAATTTTCTCATGTTCTATTTTTGGGGGGCACAAATGAGATTGTTTCTTTTTAGTCATTTCACCCTACTGCATGTTGTTTAATTACATTTTGCATATCTAATATGCCCTCTTAAGTTTCATCAGCTGGAGATGTTATTCTTCACTTCCACCACTTCTAGTGTTGAACAGCTGCTGCATTTCATCACAGAGGTGGCCAGATTTCAGCAATAGGCGAACAATCCAAAAACGCACAGGACCAAATAGCGATTGGTCCTGAGTGGGTGTGTGGTGGTAGCAGCAGCGGATACACCGCTTAGAAATGCTGAGCCACTTTACTCTCCCAAGAAGTGACTTGGTCAGAATTTTTCCAGCTACTCCAGCTATTGCACAGCTCCTCTTCAATCACCAACAATGTAATTTGAAGGTAGAATCTGGCCCCCAAGTCTCTGTAAAATGCTTTGGGATCCTTCTGTAGAGAGGTGCTGAATTACCTGAGATTATTACTACACTTATCCCATTCTACCTGCCTAAACTCCCCTAGTAGCAAGTGTCAGAAAAATACTGACAAATCTACTGATTGATTGAGGTGAAATGCAGAGAGTGCCATAGATAAGGATTTGGGAAACCACGCACAGTTGGTGAGCCATGTATTTCTGGATCTCAGGTGCTATTCGAGTTGATGCAATCACCACTGGGAACACAATCTCTTCCCTGCCAGATGGTGTAGGGAACATTCCTAATGATGTCCCTCATTACAGTCCCAACAATTTAGTGAGCACCACACACTAGGTCCTAGGACAGGAGCAGTTCCGAAACCAGTGAGAACATGTGAAGTAAGTCTGTACGAGTGTCATCGCTGCAAGCTGAAAGCAAAGAGAGAGAAAAGAGAAAGAGAGCAAGAAAGAAAAGAGAAAGAGAGAGAAAGCAAAGAGAGAGAGAAACCACCTCCACTTAATACAGCTGTGATTTTTGGTGAAAGATTTCCTTCTCCAGCAGATTCTCCTGGACGTCCACAGAATAATCACAGTCCAAACTGCTCATTTGGCCAGCATCCGTGCATCAGACACAGGGACCTCAGACTGGGAGGTATATCTGGCCTTGGCTCTGAGACAGGAGAGAAAGTAGATTGGGCAGAAGGACTAAGGGACTCAGTGCCAAGTCCAGAATTTCAGCATGCCAGAAGTAAGAACCCAGGTTGAGACCACAAGCAGAAACCTGGCACTGTTCCGCCTGATCTTCCACAGAACCCCAGGGAGGAAAGCAATCAGCTGGAATGCAGATAGGAATATCTGGCAAAAGCCTCCCCCCCCCACACAAAGAGGAACAAATCTGCCCAAGACCCTGGACTCTTCCCACCAAGTATTTTTCATAATTAAAAACAATTTTCAACTTTGTTTATCAAATCAATAACTGTCAGAATTAGAGATAAAGGCTGTTTGCTCTCTCCCTTTGGACACAGGGAGTAAGTAGGTAGGGAGTATAAAGTCTCCTCCGTGGGATGGCTTGATACATTCCTCCCTGGCCCTTATGAGATAAACATCTTCCTCCTTTCTTCCATTCCAATTTTGGGTTGAAAAGGTCTCTATAAAATTGCAACAGACATTAAAATGAATTCCGATATAGGTGGGTACCAACATGCAGCTAATGGGGGGAAAAGAAGCTAACAAATAAAACATTTTCTCATCACCTTCTGAATCTTGATTCGAGTGCAGCTATAGCTCCTAAGGGTCCAGTTGTTTCAACTTAGGTCACACTTGGCATTATTTAACAAATATTGTCACTACAGAGGGTTGAGATTCGATTTATGATGCTGCTTTGTTGTCGCTCAGCAGCGGGAAAGTCTTTCAGGTTCCTGTGAAGATTACAGACCGCATAGCCTGAGAAAGCAAACACCACACCAGCCAGCACTTTTGGGGAAATGGAAGCCTTCAGTGTACACTGCTGCCAGCCTTTTGACTATCGTATGTTGAAATATTACACACGTTTCCTGCCCACGTGGGTATATTTCCTGAGTAATCTGCAGTGTGAGTTTGAGATATGCTCTATCTATTGTTCCTATATTTGGAAATCAAAATGACAGAATTTGAAGTTCTTAACTGGAGGAATGTTGGGTTGTTTCATTAAACAGTAACTCCCAAATATTTTTCTCTTGACTTCTCATCACCATCTGCTATTACTAAAAATCCTTTTGAGTATCAATGAAAAAAATGTCTCTCGTTATAGTATGAAACCATAAGCGTTTCCCCCACTTCCAGATTACCTGCCAATAGAATTGACTGTACCTGAGGGTGAGCCAAACATGACACACTTTTCTTGTCTCTTCAGATCCCTTAATTCTATTCAGGGATGTATAGAGTAAGAGTGGGATTTTCAAGTGCCTACATGACTTAGTAGCACAAATCCGATTGAAAGTGAATGGGACTTGTGTTCACAAATCATTTAGGCCGTTTTCAAAATCCCACCCTGAACTCCCAACTATGGGTATGTCTACACTACCCGCCGGATTGGTAGGCTGCGATTGATCCAGTAGGGGTCGATTTATCACGTCTAGTCTAGTCTGCGAGAGGCGCAGGCGGAGTCGACAGGGGAGCAGCAGCAGTCGACTCACTGCGGTGAAGACACCACGGTAAGTCGATCTAAGTACGTCGACTTCAGCTATGTTATTCACGTAGCTGAAGTTGCGTAACTTAGATCGATTCCTCCCCCTTCCCCCCCCCCAGTGTAGACCAGGGCAGAGTGTTGTTTAAAATGTAGATCAGCTACTTTTCTGAGGGAAAAAGCAGAGCAAAGTAGCAATGTTCTGCAGAGGGCTAACCTGACAATCCTACCACCCTGGGTTCTGATTGTGTCAGATCTCATCAGTTAAGAAAGGTCAAGAACTCTTTTAGAAAACATCCACGAAAACCCAGGTGTTGCAAGAAATGGTGCTGGAGAGTCATTTGGTGGCAGTTTTCCCTCAGAGCTGTTATTTAATCAGTGCTCCAGCAGGAAGTTAGGAGGTGTTGTCTTATCAGAGCTGTTTACTTTAGGATGAGATTTAAAAAAAAAAAAAGATCTTGACTTCTTGTGGTCATTACAGATCCAGTGTGTCAAGCCAAGTGCTCTGGCCAAATTAAAAATTGGTTAACTAAATTCTGCCTACTTAGAATTCACCCAGTAGTTTCAATTCATGAAGTCACTTTTCACTTCCTGTTCTCTACTCCTAAGTAGTGTTGCTGGGTCATGTTAAATAACTGCTGTTTC
Organism: Terrapene triunguis; assembly: GCF_002925995.2. NCBI lineage: Eukaryota > Metazoa > Chordata > Testudines > Emydidae > Terrapene > Terrapene triunguis. Next base: position 949,941 of record NW_020665066.1, read on the forward strand.
ACCTCAGAAGTAGCTGGGTGATGCGACCCTTCTATGTAAATATTAAGACACTTCGGGATCCATCCAAATAAAGTTGATACAGAAATGTTCCAGATCAATGCCACTGCAAAGACTGCCATCGTCACAGTGATAAGAAAACACTCCAGACAATAGGATAGTTGAATGAGGCATGTTATTTTAGGATAACCCCTTCCACCAATTGTATTAATCAATTAAAAAAAACCCCATGCATGAAACAATAATCAACCTAGTAAAAGAAAAAGGAAAATAATAAACAATATCGGCATCGATGCTGTGCCTTCAAAATCTCTTTCTTGTTTATGAAAATGCTGCATTTACACATGAAATCTGGGTGACTGCATAAAAATCCATTTATACATGCAGTTACCCACTCTGCACAGACAAATACACAAGTGAAAGATATGTGTACAGGTTTTGCAGGTGTAAGAGCTACCATCTTAGTCATCAATGGAGACCATGACAGCTGGAAATATGAGACTCTACAGCTTGCGCTAAAAAGCCAAGTGCTGTCACAGTCTCCCACTGACCAGTGGATTACACGGGCAATACTTAGTCATCTACATTTACCCCACTGTACCACACCTTCCCAGCCTGCAATGCCCTTTCTTTGGGCTGCACAGCCTTACCGTGGAATCTCAGGCAGAAGGGAGATTGGGGGCACCTTTTGGTACTGCAACCTCCCCTCCTAACAGACTTCCTGCCACAGGACCTTGCACCAGCATCTACAGCAGCCAGTGGCAGTGGTCGTGGATTTTCCGTTACACCAATTTCTCTTTAAATGATTGAGATGAAATTTTCTTTAATGGGGCCTGATTATCAAAAAATGCTAAACACCCACTCTCTTTTAAAAGAGCATATACTTGGGCACCCAGATATTTCAGGCATTGATAATCACCAGACACTGTTGAAAATGGAGGTCTAATTACCCTTTAAAAAAGTAATTTATCTGAACAAACAGAAATACCTTACCACTAAATATACTATAAAGTAACTAGGAAGCTGGACTTTAATAGAGAGCATTAAATTATTCCTCAGCACCAGAACAGTGCCTAGTAGCCTAACGATCAGAACTGCACCAGGTGCCACATGGCTCATCTCCAGGATCTGGGCTTATTTTCTTACCACACCTATGCTGTCTAGTTTGATTCAAATGTACAATATCGGAAAGGCAAGAAAGCCCAGCAATGGCGCCATTCAAAGCATGGCAAGCTGTGTACATTTTATTTTTAAATGACTTCTTTATCATGTTGTTCAATTGACCGATGGACTAACTGACATGGGTTTGGTCTTTGGCGATCTGTGCATGAGTGCGGCTATTAATATTAAGTGAAAGCACCACCCTTCAGTAGATCTTTCAGGAGCAAGAATGATGTCTTTTATGTCTTTGAGAAAGAAATGTTTTGTTGTTTACAGCGATCTGTAAATCAGTATATTGGACAATGGTTCAGGTAATTTCATCTGCTCTGATTTTCAATGCCTTCTCTCCTTTCCAATCTGTCTTGCTGAAAGGTTACTGATTGAGCTAAGTGTTTAATTTCCAACATGAAAGATGACCTTGTTCAGAACTTTGTTATAAGGAAATACCAAAACTAATTAATTAATCCACAGCTTCCATACCCCTCTATCCATGCTGTTTCTTAGCCTTTAAAGATTTTAGTACCTCTTTCAAGACAAAACTGTGAATTAACTTCTTTTCTCTTTACAGTTGGTCACCTTTGCTATAGAGACTTTTTTGGCCCTGCAGAAGACAATTAAGTGATGGTGGCGTTGTATTCACTAACAAATGTAATTCTCTCAGAACACAGCTTTGAGGAATTGAGTTGATCATCATGATGCTGACCATGACTTTGCAGCCAGTGTAGGCAAGAATAATTTATGTTTGACACAATCTCAGCTAGTGAGGGCTAAACTGTGGTCTCTATAGGGTTTAAACATGACTAGCTGACATGATGGTTTGGTGCAACCTATTCTTGTCCACACTGACTGCAAAGACATTCTCAACACCATGTTACCTGTTAACAGTTAAGATTGTGTTCTAATGTGAGTATATTTTGTAGTAAAGACAAGCTCTGCTGCCTAGACTGAAGGACAAATAGTTTTTCCCTGAAACAGGGAGATAAGCATTGAGGAATGGGTTTTTTCTTGTGGATTCTGAGTGAAAAGGCCTATCAGGAAATGAATTATTCATGCTGAGCCAACAGCATCCTTCTTTAAAACTCCTCTCAGTGCTGTGTTTCTAATACCTCCTGCCGCAGAGGGAGGAGACTAAGCTCTCAGAATGCAGGAAACTAATCCTGCTTCTAGAATTTCTGAAGTGATCAGAGGCACCCCTTCCAGCCCTGAGAGGACAAACTGCTATGGGAGGCAGCATGCTTCAGTAGATAGGGCACTGGATTGTGACTCAGTGAACCTGGGTTCTATTCCTGGCCTTGCCAATGAGCTGTTCTGTGACCTTGGACAAGTTACTTCATTTTTCTGTGCCTGCCTTTCCTCCCTCCACAACTTTTTTTCTGTTTTGTTTATTTAGACTGTAAGCTCTTTGGGGCAGGGACTGTCTGTTAGCGCATCGAACACAATGGAGTCCTGATCTCAGCTGGGGCCTTCAGCTGTTATCATAATGCAAATACATAATAACAAAGCAGCCATCACATTTCTATTTTATTAACCATTTGCAAGGCTAATTGCATCTTTACGCTACAGGTCTGAATATTTTAAAAAGCCATTAGACCATTTATCATAACCCTAAAGTATTATGTCAACTGTGCCTTTAGACAAGCCTTGCAAAACAGTCATGAACATTTACCATGCACTGGCAGAACGTATACTTACCTGGCTTTTAACATGACTGATAATGAAATAAACTGATCATACTTTATTCAGCCATTAAAATAAAACTACTTGGGGATGGGGGGTGGTAAGAGGGAGGGTTGAGCAGAATTTTGTAAGGCTGCTTGATACTATGAACTCCACAATATAGTACCTGTGCCTCGGTTTCCCCATATGTAAAATAGGTTTCATACTACTTTCTTATCTCAAAACTATTTTACAAGCTGTAGCTTGACTGCTTATTGCAATTATAAAATTATTTATTGGGGTGCAACATGTGCTATTTGCAAATAACAGGTTCTTTATTCAGATGGCTACTTAGAGTTAATTAAGAAGATGAAATTGGTGAAGCACACAGCAACTTTGAGCTTTAGTTAAATACTGACAAGTATAACTCAAAGCATAGAAAGATCTACATGTATAAGTATAAGAAGTACAGTAAAGTGTTTTTCTGCATTGTTTATACTTACAATCTTACACTATGCATACTTACAACGTTATGGAGACTTTAGAAACAACGATGGAAGAAAACGTAAGTGGAGTCACCCCAAGAGGAACACACTGGGCCAAGCTTCCTATCTGGTTTTCCCAGGTCATTGTCCCATTGTTCCAGCTAAGAATGGAGTTGACTTTTTCCCATTCCACCCACATACAATGAGGACAATATCTGATCCAGTCAAGTCTCAGCCCCTAATTCATATTTGGTATTCTGGGAAACCAAATTTAGGGCTATGGTTGTCCATAATTATGTTTGCAATAGTTAACACAAACATTTGCATAAGTGACTTTCCCAATAGTTTTGATATGTCAATGCAGTTTAGCTCTTATTGCAAAAAGCCCCTAGGATGCTACCATCTGTTTGTTTGTTTGTTCACATATTTACCACCAAATGCATTACTAAACTATCACAAGATACATATTGCTAAATTTTATAATCTCATTATTTTACCCAAAACTATAAATCCTCCAAGATCAGGTTAGGAGTCATCGGTCAACAAAGGCTTACTTTTATAATGTTTTAAGATTTTAAAATGCTATATAAACAAAACACCAAGTAGAAACAAGAACTAGAATTATGTTTATATATTCTTAATTTTAAATTAAGAAGATCCAGTTAAAAAAAGATGAAAAATTCAGGTTTTGGAATTTTTATGCATATCAGAGCTACGCTTATAAAAAGCTGATTCCAAGCGCCAAAGATATTTATTTCAACATTTGTATTATTAAAATACCTAAGGATATATTTAACTACTGTACTCCACAACCAGAAAAGGCACATCATTCTCCACCACAGCATTAAAAGGCCATTGCAAAGATGATCAGATTATTTCTTTCAGAGGCTTGTCATTCTGGTGGTGCATTTCTAGAGGGAAGGCTGCCATTTACTGGAAAGACGGGAGGGTGGGTTATATTTGGAGTAAGCCAGCACTGATGATGTGGTATCATTTAAAACCAAAACACACCAGTGTTTCAGTCACTATAGCCTTTCTTGGGATATGCTCTAAACCAACATTTTTCTAAGCTCATCTTCACGCTCATCTTTATCTTCTGATTCCTAGGCAACTGCAGAGACTATTTCCCTCAGGAGCAGAAGGCATCAGGTACCTTTTGAGACAGATCTTTTCCCTTTTGCTCCCCGTCCACAAGATATTTTCACAGACCACTGGATGAATAAAGCAGCAAGAATATCAAAGCAACCAAGAATTCTGGTGTTAACGCTGCATCTGTGTGCCAGCAGTGTCTCTTTCTATCTTATCCTGCAAATAAGGGTTTTTAAGGAATTGCAGGTGGTTTACTTACTGTGCATGATGCTAAGAGCTGCACTGTGTAACTATAGCAACAGCTACTGGGAAAGCTCTCACTTTTTATTGATAGACCTTGATACGTTTCAAATACCCTTTGCAAAAAAATGTACACAAATGGAGGAATAGAAAATGAAACATTCTGAATGCCAGAACAGAAAATATTGTAGAGACCTGCATCTGTACACATCATTTAAATACTTCTCTCATTGTTATGTGGCCTGTTTACTATAAAGTGTTTACATTAAAATAGCATTTTTTAATTCATAATGTAAATCACCACCACACTGAAATAGAAATCTGCAGTCTGCTTGCATGACACTTAAGCACATCTGTGTATTTAGATTCATGTAGAGATCTACTGGTTGGAAGCTGAAGCTAGACAAATTCAGAAATAAGGGGCACATTTTTAAGAGAGACACTAAACAAGCATTGGAACAACTCACCTAGGGATGTAAGGGATTCTCCATCCCTTGTGGTCTTTTAGTCAGGACTGGATGCCTTTCTAAAAGATATGCTATAGCTCAAACAGAAGTTAAGGGTTTGATGCATAAATTTCTTGGTGAGGTTCTGTGGCCTGTGTTATGCAGAAGGTGAGACTAGATGATCACAATGGTCCCTTCTGGTTTTAAAATTGAAAAATCTATTCATTTATATCCTTCATAATCAAAAACCCTTGATCAGCACTGACATCATATCCAGTAGTGGGATAGTGTTAAATTAGCAGTAATACATACGCATCAACCTGTGGGTGACCTGAAATGTCTCACATGGTTGTACATATCCTGGGTACCAAACTAGCAAATTCTTCATGTTATGCCTGAAAATGCCACCTCTAATAGGCAGCACTTCTAATGCTGAGGTCCGTAGTATCAGAAAACTAGCATTAACCAAGGTCACCATTTACAATTTTGCCTTTTGCCTCATTACTACAATATTTCCCATCTTCCCTCCACCTAATGTAGTAATGATGGCAATTGTAAATATATCAATAATGACCACTGTACTGGGAACTATTACTGTGAAGATGGTGATTTCACTGATGCAGTCATTTGCATAAGGAGTAGTTTTACAACTGAGCAGTCAGTTCAAAAACACAGTACCTCACCTTTTTCAGCAGTGCTGCCATGACTTTATGCCTCTAAAACAGCACAACAATTAAAAGGACAAACTATTTTTCTTCTTCTAGTGCAATTAATATCTAAAAAGAAAATGTAGTAACAAGACTGATCTTTCACAGGAAGAGTTTTTCTTCTTGTTCACATTTAGTTTGTTTTCATTTCATGCCACATAATTTAGGGCACAGAGCGAGATACTGAACTGCTAACATAGTTCTCTTCTGAATCTAATACCCTTGCAGTACATGATGCAAGCTAGGTTGCCTTGAAAGGATGAAAATGCTGTGTTGCTATGGAAACAGGAAGGCAAGTCTTTAGGTTGTTCATCCCTGAAGAGCTGCCCCGCCACTATCTTTAAAGGCTGCTAATAAAATTTTAATCAACAATGAGAATAAAATGAATTTCCACCTACTGTTTGACACCAGAATCCTAGTTCAGATATTGTCAAGCTCTTTTAATGTTTGCAATATCCAACAATGCCCCGCAACATTAAAAATAAATTTATACACAAATGAAAATTGCCAACATGCACTAATCTATTTCAGCTACTTAAAATGATTATTCCGCTCGGCAACAGACATCAGCTTCCCAATTTAAAACCTTGTGCATGCAGTAATGTGCTTTTTAACTGAATTAGCTGATGAATAGATCCCCCCAAACCCAAAATTGTTACTGTGTAAGGCCATCAACATGGGATACACCAGTTTGGACTGCAGCAATTAACCCAGTGCCAGAGCTTGTTCAGAAATAAAATTAGCCACTGATGACTCTAATTCTACATTATTTCCTAGAAGAGATGCTTTCAGTCTAAACTTGATTTATCCCTACATGGTTTTCCCAGTCTTGTAAGACTCACTGAGTAATCAGGCATTTTTGAACACCAAACAAAAGATAACAGGCCAAATTCTATGTTGGCAAAACTCCATTGACTTCAACACAGGAACAGCAGCAGAGAATGTGGCCCAAAATGTAGTGTATAGTGATTTGTAGTTAACTGTGTGTCAGTGCACCCTACTTGTTATTTTATTGGGAAATCAACTGGCAAGCCTTTGTTAAACCCATTTACTAAATACCCGTTCATAAAATCCACCTGTTTTTATACATAAATACACACCATTTGAGGAGAAAGAGCCTACCTTGTATGTTAATAAGTTTAACCATTTGTTTTGTGTTATGGATCAGAGAACCACAAAACAAAGCTGAAGAGATCTGGCATCCATAATGTAAATGATAAGCTGTATGCCCTATGGTATGTACTCATGTATTATAAACCATTCTTTCTTGATTTCACTCACTTTCCATTAGCGTATACTTCACTTCCATTAGCATATACTCCCCTTCACTTGAACACACCCAGTGGAATGACTGTAGTGGCACATTCCAAGATGAAAACTAACTCCCATACCAACCAACCATGAATCTTTACTGTACTGAGAGCTTCTGAGTAGGAATATTTAAAAAGGTGGATGAATTCTGAATACAAAAGGTTAACCAGGAGTTACTGATTGACAACAGCAAGAAAATTTCTTCTACAACAAAAGAGAACACATTTCACTGGTTCCCCCCCTCTCCCCCTCCCCCCAACTTCTCCCACAGTACACAACCACTTCAAAATTCACTAGGGTGTTTGGGTCTGAAACTCCCTAGTACCAACCAACATTAGAATCGGGTAAATATTATGTGTTGTTATACATGCTGTTAAGGTACTCATCTTTCTCTGGATGCCCTTAAAATAAAGAACATCAAGTTACTCAAGGAGAACAAAGTTTTCACCCCCTTCCCTAATATTACTTTTGCTATGACCATAACAGCTACAGGCATCAACCAAGATTGGGGCCCCACTATGCTAGGTATTGTTTATACACATAGAAAGAGACAGTCCGTACCCAGAAAGCTTGCAATCTACATAGACAAGACAAAGGACACGTTATTCCTATTTTACAAATGGGGAAGTGATTTCCCAAGTATTTCAATATTTTAAGGGCTGCAATTTCGCAGTGGATGAGGATCTACAACTCTAGCTGAAGTTGATGGAACTTGTGAATGCTCAGCACCTCCAAAAATCAGTAACTTGGATCCACTTTACTTTGATGAATCACAGAGGTAATGCTACACATACATTGAGTTAGGAAGGTTTATCTTTTTAAACATGCTTTTCAACAAGGGCTGGTCGAAAATTTTCCCCAAAAATGTGGTTGACAGAAAATTGGGATTTTGACACAAAAAATTGTTCATGAAAAGGTCTTGTCACAGGGTAACACTGGCTCTTTAAGAAGGAGCAGGGCCAGTGCACCTGCACCAGGTCAGATGACCACAATTAGATTTAGAAGAGGGCACCTGGCCTAGAGGGAAGGGAGACCTGGTGAGTGAAGAGTTGCTTTAGAGCACTGGATCCTGGGAGAAGACTGAAGGCAGGAGGAAGTGGCAGAGGAAGGTGCCTGCTCTCTCTAAACTGGAGAGCTTAAGCCAAGGGCTGGAGAGAGCTGAATACAGGGAAGCAGCAGAGGGGCTTACACATTGACATCTCCACACTAGAGGGCTGGATCCAGAGGAACAGTGAGAGGGCTAAGGAGGGTGAGGGATGCTCCCTTGGTGAGGATGATCTCCCAGCAGAGAGGCTCTGGAGTTCCACACTGGAGAACAGGGTCACACTCCATCTAGGAAGAGGGAGAGAAGACGGACAGAAGAGGGACAGAAGAGGACCGACAAAGAATCAGGGTGTGGCAGAAGGTGTTGGCAAGTGGTATGTGGGGCATCAAGGGATGAGCTGTCTTGCGGTTTTTATGATTACTTGCACTGAGACAATAAATGGACTATATGTTGGAACTTATGTGTTGGACCATTTACACAATGTTTTTGCAATAAACCAGCCCCAAAGAGGGGTAGTGTTGAGGCAAGGGAGCCCGATGTAGAGTCCTTGGGTTACCTGAGAGGGGAAACTGCAGCAGGCACATCAGTCATGCTGCAGCTTGCCATGGGAGAGTACCCCGGGTGGGGTTGTCCTATGACAGGTCTGCTTTCCACAGAAAATACGGCTATTTAATTTTTTTAAAAAACACCCCAGAACGAAATATTTTTGGTTTTTCAGTCAAAATATTTCAGTTTTTGATATTTCACCAAAAAGTCCACATTTTGCACAGAAAATTTTGAAAACAGGCAAAATACAATTTGTTGATTTTTTTGGTGAGGCAAGACGACCTTTTTATTAAACCAGCTCTATTTTCAATCTCCCCTTCTCCCTCATTGTGGTATCTAAAGAGACTATTCGCCTACAACTGAACTTGACCTTAGTGCTTCCATTGGAGTTTTTAGTAGATATATACCCACATCCCAAAACTCCCACCACATGACATTGGTGTTATTAGCCATCGTCTCATAGGACAGATCATGTACTGGGATAACAGATCAGGGTTGAGAGGCATTGGCTGTTGGTCTGTATTATTCCTACTACAGAAATGCTAAAAGGCCATTGTTTTAAAAAAACAAATTAAACTAAAATTAGCCATACTCACCCCCAGATTAAGGTGTAACACAAAATCCTATGTTTTGCTAATTAAACAAATTGTTTACACCTTTGGGCATGAAAACAAAATTGCAGAATTACAGCCCCACTTGGCTCAGTGGATTCATGGTACATGGCTGCACCTCTGGGATATATTATGGAAGCCTTCAGTGCTGGCTACCAAATCCATTTTCAGATGGTCCCCATCACTCCTGCCAGCTGCAAATCAGTCACCATTTTCCACTCATCAAATCAATGCTTCAAGTAGCAGCAACAGCAGCTGCTTTCGTCAGAATATTTTCTAAGCTAACAAGCTATTCCTATGCAAAGCAGAGTTAGGGAGCTTCATGGTAATATTTGGAGGATTTACTCTCTCTGCTCCTAGGGCTTCATGTCTCCCCCAGCCACCAGGGCCGGCTCCAGGCACCAGCCCACCAAGCATGTGCTTGGGGCGGCACCTGGAGGGGGGCGGCGCGGTACGGTGCTCTGGCCCGAGAGCGGGGCTGCGACTGGGCTCGCCGCCTTCCCCCCGGCGCTCTGGCCGCCGGGGAGAGCGGAGCCGCGGCAGGCTCGCCGCCCTTCCCCCGGCGCTCTGGCCGCCGGGGAGAGCGGAGCACCGGCCGGGCTCGCCGCCCTCCCCCCGGCGCTCCAGCCGGTCAGGGAGAGCGGGCCCGCGGCCGGGCTCGCCGCCCTCCCCTGCCGCGCTCCCCGCGGGGGGGGGGGGAGGGGGCGCGGCGGGAGGCTTTTTTGCCTGGGGCAGCAAAAAAGCCAGAGCCGGCCCTGCCAGCCACAAACCTCACTCCCTCCTTGGGAACAGATCTTCCTGGGAATCTCTATTTTCATTACTCCTATTGATTTCAGTACCTCCAGGTCTCTCTCTAACGCCTCTGAAAGACATAGTTCCTCCTTTCTCACTGATTATATTTCATACCGAAATCTATATTTGCCATCTGCATACAACCCAATTTGCAGCATTTGTAATGCCTGTCATGGTAAGTTCTGCTGATCTTGGGAAAAAGATTAGGAAAAGAGGTTGGGGAGGGGTTTATTCCACACTATTACTGTAACTCCCCTGGCCTTCCCTCTTTAAATGGACAAACCTTTGTAAAATATCTTCCCTGAACACTGTCCAGGGCATAGAACGTGACTTTCATATTGCTCCATTGCTGTTAATTATGCTGTTTCCTTGTGGTTAACACATCTCTCACCCATTTTTAGCTGGGTTCCTCTTAGGGATGTAGGAGTAAAACAAAAAAAATCTGGCAATCCACCGGGGCTTCACAGAGGAGACGGGGACTTGGGACTTACTAGAAAGAAAGAGGCAATCGTTACCACCTCCACCACCAAAACTACCCCCTTGCCTTTGGCTGGCCTGTTCATAGACTGTACATTAAAAGGGTCTCCTAATGCTCCCAGTGCATCTCTACAAAGCCACACAAGCAATTCTGTCTTGTATACACACAGGGAATGTGGACCTGAGGTGTTCAGTTACTGTATGTTAGTTTAGCCATTAAGTCCACAAAATGTATCATTGTAAAGAGGTTGCTCCTAAGAGAGAACATTTAATACCTGGAGTTAAATGACCTATGGTTTGGAGAATATCAGAGTGTTTCCAGCTGGAAATGCACATCATTTTTTCTTTTAGAGCGGATAAAAACCCTTATGATTCTGGATATGCCCACCACTACCTGTGTGGGGTTAGGAAGAAAATTCCTTTATGGATAGGTTATTACATTATTGTCCACAGTGGGATTGCTTGTACTTTCCCTGAAGCATCTGGTACTGGCCACTGTCAGAGAGAGAGTACTGATTAAATGAACCATTGATCTGAACCAGTCTGGCTATTCCTATGTGTGTTCTGCTGCAGGTTTCCACCATGCTTTCCTTTGTTATAAGCCCTTAAGTCAGTCTCTTGAGCTTTCTTCCAATGCCTCCCCGTAGCCAGAAATCCTCCCTCCTCCATTGCAGAGCACCTCAGTGGGGCTATCAAAAAAATCCTATGAAGACAGCCATTTTCTAGGTGATGTCTACATAAGAACTAGCTTGTTTCCAAAGAGTTTTTAAAAAAAAAAGATGCAAAAAATCCTATGTGACAGTTATGGCAATTTTCTGCACTATCCTGGACAAACTTTACTGAATTAAATTAAACCTTATTGAATTAAGTACCTTTGCATTCCATCATCTGTGTATTATTGTGGGGTTGTAACTTCTCTTGGGGGAGACGTGGCCACTGTAAACTTTGGGAAGTGTTATAAGCTTCAAAGTTCTCTTTTAAACCATGTACCAGGCAAACAAAGTTAGATGGAATTCCTAGGAAATGCCGGGAGGAGGGGAGAGGTGAATGTAAATGACCATCTCCAACCTTTTGAAGCTTCGCCCTGAGGAGGAGACCACTGTCTGGCTGATGATCTAGTCACAATCTCTGCAGATCAAAGACCCAAACTATATAAAGCAGTTAGTCACAGATCCATGGGGGTGCTTGTTTTGAGCGAAAAGCTGCTATGAACTTGTGACCACATGAAAAAACCCTTGTTTGGGTTTGAAGGACTGCTTATTTGCCAGACCCTGGTTGGAGTTGGAGTGATCACTGGTATGCCTGTTAGCATGTGTGTAGGTTCTTTATTGTTTTTTATGTTTTCTCTGTAGTGCTTTCACCTTAAGAATAAATGTGCTTGCTTGTGTGTGTGGTACATTATACCCAAGGGCCATTATGTTGTTTACAGCCTCTAAGGATAAAGCAAAGCTGGCCTGCTTAGGAAGTCGGGATTGCTGAGGAATTCACAGTGGAGGCAGGGAACTGTGCATCCTGGAAAAACCCCAGTCAGGAAGGAGAAAGATGTGGGTCTCTACACAAGAAAGTGACATCTGAGGAGCCTGGAGCACAGAGTGGGTGCCCTCACTGGATCATGGAGGGGGAATATGGCTGCAGTTGCCCTGAACTGTGACAGCCTCTATATCTGCAGATGAAGAAAACAATACACTATATGAACTGAGCAGATGAACTTTATCACTGGACACAGATGGGTTACTATGGCTTCTGTGTTAATGTTTAAATCATTATAAGCTAGATATATTTTGATGTCAGAATGAACTCAGTAAGAAAGCTAATCTTTTCTGAGAGCCATCCCGCAAGGATATAGACTGTGCATCGCAAAGTCAAGATCTGTTTCCATCTGCAGGAAGCTGACAGACTTTAGCCACTTGAGGCAGATTAGATTGCCAGAGAGAAATCCTAGCATAGCGTGGAACTCTCAAATGATCACGCACAGATATTGTACAGTCATTTCCCTTGCCCTTGCATTTCCCTTGGTTTTAAAACAAGCAGTAGTGCGTTCTTTTATTTATATGCAACAGGCATCCTTTACCTAAATACTGAGATTGTTTGGGTCATTTTGATTTTTATAGTACTATTCTTGCCTGGGTTATAACTTGATTTTTTGCTGAAATTACACAACCGTGGCAACCTACTTAGCTCCAGCAAGGAAATATACCTTGAAGTGTTATTTTGCCTTCTCGAACATCATTACAGATCTTTGAGAGCTTGGGCCTCACAGAGATTTTACAAAGGGGAGGGCGGGAAATGAACAAAATGGAGGGGGAAACTGCATGTATTTTTCTCATTCAGAAAGATATGAAATTATAAACACACACAAAATGTGAGTCTAGACCCAAGGGGTGATTGTGTAGCTCAGGAAATTAGGATGGAAAGCCTCGGGGTTGCTGGTTCAAATCCAGCCCATGTCAGTAGCAAATGGATGTGACCCAGATAGCGTTACGTCTGGAGGAAGTGAGATGTACAGTGTTAATGCTTTAGGGGCCTCACAGCACAGTTACCATCGGATGGCTTTTTGGTGATCCCAGCAGGCAGATGTTCATATCACAAAAAGTATCATTGCCTTGTCATCCAGTCCAGTCTCCTGTGCTGAGGCAGGATCAAGTAAACCTAGTCCAACCTTGACGGGTGTTTGTCCAACCTGTTCTTAAAAACCGCCACTGATGGGGATTCCACAACCTCCCTTGGTCACTGGGACACAGTAGGGCCTGTGCTCCCCAGAATGCAGTGGCTGCACAGTTCTGTCTGGTCTTTACGTGTGCCACAGAGGAAAAAGTCTCTTGATGTCCAACCTCCCACCATGCATCCATGTAAAGACCAGACACAATTGGTTGATATGCAAATAAAAAGCCCGTTCCTGCTTCCATTACAATAGCAACATTTCTATTGACTGAAATGGGAGAAGGAGCAGGTTCAAAATACATGGCTTGCTCTCCCTTCCATTTAAATGAAAGAAAAAGGTGTATTTTCCAAAACATTCTTCTTTGATTTAGCTTCTTATTTGCAGGCATTAAATGCAACTGTGGAGGCTTTTCTTCAGAAACCTAATTAGGCCTGCAAGACTAAGAAAAGCCGTAAGAGTCTTCATTCAGCATCACAATCGGGCTCATCTTGCCAAAGAAATTATGATGGAGTATTTATGTTTCATAATTCTCTTCACTCGATAAACACACATCACTTTTTTTAAAAGCATGCTTGTGTGTTTATGATGCATATAAAGTACCACTAATACAGCTAGGTAACACTTAAATCAATCTACTTACCAATGTAGAATGAATAATTTAATATATATTATATTCCTCTTATACCAACTTTGATTTTCCACTTGCAACAAGCAAATTCCCCCCCCTCCTCCCCCCCGCAACTTTATGACAAGTCCCCTGTGCTGGGATCACTGTAAGATTAGGGCCCCAGTCTCCATAACTTTTATCTTTAATGGAGAAAAAGCAAGCCAACACACTGGAGAAGTGACTTCATGGAAATATGAGCAGTTAACTGTGGAAAAGCCTACAAGATTTTTTTGCCACTCTTTTATATGTTGATGGTTGAGGTCCAGATTCCACAGTGACATCCTTTAGATTACTGCACTTGCAGTCTGTATTTACTATGACATATAATAGCATGGCATTATTATTCTTTATATTGTAATAGTGCCCCAAAATAGCAAGCCAAGTTGGAGACCAACTGTCCCAAGTGTTGTACAAACACATAGCAAGACACTGTCCCTGACTTGAAGGGCTCACAGTCTAACTTAATCGAGCATCTACACAGGAAGTTGTTTGTTAGAAATTATTCCATTCCAGCATCAGTAGATAGAATGGATAGAAAACTACTCTGCTACACACTGACACACAATCCAACATGGAAGAGACACAGATCAAGTTGAGGAAAATGATGGTGAGAGGTCCACATAGTACAGCAAGGTACTGAGGTGCTGAATAAACAGTGATTTGTTAGATGGTTGTACAGTATACTGGGGCCCTGGCCCGTAGGCACTACTACAATACCAATAACAACAATTATCAGTTCAGTTACTATAAAGGCTAGATTCAACCCTTGATCTTTGAGCAAATCTCCTACTGACTAGAGCTGGATGAATTTTTTCAGAAGAATAGTCTATTTGCTGAAAAATGCAGATCTGAGTTGACCAAAACTGTATGCAAATTCAGCACTAATTTAGCAAATAGTTTTTGCCAAAAAATGGGGCTGCCGGTAGATTTACAAGGGGACTTAGTCCCTATTCACAAAATGGAGGGGGATGTGGTGGTGCCCAGCCTTATACCCTAGAGTCCTGTTATTGGCATACTCACCTGGGATGTGGGAAACTTGGGCTCAGGTCTTCACTCTACCTCATTCAGAGTAGGGATTTCAATGGGGGTCACCCACATAGCAGGTGAGTGCCCTAACCACTGGGCATTCTGAGGTGGCTCTCTCTCAGTATCTCCTGCTGAAGCTGTCCTGCTTTGTATAAACAATTAAGTATGCACTGGAGCAGGGACTGAAACTTGAGTCTGCCTCTCCCAGGCGAGTGCCCTAACCACCACCAGGAGACAGAATCACTCTCTGTTTCTCTCTGGCCCAAGGAATATTTAGTCTACAATTCAGACAGAGAATTTTTAAAAATGGATTATTTGCGCTGCTGTATGATAGACATCAGCAAGAGTGCCGCTGTGGATTGAACGCAGCATAAAGTCCTAAACTTACAACCTGGCCCAGATATGCAGTGTTGTTGTGGCCTGGTCGGTCCCAGGATATCAGAGAGACAAGGTGGGTGAGGTAGTATCTTTTATTGGCCCATAGTCCATTGCTGGGAAAGGAGTTCAACCCTCAGAACAGAAGGAGTTTGACACCCCTGTGCAGAGTGTGGTACAGGTTAGCTGAAATTCTGGGCTATTCCCAGGAGACTAAGGAAATATGGATGCACCTTAAGAGGATTCACAAGGTGTGACCTCATCCTGTGCCTGCGTGGCCAAACCTATGCTCCCCCAAGAGAAAAAGGATACCTGAGCATAGGGGTAAACAGGTGCACGTGCTTAAGGGGTGGCCACCACAGTGGCAAGGTTAGACTCCCCAGGCTGGTAACAGACACAGGACAATTAACAAATGGAAGTTTAATAACAATCTCAGCTAAGAGCAGCAGGAGCAGATGAGCTGGCTTTCTCCACAGCAGGATATCAGAGATAATTCAGAAAATAGACTGAGTTTCAATGTAATATAATATTAAAGTAAAGGTAACCAAAAGAAAAAGTGGGGCCACTTCACCCCAACCACATGCACATGGTTGCCGCATCTAAAAAGACCAGTGCAATACAGCTAGCACTAGGCTGTCAGACGTGCTCAGCAGCTCAGAACGTTGAGAACCTGGCCACTTCATTTAGGGGCCTAAACGGGAGCTGAGCCCTTTTGAAAAGCTTGGTCTAGTGATCAACTACATAAAAACTATGGAGAGGACAAGAAAAGGGAGTTTTGGATTCACAGCAGGTACTCTGCCCTTTCCAAGCGCCCCCTGTTCATTCAGGACTCACCAAAATGAAAAAATACTCTAATTTTCCCCTTTATCTAATTCTTGCTGACCTCAGCAATAGAGTGGCAAGAGTACATATATAAAAGCACTCAGTAACCTAGTCTCAACTTTGGAAAAATATGCATAATGGTTTCCTATAAGTGTAAGAGCTATTGATAAAGGAAACAACAGCTATGGAGCTCTGTTCAGAAGAGCATTCGAAAGGTCCGATGTTTTTCTTAACTTTCAGAACCTATGTATGTCCTCGCTCCACTCCATCTTCAGATACTCCCCCCCCTCTTCCTGCTCTGCCCCGATACCCACTCTTCTGGTATTTTCTTCTGAAAGAGAAATCACCAGTTACATATACACATACCACATGTACACAGTTAGCAGGTGACAGAGACTCTGGATGGATGGCTTGTGGGCATGGATCATTATAAACCGATGCTCTCAGACTGCATACCTGTGATCATTCCATACCCCTGCAGTGGCAATGAACTCAGTTTTAAATGTGAAATACTACATGTGGTGCTGCTGCTTGAACAGTGGACTTGTAAGTTGTTTGAAATGCAAGAAATTGTACTTTCCCTGCAGCAGTAAGAACTCACAAGAGGATGCTTTAAAGGTGTCATATTATGTTCAGTAAAAGTATTAGTACTTGTTACCACTGTATATTAGGTACCTGAGTGCTAGAATGCTTCAGTTTAAAAAAAAATGGAGTAGCAGCAACATATACTATTGGGTCTAGAGCAGTATGGTATGCCTCACTGAGCAGAGATGCAGAGAAAAGAGTATTTCAGAGAAAGGAAACAAGCCAATAGTTTCATTTAATTGTGGGTAAAGGGAGGCGTCGCTGAGAAGTAAAGGTAGAAGAGGAGATACAGATAAGATTAGAGATGGAGAAAAAGGATAGAAAAGAAGCATTCACGAAGGGGGGGGGCGGGAGAGAGAGAGAGATCAAACAGTTAGGGACAGAGACAATCAAGAGACAACATACAGGTTACAGCTGGATTTCCTTGGGAAAAAGCTGCAGAATGCAGAGGCAACACAGCACCACCACGGCACTGGAAAGGAGTATTGCTATATGCACCCACTGCATAGGATACAAGTGACTCTTTCTCCATAGCAACAAGATACTTAAAAGTTGAACTGGAGATTGAAGCGCCAGTAAAAAAACAACAACAACAAACGAATCCAAACAACAACAACAAAGCATTTATTGTCTCTATTGTAAGGCCCAGCTCTTGAGTGCACAGAACAGCATTTAAAAAGCAACAGAGGGTCCTGTGGCACCTTTAAGACTAACAGAAGTATTGGGAGCATAAGCTTTCATGGGTAAGAACCTCACTTCTTCAGAACAGCATTTGTTTATGTTGATATGGAATTTCACAGAAAGCTCTCTTCTTCACTCATTTATACCCCTCAGACCTCAGAATGGTTCATGTGAACCAAACTGTAGCATTAACACATATTCTCTGTGTCAAATATACTAGCCACAAACACACCTTGCTGCAGCACGAGGCATTCAGTTTCCTTCTTTTTTCCATATGCTATTTCTTAAGTCTGATAGTTGTTGCCTTTTGCAAAGAAATTTCCAGATTACATGAATGTGTAAATAGCTCTTAATTCCTCTTATAGTATCTCAAGGCAGTGAGGGAGTTACATTCACATTCTGCCTGCACGTCTCTTACCCCTCCCCTCCCCACTCCCCGAATCAAGACTCAAGTGCCAGAAAGTTTTTAAATTAAGGCACAGTGATTCTGAACTCTTCAGTCATGAACTCAGAAGGGGTCACAAGCTTGCTCACATCCCTTGTTCCTGCTGTTCTGCTTATGCTTACTTTTAATGAACGTTTTGCAGATGCCTAAAGTGCCTCAGTAAAACCACTGAGCCGATTCCCACGGCACAGCTTTTGAAACTCTATGAGACCACTCATCTCTGAAGCACCCTAGTAACTTCGACAAAGAATTCCATGGTGCATCTGGGTTATCTGAAAGACCAGCAAGCTTTATTTGGATACATTGTACTGAAAAAGCCCCGAATTCAACATATTTTAATACTGATCATTCCGTCCTGGCCTGGATTTAGCTTAATTTTCTAGATTAGCAGCCCCATGTCAAAGTGCCATTCAGAGTCATTGTCCCTAACAGCAAATAAAAAACAAGTAAAAGTGCAGGCTTACAAGACAACCTGATTCCTGCAGGGAGCTAATAAAACAATGAACCCTCCTCTTCTGGTTTATTTCTACAGTAATGAAAAGTGCTGAAGCATAGAGCATGCACCTAATAATTACTAGCCATTCCAGCTACCACCAAACTAAACAATATATCTACAAATGGAATTTTCTGCTTTCTTTCTGTAAATAGTATATAGTGAGGCAAAGAATAAACATGCAGTTATAGTACATTCATCTAGAACAGATCTAATTGGATTGAATATACAGTAACATATAATAGTGCCTTTCATATTCAAGGTAGCCTAGAGTGCCATACAAACAACGAGACAGATACTGGTAGTGCTGTGACTGCATAGGTAAGTCAAACACAGTAATCATTATGCACTCAATACATCTCTCAGGGCTCGATACTGCAGGCTGCTGATGCTGATGAGAGAAAGGTATAGAAAGGCAAAGCACTCAATGTTGACTCAGCACCTGAAGAGGGAGACTTTTGTATAGCACAGAAAAATGTGACGAGTGCTATGCAACATGAGTAAAACTCTATACTGGTACTAACGTGAGCGGTGGGCAGTAGGTGGGGGAAGTGGGCATGCCTGAGGATGGAGACAATGTGGCTAGGATGCTGATTATACCAAAAAATGAAGTGCATAGTGACCATTTTGATTGTTTCCTGCCACTTTAGCATATTGCTTTCCTGAAGCGTCTGGGAGTGTTGAAAGTGAGAGGAAAGTCTATTGCGAGGATTAGCCACAAAAATACTTCCAATGGCTGCTATGAAACACTCTCTTGATGCCTTGTGATGTACATTGGGCACAGTTGCTCAGTGCTAACCACTTAAAAAGCAGCCACAAACGCCTACCACAAGGAATTACGTTTGTAAACAATTCTGGATTATTTTAGATGAATTATCCTGAATACAGAATTTTGAAAAAAAGAAGTTGAAATGTGCTACTACAGGTCCGGACACACTGAAATAACTCTTGAGGCAATAATAAGCATGTCACTCCTGTGATGGTTTTGGGAGTATAAATATATGACTTCCTTTGTAATATACTTTTCTTTTTAAACGGAGAATTGACACACTATAAAGACCAAAGGGGAAACAGAGTATCTAGAAAGAAGGGCCACTATACAAGGCTCAGTCCCATTCTGAGATTTACATGGAGGCAAAAAACAGCGAGAAAGCAATAACAGCAAACATCCTTCCCAGATTAACGAAAAGAAACAAGGAACACTGTTTTCCCTTTGTTGAGCAGCAGGTGTTTCTTTCTCTGATCTCGACAAAAGAATATGCACTTCTGTCGTTGCTTCCGTTACTCTGATTTTTCAGTTACAAAACTTGTCACAAGATCATATGTTCCCTAAAGTGATATTTCACTGATCCCTACAGCTCAGTGTTTGGCTGGAAACATTTCAATATATTCTTTTTTAATACATCATTTCATCAGATGAGATTCTATATACAGTAGGAACAATAGGATATAGGGTCAATACATAGACTCAGATAGATTTCAGCTGAATGTGCTTCATCAATCTATATAAGGAGAAGGACTTCCCAAGGCTCCTAGACAACAACCTGAGAGCCTTAAAAGTTGCAACAACTGGACCAAAGTTAAAAAGTAGAGAGAATACTGCTGGTCAGAAAAGGAATTTTTTTTTGCACACAGAGAACTTTGATGAAAGCAAAAAATGTCATTTCTGTTGAAATTTTCAGTGGAAAGTTTAGACCAGTGGTTCCCAAACTTATTCCGCTGCTTGTACAGGGCAAGCCCCTGGCGGGCTGGGCTGGTTTGTTTATCTGCTGCGTCCGCAGGTTCCGCCGATTGCGGCTCCCAGTGGCCGCGGTTCGCTGCTCCAGACCAACGGGAGCTGCTGGAAGCAGCGGCCAGTACGTCTCTCGGCCCACGCCACTTCCAGCAGCTCCCATTGGCCAGGAGCAGCGAACTGCAGCCACTGGGAGCCGCGATCGGCCGAACCTGCGGACACGGCAGATAAACAAACCGGCCTGGCCTGCCAGGGGCTTGCCCTGCACAAGCAGCAGAACAAGTTTGGGAATCACTGGTTTAGACTTTTCTGTAACTGCTGAATACAAACGTTCTTGGCAAACAAAAATTACCAAAAATCTAATTTCCATTAAAATTTTTGTTTTTCTGAAAAACATATTTTCAAGGAAACCTGATACTTTCTACTAAAATGTTCATTTAGTTGAAATCCCTATTTTCCATTGGAAAAAAAAGAAGTTTTGATGGAAAATTTTGTACGAGTCCTAATTTTCCTAACTGCAGCTACCGAAGGAAATATTTTGAGTCTCCTGAATGAGGATAAAAGTCTTGAGAGAATAATTTGAAATATAGTCTTCACCCAAGTTCAGCTTTACATTTAAAAAAATGTATGCCCTAGCTTGATTGAGTCTTGAGGAATCACTTGGTCAGATGTAGACTCCAAACATATAATCTGTGCATTTTTTGGTGAACCAGGCCCTGACTCAGCCAGGTACTTAAGTATATGCCAATCCTTAAATAGTCTCGCTGACTAGCTCAACTTTTATTGATGAAAAACTGAAATGGGATTGCTCACCTGATCAAAGTTAGGTTGAGTATCTTGCTGAACAGGGAATTATATCCCTACTTCTAAACTACTTTTTTCCTTGTTAACAATGAATAACAATGTGGGTCAAAAGCTGGGAAATTCACATGCTTCACCTCCTTTTACTTATTCATTGCAGCCCATAGTTAAACATTAAAGGCCAGATCCTCAGCTGGTGTAAATTGTCATAGTTCCATTGACTTCAACTGAGTTACAACAATTATTTATTATTTGTATTATCATAGCGCCTAGAGGCAGGGCCGGCTCCAGGCACCAGCTTGGCAAGCAGGTGCTTGGGGCGGCCAGTCCGGAGAGGGGCGGCACGTCCAGCTATTCGGCGGCAATTCGGCGGAGGGTCCCTCACTCCTGCTCAGAGCGAAGGACCTCCCGCCGA
>NW_020665066.1:971307-1010366 GCF_002925995.2 Terrapene triunguis
GGGGGGGGGGGGGGGGGGGGGCTGCTTGGGGCAGCAAAAACCCTGGAGCCGGCCCTGCCTAGAGGTCTTGGTTCACAGACCAGGCCCTAAACCCTGTACACAAGTTAAGGATTCAAGCCCCACAGTTCTTCTTCTGATCTTAAACAAGCGTTAAAGCAAGAATGAAACTGATTTACAGATTCCCATTCCTAACCCTGTATCACAGATGTCTCTGTTCAGCAAGATGTGCACTATGATCAACGAGCTGTAATTGTAGAAAGTGCATTTTTAAATGCTACATGGTACCCAGAGCATTTTATTACATGAATGTTTACATTTTGGTGAGCAAAATGGGTAATCAAAAAAACCCTTTCTTCTTACATAAGACAATACACACAAATAGGACTTGATTCTCCTCTCACATGATTGTAAAGCAACTAGAATTGCATTGGTATAAAACTAATTTAAGTGGGAGGAGGTTCAGGCCACACACTTTTAAATGTTGATTCATAGAACCAGTTCTTCTATGGAAAACACACTTTAAATTAACATTTTTGATGTTAAGTGCACAAGTCTGCACTCAGATAAACCCAGCCTACGGTATTTACTAATATAAAATTCTTTACAGATACTATCCTTTGTGTTCCTTATGCTAAGCCTTATTTTGAAATAAAATATTTTAAAAAACCACAGAGATTGAATGTACTGTTGTGAAAAATACAGCGCAGATTTCTGTAACCAGACATGACTTCTTACTAAGTTGCTTCTGAAAGAGCGAGCATAAATTTTATTTGTACAAAAAATGATAGATTATGGGGTAAAAAGAATGAATTTATCACCTTGACTCATTAAAAAATCTTGCTAATTGAGATCAGTTTCTGACACACAACACAGGGAATGTTTGTTAAGACATTAGTAAGTGCTTCCTTTAATAAATAGCATTAAAATTTGCCAAGAACATTCTCTAATCCTCACTAGCGCAAGTGCGACTTGTACCGAGTGCTTGATCTTTGCCAAATGACTATTGCTCAGGTCAACCAAAGAGTCTTCGTAAAATATCTTTCTCAGAAAGAAGCAGAATAGGCTGTAAAACTCTGGGGCTTTGTCATGCCATCTAAGGAAGTTTAATTATCCTGAGGATGTTATCTTAAGTAAGTGGTGGTTAATCTTAATTAGTTAAATTTAACTAAAGGTCTAATATTTGAATATGTTTTAAACGCTGATAACACTGCGCCCTTTACAGAGACAGGAGGAGAAATAGCATGTTCAGAAATATACCAGAAGGTAAGGCTAAGGAAGAAGTTGATAAATAAAACTGTATTATTAAATACATGCTCCCATCTCTCAGGCAATTCTATATTTAGAATTGTCAAGGTGAGTCAGACTTCTTCCTAAAGAGAAAACGTCTTCCCTTGAACGCAGTTTAAGTGAAATATAAAAAGTAAAAATGACTAAGTGAAAGAATAACCCTGTCAAGGTAGAGGTTAGCAGACAGGCCCTGAGGATTCCTGTTGTGCACATAATTATTTGCACTTTTCTGGCTCAAGGAAAACAGTACTGGTCTTGTCAAAAACTCACAGCAATCTAAAGAGAGACTATAGAAAGCAGTAGGCTGCCAACATACAGTAGCTAGTGTGGGACATTAACATTTTGGAAAAAGCTTTTACTGGCCATTTGAGAAATAATGGGACACTGTCTTTCAAAAGAGCAAGAAGGATTCAACATTGAAAGGCCAGAGAAGAGCCTGATGCCTGAAACATAAGTGAATGAGAAGATATGACTCTCCGATAATATAAATTTCATCTCAGCAACAAAACAAAGAGGGTTGGTTAGTAGAAATCCTCATTTGAGCCGCTTCACCTGATCCCACCAGTAACTGGGGAACACCTGGCTCAGTGTTTGGAGAAGGCACACATCAGAGGTAGCTGGATAAAGCTTAACCCAGGCTAAGACCGATGTGATGCTTCTGAGTCAGTAGAGAATAGGAAGATATGGTATGGATAATATCTCCTTGTTTTATTGAGGGTGTTTCTCTCATATATTATTCAGGCTTGTAACATAGGGGTACTGTTAGATCCCCAGCTTCTGCTAGAGGATCATGTAAGTAGCCATGGTCAGGAATATTTCCTTCCATCTCTGCCTGATCGGGAGATTACATTTTGGATGTAGGCCTTCCTGCAGTGACCCAGGCCTTTTGCCACCTCAAGGCTGGGCTGCTCCAATGGGCTTTACATGGGGGCATGCCTCAAAACTATCTGGAAACAAAAGGTGGTGCAGGCTGCAGCAGCCTGATTGGTATGTGTATATCTGATTGGTAGCATGAGACACCAGTGCTCTACGGTCTACAGTGACTACCTATGGGTTTCCAGGTGATGTTTAAGGTGTTGGTTTTGACCTGTAAAGGCCTAAATGGCTTGGGATCAGCCTACGTCAAAGTCCACCTCCTTCCCTGTGTTACGCTGCCTCAGTTATGGTCAGGAGAGATGCTCAAGCTGAATCTCCCTTGATTTGACAAAGGGAGCTGGTAGTAGAGCATTCTGCACAAGGGGCTCTCTCCCATGAAACAAGCTTCTGCCCTTGATCTGAAACAGCCAGGGACTTCTGATATTTGGGACACACTGCAGGGCCCCATATTTTTGCCTAAAAGGCGGAAGAAGTTGGGGCCTATAGGAGACTGCTGCCAATTGTTTAAGAGGGATGGTGATATGGTGAGCTCAGCATGATCTTCCGATTTCAGCTCTACATACATTTTCAGCTCTGTCATTTTGCTATGGAAAGCACTGCTAAGAAAATTAAATTAAGAGATATGGAGTAGGACTTGAAAAAATTGTCCAATGTAATACGGATGTTGCCGCAAGATGTGGGAGAGGAATACAAAAAGAAGAAAATAAATAATCAAGGAAAGTGTTTACAAACCAAGGAGAGAGAGAGAGAGAGAGAGAGAGAGAGATCGGGGGCCTTTTTTGGACCAATCTCATGCATCTTCTTGTCTACAGGGTTCCAAGTGAGAGGTATTATGAAAGAGTAAATAGATACCTATAAGCATTTATATGTTCTAAATAAAGTCCAAATAAAGGCCTACAACCTCAGATATTTCAGAGCTCAGGTGAATGCAGCGCCTCAATACTCCCCACTCCCAGGCATTTCCACTTTGGGCACCTTTGTACCTAAAAGCAGCCTCCAGAGTCCCCCTTTTCCTCCCTGCCCCTCCAGCTTCTTCTGTCTACAAGCATTGGTTGCTGCAGGTAAAACAATTACCACCAACTATTAGCATAACCTGGAAGCAAACACAATACAGTTAAAGATCAGCCTGCTAAAACTCTCCTTCTTTCCCCTCCTCACGACAATAAACAGCATTCTCGTCTTGAAACTCGCTTTCATTCTCACTGATATGCAGATTCTAGCTCGGCTTCTCTCCATTTCTCTCATGGGTAGGTGTCTGTTCCTGGTCTCTTTTCCTTCTCGGTATCAATGTCTGTAAGGACATCAAGGGAGCCACCCATTTCCTCATACATGTTAAATAATCTGGGTCTGGAGTTTTCAGGGTACCATACTGCAACCCTCTAAATTGAATTTCAGCTCTCAGATCTAAGAAGAACATTTTCTTATGGCCTTGGTATGTAATTGAATCCTTTTCCCTTCTAACTGAAGCAATTTCTCTGACTCTTGGAATCTCAAGATTTTAATAATTACTGCTCTTGGCCTTTGATCTGGAGCAAGTTTGGGCTATCACGTCTCATGTGCTCTTTCTATATCAAAGTCTGAGACAGAATCCTCAACTGACAAAATTTCCTTAAGGAGGGAATTAATAAAAACAAGCATATTTCTATTTCCTTCCCGCTGCTGGAAATACAATTATCTTTTCACTAAAGCAGTGAGATCAAGCTTCCATGACCTCCATCTTCTCTCTGAGCCTTTTGCTAATCTTGAGCATGTGAGTTGTTTCATTGTCTTCAGTTCACTCAGTTTGATTCTGCCTTTAAGTCTTTAAAAAGATTCTCTCTCTGCATATATTAATTTCTTTCGGTGGGGAGTGCACTCCTTGAATCTGGTGAAAGATCTGTTTAATGCTCTTCTGTATACTGCAAAGCATTTACTGAGTCACATCTCACCTCTCCTTACAGGTGCTGTTGTGGACAAGCTCAGTGCCAGCGACAGAGGAGAGGATCGTAAGAAAAGCAGTAATTTTCTGGACCAAACATTTTCAAACCTGGGTGACTAAAGTTAAATTCATAAATCCAGAATTAGGCACCTAAACAAATAGGCTGAATTTCAAAAATGTTGAGCAGTCTACAGATCCCCTACTGTCAAACTAGGTAGTTCTGCTATAAAATTTTCAAACACAAATAAAATTTAAGCATGAAAATTAGATTTTCAAGGTACACAAGAACTTGTGTGTACTAATTCAAAGGTCATTTTTGAGAATTTGGCCTTGAAAGTTTTACCCATAAACACCTTAATTAAATAAACCCAGGAGATTAACAGAAAGTAAAAGAGAAGCTGCTGCCCTATAAATGTTTTTAAGATAGTAAGTAGTGATTAGGCAAACAGAAGCTATTGCCAGTGGAAACTATCCAAAGAAATATGTGTCTACATTCAGTGATGTCTTTAAAAATACAACAGTCATGAGAAATAAGATTACTGAACTACAAAGGTATAAATAAAAGAGAAGTATGATGCAAAGGAATACATGAGACTGCTATGTTAGAGGTGTTATATTAACAAGAAAAGAGTTTATATCTGACAGAAGTAAGTACCTCATGGAGTAGAGTTTGACCACTGTTGCAGCTGAAGTTGAGGACTAAAGGCAACATTTTCAAAAGCAGTTAGTTATTTTGAGTACTGACACCTTAAAGGGGCCCCTTTTTTCCAAAAGCGCTGAAAATCAAGCTCCTTTAAGGTGTCACAAATGGGGCACCCAAAAGTTACAAGTCACTTCTGAGAATCTTGACCTGATATAAGAATGAGGTGAGCTGCATGTAGCTTGTAAAGAAGGAGCTACTCACGAAGCTAGATTTATTCATTTTTATTGTTATTTTGTTGTCTTGTTATTCTCAACCAATTAAAGTCATTATAGTCAATTAAGGCATGATTGGCATATCTGGATCTGGAAGCATATCAACATTCAGTCTTATTAGGTAAGGAGCTGAGGTCTATGAAAAGGCAGAATATTGCTCAGTTAGAAAACAAATTGTGATGACCTTGGTCTAAAATAGGGGGAATAGTCTGGAACTCAGGGAAAGCACACATTTGCAAAAGCAATACAGGGTTGTGTCCTTAGTCCATGAAGTAACTGGCTGGGCAGGACAGAAGCCATTTGAGAGTGAGCAGCATGACAAAAGAGTAGACGCTAGTGTACATCAAGGTTCTAATCATCATCAACCCATTGCCAGATACTAGACTCCCATTAGGGTATTCATAAAAGGGAGAAGGAAACATATCCAAGTTTCAATAAAGGGTTTGCAGGAAAATTAAATGACACAGATAAAATGCTTAGGTTCAAATATACAGAAAATCTACTGTAGAGAAACTAAATGCATTTACAGAACCAATGTTCACTATCATCAATGCACTGTATTAATGCTATTACTCCATAATAGTTCATTAGATAGGAAATTATTAGAGTTTTACCCATTTAAAGATACCATCCTTATCTCAGCTGTTTTAGAGGAGGATTTTTTCCTGTGGATAGAATGTGTTTTCCTGTAGATCAAAGTAGAATTCCATATTATGTTAAATCTTGATCATCCATTTTAATTGCTTGTTTCAGCTGCTTTTCCATCTTATCAAACCGACTGTTACTTTACAATTTTGATTTTTGAGCATTATTGACTATTTTGTTAATCTCTGCAGGTGCAGCAGCATCAGGCTTCCAAAAGAAAATCTGTTAGTATGAAAAAGCTGTTGCTGACCCATCATCCTCAGAAGCCAGATGAGGCCTTAGAGTCTTACTGGCAACCTGTGTGAAAGAGATGAGAATTTCTGACCTACGCATTATACAGTGCACTGCAGCCTTGATTTCACCTAAATCTCACTGGAGTCGGGGGGGGGGGGGGGGATGTGATGGAGGGAGTGTCTCAGGAGATCTCATTGTTTTAAACATGAGAAACTAGACAATATGTTCATCTCTGAAATAAAAATGAAAACACCGTGGTTCCTGCACCTTGGACATAAGTATTTTGCTTTATTAGAAGCTTGCAGACAGATTTTATATAGGCTTTAAAGCTTCCTCTGCTGTAGATGCACAGACTCCTATCCCATTACCCTACCTCATTTAGCTATGGGCTTTATACAGCACCAGTCATCACAGTATCTATGTCCTGAATACAGTTTAAGAGTAGCATGCATATGTCATGAACATACAGCTAAGGGTAGCATAAAATCCCTCCTTTACCTGTAAAGGGTTAAGAAGCTCAAATAACCTGGTTGGCACCTGACCAAAAGGACCAATAAGGGGAGAAGTGGTCCTTTTCCTAAATCTTTGTCTAACTCACTTGTTGGTGGCAGCATATCATCCAAGGACAAGGAAGAATTTGTGCCTTGGGGAAGTTTTTAACCTAAGCTGGTAGAAATAAGCTTAGGAGGTCTTTCATGCAGGTCCCCACATCTGTACCCTAGAGTTCAGAGTGGGGAGGGAACCCTGACAGCATATGTCATCTGAAATGGAACTTTGCTCTCACCATTCTAGAATTCAACAGCTTATAGTTGGAGAGACTTTCTGTTGGTTATTCTTGTTTGTTTCCACTCTTCCTTCTTATTCTTCCTTCCCCATCTTTTTCATCTTCGATTATTCTGCGAAAGCTTCTCTGATAAGGTGAGTCATTCTGATCTTTTCCTGTAAGCTGTTCCACTGTCCTGGACCCAGCACTGAGTCTCTTAAGCTTTCTCATTCAAATCTGCCTCTTCTGGAGCAAAGGGCATACTGTTCATATGTGTTCTTAACTGACTGTATATGAGTCTGTTTCCTAAGTGTTAGCAAAGTTCTTGCTAACACAGATCTGATAACTTTATATAGGAATTTGTCAAGTTATAAGATGCATGGCTTAGTGAAAAAATATTACTACAGGAATGAGGCACCCCTACTGTTAATCTGCAAGGTGAAGACAGGCCTTGGAGAGCCTAGAGGAGAGAACTTGAGTGGCTGACAGACTGATGGTGTTAGGGAGCTAACACCCAGTCACCATGAGCAAGGCTACCTTTCACTACAGGCGGGAAGGGGGTAACAAGATGATTCACAGTCCTGGGTATTTCAAGAATCATCCCAGGACTTCTGGAATTTATTCCCTCAATCCTAACCTCCACCCCATGGTCCAGAATTCACAGGATTTGTTGACCTTCAAGCAAGCTGCAAGGCCCATCTGTTCAGTCACATTCTGGGGTTAGAAGTGCATGATGAGCCTGTTTGCTGGGAGGAGGGAATTGTTTTGGATGTCATTTTGGTTTTTTCTCTATGCCCTGAAATTTACTCTCCTCATTTGCCCAAATTGGCTCGAATGTGTCAACCTTCAATGCATGCTACACAAACCCATCTATTTGATAGGGATCCCGGAGAGAGAGAGAGAAAGAGACTATGGGTAGAGAGGGATGGAGTTGCAGCTGTGTTTATCAGCTGGTTTTGGTGAGTAGAATTTGATCCTTTATGTTTTTGCTACATTTCACTGTCGATATTGACGGTTACAAAGAGAGAGCTTATGCATGTGTGATGCATGGCTAGAAAGAGTTAAACATCCTGCAAAATAAACAACCCTCAAAAGACAGGTGGGGAGATAATATTTGTGTTTTTGTGTATTTCCATATGTATGAGTAGGGTCGACAATGTAATCAATAGTCCCTGTCTATGCTGTATCCTGATACTTCAGAAATCAAAAGAACATCCTAGCATTTAAATGAATTGTAAACACGGGATATCTCTGTATTCATCTCTCTTTGAAATGTATAGCAAATAATCTGTGAATGGTGGAGGAACAAGCAAATTGTCTTATGTTACTTCTATAGCTAAGTACCTGTGATGGACCTCCTTCAAAGTCATCCTAATGACTTTTTGTTCCCGGAGGAACTCCCAACTTGTCAAAAGACATGAAATTGTATAAAAGATCCTTGGGTCCTGATTCTGTCATCTCACATCTGCTTAGGCTTCATCAGGGGAAGTTTGAGTCACAAGACTGAGGTCCCAGTTATGCTGGTACGCCCTGAATATGAGATTTGGACATTGGACTATAACCTATGAACTATTTCTAAAAGAACTCTTTGCAACTACAAAGCTCACCATCTCTGCTATGAATCTGCACCTAAATGAATTGAACTCATGTCTGTACCTACATTGATCTTTTAACCATACTCTCTCTCTTGTTTTTAAATAAATTTTAGTTTAGTTAATAAGAATTGGCTGTAGCGTGTATTTGGGTAAGACCTGGAATATTCAATAACCTGGGAGGTAATGTGTCCAATCCTTTGGGATTGGTAGAACCTTTTCTTTTATATGATGAAATAAGATTTACAAAAATTTTCATCATATTTGATGTGGGTACGTGGATGGAGGCCTGAGGCTGGATCACTTTAAATGAACTGTGTTGTTTGAGTAACCAGTAAGGTAATAAAGAAGCTGTTTTATGCTGGCTCAGTAAAGTTTAGGATTGGAATATCCACCAGCTTTATAGAGATTGTCTGCCCCATTCTTTGCATTCACCCTAATTGAGTGACCATAGCTGGTCCCCACTGGGACCCCGGTCACAGCATGTAACATGAAATGCAATTTATAAGTAAAGTTAAGATATCTTAACTTAGGCATTAGAAACATACACAACATGGAAATCTTACCCTTTCTGCTAAAAATTCACTCTTCTGGGTCTGTTTAATAAGCTACCCAGAGGGCCACATACATGTTAATGATTATTCTTCTCTCTTATTAGAGGGCTTTTTATCTAGAGTCCTCAAAGCCCTTTTCAAAGAAGAGAATGGACCATTAACCCCATTTTGGACAGTAGGTATAAATGATAACATCGAAGTTATAGCACAAGGATGTGGAAATTTCAGTGAGGACGCAGCAGCTACACACGCAGAGCATCAGCATGACCAAACATAAGCATATGCAACAGATTAAAAATTGTGATTAGCTGGCAAGGGTTAGAACCGGGGCACCTCTCTCACGGCAGCCACAGAAATCAATACTCCTGACCCATGTTACTGTCCCTCATATCCATACACTTATGTAAGAGAAGACGTAACCTTGAATTCTTTTCCAGATATAAATTTTTAATTGGCAGAATTCATTTTCACAGAACACACAGTAAGCAGCACTAACGGCTTTAGGGTCCTGAACCAGCCCTCCAAAGTCAATAGTGGATCAATCAACCAACCAACCAACCAACAGAGTGCCCATTTCTTCTGGAATAAAGCTAACCACCCTCCAAATATTTTCATTTATTTATTTAGATTTAAGCAACAATAAGAAAATGTATAAGGGAAAGCTCTAGGCACCTCATCCATTAATTAAATTTTACAGTAACAAATTACGAGCAAGCAGCAAAAATAATCATATACAAATAATAAATTAACTCAGCTGGCCAATATATCAAAGCAGCATAATGATCACCAGGAACATACCCTCAGCCTTCCCCAGATTCAACTCTGCATTAGACCTGTGTAGCTGAATGCTCTCTCCCCACTTTAATTCTGAATTGTTTAAAATCTTATGTTTCACACATACAAATATATTATATGCATACCTTTTAAATAGCATCAAAAACAACTGTGACAGAAGGGCATTAGCTACTGTTTCCTGGCTTCCTATTTTGGGAGTCAATAGAGGGAATTTCATGTAGGCACTTTTGGCTTTTGGGCTCTACACAGCCTGTGAATGCTCAATAATTTGGGGGTATTTAATAAAAGCTGGGTTAATCTAAGCTTTCAAGGTTCGCAGCCCTTTTCTTTGTGGAGACGGCCTTGAAAAAAGTAAACAGACCTCACTCGGGTTGCAAGTTTGTCATTTCCTGAAGACCAAGATCCCCACCCCCTACAATTGACCTTTGGCATTCACAGGCTGGAGACTTGAGAATAACCTCTTAAAAGTGAGCAAAGAGCAGTTTTTCATATGTTTCATTTTGTATTTTCCACCATTGTTTGTACTGGAAATTCACTCTGCTTTCAGTGCAATAGTAGGCTCAACTAAAAGAGTTTTTAATTATGGAAAAGCTATGCACAGAGAATAATGGTACAAGAGAACAGCAGGATAAAAACTAGACTATTTGGGGACTCTCAGAGAAACAGAATCACTCTTTCTTTCCCTTATATTTGCAAATGCTCCTTTCCCCCTCCGTTCAGCCATCATCTAATGCCCCTACCCCCAATATCTTCTTTCACCTTCCTCTCCAACCTCTATGCCAAGTACTCCAGGAAGGAGCATTCTGACGCTACCTCTGTTGAACTTTGTAACCCCAATGTTGCAATGCAGGAATTATGAATGCTCTTTAGAGAAATGCGACACTTAGGGTATGTCTACACTACGAGAGTAGTTCGATTTTAGTTAAATCGAATATGTGCAATCGATATTAGAAAGTCGAACGTGTGTGTCTACACTAAGGACAGTAATTCGACTTTGTCAGTCCACACTACCAGGGAAAGCGTCGACATTGGAAGCAGTGCACTGTGGGCAGCTATCCCACAGTTCCCGCAGTCCCCGCTGCCCAGTGGAATTCTGGGTCGAGCCCCCAATGGCTTCTGGGTAAAAAATTGTGGCGAGGGTGCTTTTGGGTAACTGTCGTCATCCGTCAGTCACTACCGCCCTGCCTCCCTCCCTGAAAGCGCCGGCGGGAAATCAGTTCGCGCACTTTTTGATCAGTGACAGCGCGGACGCCACAGCACTGCGATCATGGATCCCGCTGCGACCATCGCTGCAGTTGTGGCCGTTCTCAACGCCTCGCACCTTATCATACACCTTTCCCAGAGGCAGATGCAGAGAAATCAGGCGAGGAGGCTACGGCAGCGGAGTGAGGGCCTGAAGTCGGAGAGTAGCACAGAGCTGTCAGAAACCACGACACCCAGCGCCGAGGACATCACGTTTGCAATGGGGCATGTGGATTTTGTTGAACGGCGATTCTGGGCCCGGGAAACAAGCACGGACTGGTGGGACCGCATAGTGCTTCAGGTCTGGGATGAATCCCAGTGGCTGCGAAACTTTCGCATGCGGAAGGGGACTTTCCTGGAACTTTGTGAGTTGCTGTCCCCTGCCCTGAAGCGCAAGGACACCCGCATGCGAGCAGCCCTGACTGTCCAGAAGCGAGTGGCCATAGCCCTCTGGAAGCTTGCAACGCCGGACAGCTACCGGTCAGTCGCGAACCACTTTGGCGTGGGCAAATCTACCGTGGGGGTTGTTGTCATGCAAGTAGCCAAGGCAATCGTCAAGGTACTGCTGTCAAAGGTAGTGACCCTGGGAAACGCGCAGGCCATCATAGATGGCTTCGCTGCGATGGGATTCCCAAACTGCGGTGGGGCTATAGATGGGACTCACATCCCTATCCTGGGACCGGGCCACCAGGCCAGCCAGTACATCAATAGAAAGGGGTACTTTTCAATGGTGCTGCAAGCACTGGTGGACCATCGGGGACGGTTTACAAACATCTACGTCGGATGGCCGGGCAAGGTTCATGACGCTCGCGTGTTCAGGAACTCTGGTCTGTTTAGACGGCTGCAGGAAGGTATTTACTTCCCGGACCACAAGATAACTGTTGGGGATGTGGAGATGCCTACAGTGATCCTCGGGGACCCAGCCTACCCGCTAATGCCCTGGCTCATGAAGCCCTATACTGGCGCCCTGGACACAGAAAAAGAACTGTTCAACTACCGGCTGAGCAAGTGCAGAATGGTAGTGGAGTGTGCTTTTGGCCGTCTCAAGGGGAGATGGAGAAGCTTACTCACTCGCTGTGATCTCAGCGAAACCAATATCCCCATCGTTATTGCAGCTTGCTGTGTGCTCCACAATCTGTGTGAGAGCAAGGGGGAGACCTTTATGGCGGGGTGGGAGGTTGAGGCAAATAGCCTGGCTGCTGATTACGCCCAGCCAGACAGCCGGGCGATTAGAAGAGCCCAGCGGGACGCGCTGTGCATCCGGGAGGCTTTGAAAGCCAGTTTCAAGGCTGAGCAGGGTACCCATTGACTTTTAAGTTTGTGGACACAGAAGCTGAACTTGCCCCCGTTTCTTTACCCAGTTGCCGTCGACTATCCTCTCCAATTACATACCCCCTTCACCCCCTTCCCAAAAAATAAAATCTGTTCTGTTTTGTTCATGGACACCGTTGTCTTTATTACTGTTTTCACGGGAATGTTTTAAACCTGGGACGCAGACTGTGGCGGGGAGCGGGTTTAGGGTTGTGATGCAAATGATGCTTCTAAACTCCAGGAATGACAGGCTCCGCGATGGTGGACTGGTTGTTTCAACGGAGCCTGCCAGCCCTCCTGGCCGGGACTGCGTGTATGTGTCGGCTATGTGACTGTCTTGCAGGGGGAGGAGGGTTACAGATCCCCTGCTGCGCGGCTCTGTGATCCAGGGTAAGGACCGCTGCATAAGATCTGTAACTGCCCTCCCCCGCCACCAAGTCACACAGCAACACCACCGCCCCCACCACACAGAACATGAAAACCACCTCCCAGACTGACCAGGATAACTAGTCACTGCACTGTATATGTGCCCTGCTGCTGCACCTGCCCCCTGCTAAAGGTGACTGTCCTGTCCAATGACCAAGGCCCTTCCCCCCCCCTCCAGACAGACTCCCCTCCAAAAGAAGAGGATGGAAACAGAAATGAACAGAAACGTATTCTTTATTAACAACCGCACATGGAACGGGGGGGTGAAACTTGGACGGGGTCTTGTGTGAGGCGGGTAGGAAAGGACTTTTCAAATTTTGGGGAATGAGAGCCTTCTAGTGGTAGAGCAGTCCGCAGGGGTGGAGTGAAATTTTTCCCGGCCCCTTCCACCCCTCCGTGTTTGGACTTTGGGTGAGGGGGGTATGGGACTTGGTGGCGGGGCAGGGCAGTTACAGAGAGACTGCAGCGGGGCTCTCTCCTCCTGCCTCCGGTCCTGCAGAACATCCACAAGGCGGCGGAGCGTGTCCGTTTGCTCCCTCATTAGTCCAAGCAGCGTTTGAGTAGCCTGCCTGTCCTCCTGTCGCCACCTCTCCTCCCGTTCAATGTTTGCCCGGTGCATTTGGGACAAGTTCTCCCTCCACTGTGTCTGCTGGGCTGCCTGTGCTCGGGAGCATTCCATTAGTTCAGCAAACATGTCTTCCCGTGTCCTCTTCTTCCTCCTCCTAATGTGCGCTAGCCTCTGGGCAGATGTGGCTGTGGGAATTGG
Organism: Terrapene triunguis; assembly: GCF_002925995.2. Classification (NCBI taxonomy): domain Eukaryota; kingdom Metazoa; phylum Chordata; order Testudines; family Emydidae; genus Terrapene; species Terrapene triunguis. The sequence continues at coordinate 984,632 of NW_020665066.1, forward strand.
AAAAAGGGAGTGAATTCCTGAGACAGAGCAATGTATCTGTGAACAGAGAACATAGTCTTTCTCTGTGAACAAGACCATGCAGAGCACCTATCACACGCGCACTGAGGACAAGGTCGAATTTTCGGCCCTCGCCTACAGTGCCTGCGGTCTTGCTGTGGCGAGCTGAGGAGCAGGGCAGGACACCGGACTTTGTCTAGATGGCAAACATGGTAAGCCGTAGACTTGTGGCCGCTTAAAACTTTAAGAGTGGCACTGGCCTCCTTTCACATAGAAAGCAATGCGAGTCTCTGCTGGCAGCAATCCTGCAAGCATGAACTCTGGCCCTGTCCCAGCCCCTCGCGGCTGTAAACCGCGTGGCTGTAAACCGGCGGTTGCAGTTCTGTAAAGGGACGGGCAAGCAGTCCCAATACTAACTTTCCCCTACCTAATTCACAGCAGGGAGTCATGCCTGACATCACCCTCCTGAAGGTCTCCGAGAGCCAGAAGGAGAAGATGCTCCGGGACAGCCTGCAGAAACCGGGGCCATTTGCTGCACTGCTGTGCAAGGCCATGATCCCGGAGTACCTGCTGGCGTTGTGGCAGGGAAACGTGTCCTACCACGGGGGGCCTAATAAGCTGTCCCTGCCCAGGAACCTGCTGATGAGGCTTGAAAAACACCTGCAGGAGGTGTATGAGGAGTTCTCCCCGGAGGATGTCGCCTCGATCCCCGGTTACATTGACCAGTTCTTGGCTTAGGTGCCCTTGGAGGGACAAATGACTGCAGGGTTTTGGGCACTATAATCATGAAGCGGACATTGTGAGATTTTTTTAAAATGGTTCGGACTATATATTGAGGCGCCCAAAGACGGAGTAATCATGATACACTTTGCACTGATTCCCCTTTTGTTTGACTTTCCTGTTTACATGTTTTGAAGCACTTTACCCACTGTTAATATTTTCAATCTTCCTGTTTTGTTGCAAATAAATGTTTACATGTTTTAAAGCACTTTAGCTACTGTTAATATTTTAAATATGCCAGTTATGTTGTAAATAAATGTTTGGATATTTAAAACACTTACTGCTTGATCCTTCCCCTGAATCTGTGTCTGGGGTAACGGCTGGGGAGGGTTGGTAGGGGATCTCTGTCAGGGTGATGAAGAGCTCCTGGCTGTCGGGCAAATCAGCGTTGTAAGCGCTGTCTACTGCCTCGTCCTCCTCATCTCCTTCCTCCTCTTCCCCGTCCGCTGAGGAACCGGCCGCGGACAATATCCCATCCTCAGAGTCCACGGTCAGGGGTGGGGTAGTGGTGGCGGCCGCACCTAGGATGGAATGCAGTGCCTCGTAGAAACGGGATGTGTGAGGCTGGGATCCGGAGCGTCCGTTTGCCTCTTTGGTCTTCTGGTAGCCTTGTCTCAGCTCCTTGATTTTCACGCGGCACTGCGTTGCATCCCGGCTGTAGCCTCTCTCTGCCATGGCTTTAGAGATCTTCTCATAGATCTTTGCATTCCGTCTTTTGGAGCGCAGCTCGGAAAGCACGGACTCATCTCCCCACACAGCGATGAGATCCAAGACTTCCCGATCCGTCCATGCTGGGGCCCTCTTTCTATTGGATTGCACGGCCATCTCTGCTGGAGAGCTCTGCATCGTTGCCACTGCTGCCACTGCTGCTGAGCTCGCCACGGTGTCCAAACAGAAACTGCGCTTCAAACTGCCCAGACAGGAAAAGGAATTCAAATTTTCCCGGGGTGTGGCTGGTCAGAGCATCCGAGCTCGGACTGCTGTCCAGAGCGTCAACAGAGTGGTGCACTGTGGGATAGCTCCCGGAGCTATTACCGTCGATTTCCATCCACACCTAGCCTAATTCGATATGGCCATTTCGAATTTAGCGCTACTCCTCTCGTTGTGGAGGATTACAGAAATCGATTTAAGGAGGGCTCTATGTCGAACTAAATGGCTTCGTGGTGTGGACGGGTGCAGGGTTAATTCGATATAACGGCGCTAAATTCGACATAAAAGCCTAGTGTAGACCAGGCCTTAGAATCACACAGAACAGCTGAGACCTAACGCTCAGTTTTGTATTTTAAGGCTGGATTTACTGTAATTCTCTGCACATTCCGAACAATGCTTACAATCAAAGCTCTTAAAAAATAATATGAGGTGAATGAAGGGCAAAGCTGACAGGCACTCCCTGGCCATTCTGCAGCCACATGATGTTCATGTTCGCTCAAATTACATTTACTGTTTTATCAGACTTTTCCTTTTGCATTTGACTTCTATGCACCTGTGGTCTCAGCATCACCAACTGAGAGCAAAGGACTGCACCAATTCTCCAGGCTTTTCCAACAGCAGGGCTCAGTTAATGCCAACTACCACTGCCAGCTCAGTAATGAAAGGTTGCTCTAATTCCTTCCCTCCAGATTTTCACTCTCTCAAGGGGGACAGGGAGGAGAACCCCCACAGGGCAGGATCTACAAATCTGCCTCCGATTACAATTTTTGCAGCTGTGATTCCTGAATAAACCTATTAATCAAAGCACCATCTTTGCACAGCACGATCTATAATCTTGACATAAGTCACCTCTAAATTTTGGAATCAAATCACGTTTCCCCCCTCAAACACAGTTTCAGCACCAACCAGAGATCTAATAAAAACGTCACTGTGTGTAACAAAATGCACCTGGAATGCTCTCATTCACACACGCTAAAAGAGAACATATATTGTGCCTAATCGTCAAAAGTTAGTCTCCATGTGTATCCACGTACATCTGCAAATGTACTTTTTGTGAACTCTCTCCCATATTTATTAGTATTAATTATTTATTTTACTTTTAACGCCTAGGAGCCTCAGTCATAGAGCTGACCCCTGTTGTGCTTGGTGCTGCACAAACGCAAAACAAAAAGAGTGACCCTTTCCCAAAGAGCTTACAATCCAAGTATAAAACAAGAAACAGGTGGCTATAGACAGTGGGTACCTCAGAATGATAAAATCTAGCAGGTGACAGTGCACAAGAAGCGTGCATACAGGCGTGTGCATGTGTGAGTGTGCAAAAAACTGTGCAACACACTCAAATGGAGGACAGGTTTGGAAATCATGCCCATAACACTACTGACACAAATTATGCCAGTGATACCTTGCTAACTGGTGTTGAGGTTAACTATTACCCAACAGGTTTAAAAACTGATCAGTTATTGAGCTATAATGCCCAAAGCTGCAGGCTAACTACTGGCATTAACTGGCATCGTGATCACTCCTTTTCATATGTCACTTGACATCCTGGTTTTATAACACTTAGGAACAAGCACAGAAATAGCTTTTCTCTTTTCTAACTTTGCACCCCATTAGGAGGAGAGGCGGTTCAATGACAACCTGGAGCACTCTGCTCCCTCTGCAGGTGGTTCCATCTGGTCCCCACTCCACAGCAGGGCTGCAGGTAAGATGACAGGAAAATTCAACTAATGCATATTAATGGTAGAATACTGCTCTGGTCTATGACCTCTTCTATGTTCCTGCTCTGCACTTGATGGAATGGTATACATTAAAAATTACAGAGCACGACAAGGAGGAAACAAATGGATTCACTTTGTGAAATGCTTCATTATACTGAACAAGCCAACGAGCTTTGAGAATTGTTATGTTAACGTGGGACTGCCCCAAGTCCTCTCACACTTGCAAAGGTTGTATACTTCCAGAGAAACCATCCAAGAGGCAGAAAGGAGAGAGACAAGGAGCTGCAGATCTATTGGCAGAGCTGTTCCCAAACTGATCTAAATATAAGGGAATCCATCGAAATCTGCCTTGAAGTTCAGCCCGAAATTTCTCAGCTTATACATAAGCATATATGGCACAGTAAATAAAAAATTACTTTCACAAGTATCCCTTGAGGATATCTCAACTTTGGTATGAGGATATACTCTGTTATCCTTGGCAGATCCTCCCCCATAATAGCCACACTATGCTGCTTGCCCTCATTCTTAGACATACTCCCTCCTTCAGGCAATACATCTAGGAGTGACATGCAGCTACAGAAACACTAATTTGCTAGCACTCTGTATCACTCGGAGAAGCACCAGACCCTACAGGAAGAACCATGGGGACACATTTTATTTTTTCAGCTGGCATGTTAATTTTGCAAGCCCTGTCAAGCCAACCAGTGATAATAAGAAGACATTGTTTGTGACAACTTATGGTGCTACATGGGAACATGCTCCCATCAGCTGTTGATGACGCATATCACTAAGATTATAGAAGCAATATTATGGTGGGGTGGGATGGAATATGGGCATTTCAGGGATGACAAGTAGCCACAGGTAGGAAAACACCAGCAAGTCCTCAATAAATACATAGAAAAAGCGAAAGCACCAACAATTAAATGAGAGAGATATAGGGACAAATGCTAACCTGTGCTCTCGTAAGATCCTCACCAAGGTAGTATCACATGGCTCAAAAGTTAAAAGCATCAAGTTCTCTCTTCATTCCTAATCTGAGATGGTAAAAGCTTGGAGAAAGGGGGAGAGAGAGAGAGAACGTGTGTGCATAAATTGAGAGAAATTCAAGTTGAAGAAAGGGGTTTATCATGTGAGCTCCATTATCATTCTTATTTAATCTTGCAGTGAGTTCCACAGGCTAAGCTCATCTTGTCTGAAGATTCTATCTCTAGCTCTCCCCTTCTTAGTCTTAGTTTCAAAGTTCTAGTGAAACACAGCTGTCATGAGAGATCACAGTCATGGAGGGAGAGGCAATTTCTCAGATAGCCAGGGCCAAATCCCCCGGAGTCATTTGAATATCAGAACAAAGACCCTACATTGGACACTTCATATTTTGGGAAGCAAGTGCAGAGACCAGAGCACTAGGCTGCTGGGCTCAGAGCGACTTGTGTCCCTAAGTGCATGGACTACTCAGTTTTGTACCAGTTAATGCTCTCAAGGCATTAAGCTTCTTTACTACATATAATGAAGTAAACAACTGAAGCTAGAGGTCACAATTTCCTGGTTGATTGTGTGAAGATCTATGTGCAATAAGGTGAGGCACAGAGTTCAGACCAGCCCCAGGTGTTTGCAGCCACAACAGTTTGGGTAATAGGATGTGATGGAGGAAGCAAGTTCTTCTAAATGCTTCCTATTTCCTACCAGCATCATTTCTGTTTTGCCTGAGTTCAGCTTCAGCCAACTAGACTTGATCCAGATGCTGATTTTGACTAGGCATTGACAAAGCTGGGAGATGGTACCATTTACGCTTGATGCAAAGGAGAGATAGAGCCAATGATTTCTTCAGTACTAGCCAGACTACTGCGTTCTGTAGGGTGGGAGGTAGGACTCCTTCCTTGAAAGAGGTGACCATCTGTTAGCAGAGGTCCCAGATATTCTCTACTCTCTTTCACCAGCCAGAAACAGAAAGGACCAGAGTCACAGGCTGTAGTGCTGATTGCTGTGAGTGTTTCCAGGACTACTTCTAGCGTGAGTGGGGCAAATTTATGATATTTTTCTTGTCCAGTGCTCAGCTTGCTTTTTCCTTTGCACCCCATCAAGTCATCCTTGATGCACAAGTTCCTAAAATGATAATTTCTCACAGCAAGAGATGCTAGGCTCTGAGGTTGAGTGCAGGCAATCTCTGTTTATTAAACTATTTAAGGTGTAGACATTTGTGCTGCGGTGACTTTGCTGCCTTCAAGCAATGGAAAAGTAGGGTTTTTTTTGCAGCCACAGCATAGGTTTGAAAGAATTATTTGTGGTGAAGGGAGTCTGTCATGTCATCTGAGAACCATGAATGCTTTGGTGACAGTGTATCAACAGTGTTTGTCAGGGAGCAGTTATAGTGTTTTACTAGTTCTTTTACTCCTTCGCCTCTTGGCTGGGTAGAGTTTTGGAATTTAGTGGGGACCATGAGCCTTCCACCTTGAGCAGGGTATGGACAGATCAAAATAGGTGGTTCCTTATGTGCACATCCAGCCCAAGGAACCAGTCCAGAGATTGCCAGTGAGAAACCTAACATGGAAAGGTCAGATAGGAAGTTTGGTGCCATTGGATTGGAGGTACTGACATATGGATATTGAAGACTCCCATGACAATAAGCCTCACAAATTTCATTGCCATGTCAGATATCATCTGTATCAGCTTCTCTGGAAAGCCTTTGATTTCTGAAGGCATACAGTTGAACAAGGTACCCAAGTTAGTCTGGTCTCCAGATGTGCAGATTAGCTGGATTTACATGAAGGATTTTGTTTGGAGGGAGCTATTCTCACATTTGAACTTTGGTGAAGAGAAAAGAGCTATTCCACCTCCAGATTTGTCCTCTGGTGTGGCATATAACCCTAAAGTGAAGGGGCGATCTCAGTTAAACCAGCGTACATCCAAAGTAACACCTATTTACACCTGTGTGTGCACTGCAGCTGAGATTGGAGTTGGGCTCATAATGTGAACATGTGACACTGATCAATGATGCAAGACCATTCACTTTCCTGTCTGAGATAATGTCTCTCAGAATTCAGACACTACAGTTCAGCCACACCCTGATAGAAAATAAATCTGATTATCAACCACAGTAACCCATTGGACAGAAATAGAAACATTTGTACATGAATGAAATGGGATGGCACATTCCTGAAAATATCTTGCTAGCTTTCTGTTGTAGCACAAATTGTTTTCACCCATCTTGCTGATGAAACATCAGGAAATAATAAAGAATAGGGATTTTCAAAAATGTACTTTAAATAAATTAGCCCCTAATGCAATGTGAAAGTTAAAACCACCTCTAAATGTAATCACTATAAAACACTTATAATATAAAAGCAAGGCTTAGCTACTTCCCAAATTCAGGTTTTCTACTGTATGACCTTTACTTTAAGGAAGTTAGTGAAGCACATCAGCTATGGCACGTACACGAGTAATTCTTTGATAGGATAACGAGTCTTGTGGATAAGGGAGAAGCTGTGGATGTGGTATACCTAGACTGTAGTAAGGCATTTGATAAGGTCTCGCATGATATTCTTATCGATAAACTAGGCAAATACAATTTAGATGGGGCTACTATAAGGTGGGTGCATAACTGGCTCGATAACCGTACTTAGAGAGTTGTTATTAATGGTTCCCAATCCTGCTGGAAAGGCATAACAAGTGGGGTTCTGCAGGGGGTCTGTTTTGGGACCGGCTCTGTTCAATATCTTCATTAACGACTTAGATATTGGCATAGAAAGTACGCTTATTAAGTTTGCAGATGATACCAAACTGGGAGGGATTGCAACTGCTTTGGAGGACAGGGTCAAAATTCAAAATGATCTGGACAAATTGGAGAAGAGGTAAACAGGATGAAGTTTAACAAAGACAAATGCAAAGTGCTCCACTTAGGAAGGAAAAATCAGTTTCACACATACAGAATGGGAGGAGACTGTCTAGGAAGGAGTACAGCAGAAAGGGATCTAGGGGTTATAGTGGACCACAAGCTAAATATGAGTCAACAGTGTGATGCTGTTGCAAAAAAAGCAAACATGATTCTGGGATGTATTAACAGGTGTGTTGTGAGCAAGACATGAGAAGTCATTCTTCCGCTCTACTCTGCGCTGGTTAGGCCTCAACTGGAGTATTGTGTCCAGTTCTGGGCACCGCATTTCAAGAAAGATGTGGAGAAATTGGAGAGGGTCCAGAGAAGAGCAACAAGAATGATTAAAGGTCTTGAGAACATGACCTATGAAGGAAGGCTGAAAGAATTGGGTTTGTTTAGTTTGGAAAAGAGAAGACTGAGAGGGGACATGATAGCAGTTTTCAGGTATCTGAAAGGGTGTCATAAGGAGGAGGGAGAAAACTTGTTCACCTTAGCCTCTAAGGAAAGAACAAGAAGCAATGGGCTTAAACTGCAGCAAGGGAGGTTTAGGTTGGACATTAGGAAAAAGTTCCTAACTGTCAGGGTGGTTAAACACTGGAATAAATTGCCGAGGGAGGTAGTGGAATCTCCATCTCTGGAGATATTTAAGAGTAGGTTAGATAAATGTCTATCAAAGATGGTCTAGACAGTATTTGGTCCTGGCATGAGGGCAGGGGACTGGACTCGATGACCTCTCGAGGTCCCTTCCTGTCCTAGAATCTATGAATCTATGAATTTTTTTGGGTGGGCCAGAACATTGCACTCTAGCTCTTAAAAATGGAGACAAAGAGAGTGTTCCTGCTGGAGATCTCTACTGCATGCATAATGAACGGCTTCATGTCAATGAGTGTTTTTTGCTAGCAAGAGACTAGTCTCATATACGTATGCAGTGAGTGGATCGTGATTTGTCATTTACTCCTGGCCCCTATGATGAGTTAGAAGGGATGGGTTGTGTGGGAGGACTGGGTTGTGGACAGGGAGACTGGAATGACTTAAGTTTACAAAAAGTGATGCTTTTGCCATGTTCACAATTCCACAAAGAAAAATTAAGCTTCCTTCATTTTAGCGCCAAAGGAAAAACAGTAACATTGATGTTCTCATTAAGACTGCTGCTTTAAGAATACTGAATTAGATGGGAGCAGCTGACAGGACACATATTGTATACATGATTATGGGGCTTAATCCAAAGGCCATTGAAGTCAGTGAGAATATTTCCATTGCAATGACTTCAATAGGTTTTGGATCAATCCCACTAGGAACAGCGTTTTTTAAATGAATTTTAAATGCCACACCACTGAAATGGCTCGCTTTTCAGTTGAGGAATGTAAGGGTTAATAGGGAGCAGGTCATGTAAGTGGAAAATTACTATTACTATACACGAAGCATTGATGTCAAATTATCTGATAAGAAGAGGGTTTTCATTATTAAGGACAACACTGCAAGTATATTGTATGCCCTACTTGCCACCTTAAGATAAAGGCCAGATATCTGGAACTTATAGCAATGGAAATGATCTTTCATGACAGTGATGCACGCTCCATCTTATTTTGATTACACAATTATGTAATAATAAAATATTTTGCTATATGTTATCCAAAGATCTCAAAGTCTTTTACAAGCATGAATGAATTAAATTTCATACTATCCCTACACAGTAGGTACAATATTAAACCTATTTTGCAAACGAGGAAAATGAAGGCACAGTAGAAGTTTGTGTGATTTATCCAAGGCCACACACTGACTCCTCTGCAGCCAGGAATAGAACCCCTGGTGAACACAGGTGAAGTAACCTGACACTGGAAAGAGAGACTCTTTAAGCAGGCTGCTGAACACCACAGCAAACATAGCCAGATTGTTCTTCCTCTCAAAGAGAAAACTGAAAATTCCATAGAATCAAGCTGATGGCATTAGCCAGTTCCTCCATCTATCGCATATTGAAAAGAGGACGCTAGCCCTCACCTGCATGGTCCGCAGAGAATAAATGAATACCAGAGACAAGTACATGGAATATGTGAAAACCTGCCAGTGTAGTAAAAATGGAGAATTTCCTGTCATATGCACTGTACAACAGTGCTTAAAATGACTCACGTCACCTAGCTCTCTAGTGGTTTTCCCTTCCACAAATCCCTAAGAAAGTATTTACCTAGTTTCTTTCTTCATTATAGCCCGAGAAACCACAGTGGTTTTCTTGTGATTGTTTCACAATGAAAAATTCAAACGTTGATCATGTGACAATGTTTAATCTGGTTTCCCCACCTCAGAGCTGCTGTATAATAAGAGGAAACAAACCCCATGAGTTAAGGAGAAGACTGTTCATTTATCAGTCTGTACTACTGCATTCCCTGACCTATTTTATTACTAAAAATAGTCCTTCTTAGGTCACTGCTGCAAATTGAATTCTGCTGCTTCATTGCCCACTGCAGTCTCACAGAGCTGCATGCTGCCTACACATAAAACACTAAGTAAATTAACTAATTCACTGCCAATCATGTGCAAGCTGGTCTTCTCACAAGGACAAAGAAATCATAACAGGCATTTGGCTTAAGATCAGTGTTTTCTGCAAACTATGTTTGCGCATCCAAATCCAACTATCCTATTTAATATCATGTAGAGGGCTGTAAAGCATTACCAGCAACTGAAAGCTGGGATTCTTGTTTGCTAGATTTACAGCTATGCTTCTCAATATTTTTCTTAGAAAACATGTGAATCTAGTTCTTGGAGAAGTGCTGGATTGATAGTCCGGAACACTGTAGACTTTTATTAACAGAACAGCTACCATTAGTGACAGTGAAAACTTCCTCGTCATGCCCTACCAATATACCTCAACTCCTCCTTCTGCAATCTAGAGGGACCAACTCTAAGGAACACGGCCCTGCTGTGGCCCAAGTTAAAGGGGTCTCCTCAAATCAGAGCACTGAGAGTCTGTATTATGATACACAACTACATGCACTGCACGAGCATCACACATCACAGGGTGAAATTCCAAAAGACTGCCCCAACAAACACCAATGCATTGTTTTCACCCCGAGTTGCGCATGGATTTTCCAGGGACAGGATCTTCTTCAGTTGTCATAAAGTTGTGTAGGAATCTGGAAGGGATATTATTAATTTGTATTACAATAGCACCTAGAGGCCTTAGCCAAGATCAAGGCCACTTTGTGCTAAGTACTGTATAAACACATATTAAAAATAACACATCCCAAAGAGCTTGCATTCTAAACAGACCGTACAGACAAAGGGGAAACAGAGGTACAGAGAGGTACCACAACTGCCCAAGGTCACACAGCAGGTCAGTGACAGAGACCCTCAATAGAACCCAGGTCAGATCTCCTGACCCTCAATCAAGTGCCCTATCCAGTAGATCATGCTATCTCATCTTCCAAAGACATTACAGGGATGAGGTTAATTCAGTATGTCTATTTGATCCGTTAGCTTTCTGCGGAGACAGTTAGTGCTAGTTTTTTTTTTTTATTAAGGAGACACCAGTCCACAAGGAACTGGATTGAGACTCTTGACTCATTTGACAAAGACTTTGGAAAAGCAACCAAATGATAATGATTTTCAGTTACTGTCAACATCTTTCCCCTTCCCCCCCCATGCTAAAAAGACTGGCACATTTGCTTTGTTCACTGGACTGGAAATGAACTGGTTATTTAGAGATGAAAGTCACTGAATAAATAAATAATAATTGAGAATATAGAGTTCCATTACCAATCCCATGAGGATAAAATACCAGTTCAAGTCTCATCCTTAATCTGATCAATCATGACATAAAGCATTTATGCTAGGGCTAAGCAGATGGTAAATAGCTTGGTTAATCCAAGTTGCTGATACTTGATTGCAGAGTCCTGTTTCTTGCTGTGAAAACATTTTCTTACTATTTTGAGGATAATGTCACTTGGATCTGGCTGAACTACTTTACTGTCAGCTAGAAAGACTGATGTATTCAGAGGACAAAACGTAACATTCACTTGCCTGAGTTTCAGCTGGTATCTGTCACTGAGATGCTTGAGGTGCCTCACAGGTCAGAACCTGTGAGCTGAATCTACACCCTCCCCCAGATGGTAAAAGTTAACTGAAAAGTGCTAGGCCCATTGTTGGTGGAAGGAAGAACCACAAAGAAGGGAAGCATTGCCTCTTAAGGAAGGTATGTGAGGTCTCTGCTCAAGAAAGCAAGACATTTAGTATCACTGACTAGTATGTAATTTCCCATTTTTTGGAAAGGTCAAGGAGAAGGTTGTGGCTGAGCAGCTCTGGTGGAGTTTTGAATACTCAGACATCCTTCATTCATCATCCAATCAAGCTGCAGACCTAGGTATAGAACAGAAACCGTATTGGTTCATCTCCTTCTAGTGATGGATAAAGATCTACTATCTCCTCTGATTTTCTAAAGGGACTGTCCATGAATTTCATAACCCATCTTTTTGGTGATTTTCAAGACCTACCTACCTCTTGTAACACTTTTTAACACAAACATGCACAATTAATGATCCCACCCACCCACCCACAATGTATTACATAATTTATAGACAGCCCCTTAGAACTATTAGCTGCCTTTGATAGCATTGACCATGGGGTATTGTTGGCAACCTGAGGTGCTTAGCATGTGTATACAAAGTTGCTCTTCAGTGGCTATGTTCTTCTCTAAGATGACTGGGAGATTATTGTTGGGCAATAAATAGCTCCTCCATTTAGGATAAGAGACATAAATTCTAAGGCTTTGATTTTCAAGCCTATCTAAGGAATTGGGACACGGAGTTCTCATTACTTTTTAGGGGAATGGGGCATACAAACCCTTCGAGTGTTGTTGAAAATCTCAGTCCAAATAAATATTTCACTCAATACAATGTTATTCTTTCAAACCCTTGGCATCTGTGAGATAGTATTGTGTTAACTGAACATTTGTTTTATGTGATCAAAAACAGATAAGCTAGAATAGCGTTTAAATTCATTTAGTGTAATTAAAATTAAAGATATGCTTATTCATCCTATAGCTCTGAAGTCTACCACCTTTACTCACACTTTACTCCACTAGAAGTCCCATTTGAATCAAGAAACCTATTCAAAAAATGAGACACTCTTAAAATTATTTGAGACCACTATAATTGCCTGCAGCTCATACAGTAGATAAACAGATCAGACAACTAATTGGAGTGTGTGACCCTAAGCAACCAGGTATTCACATCCTACACTCTACTGTAATAATCTTTGTATGAAACATGTCTTGTGGGGTATCATTTGAAAACTAAGAACTCACTGCTCATTAATATTCTTGCATAATGTATATACACACTATGTATTAATAGTTATGGATAAATGCTGGAATTATTACTAAAGCATGTTTAAACCAGGCATGTCAGAGGGAGCTGGTAAACAGGTTTGCCCTTGACAAAGGAATGCGTATTTGCATCTCTGGCTCGCCTGGTCATCAGGCAGAGACAATGGAGGTCCAATTTTATATATAAGGTAAATAAAGCTATCAAACAAAGAAGTGGGGAAGGAGACAGCATGGTATCTACCCACTCAGCAGGAGAGAGATGCTTAATCTGAGTTTTACTTTTCAAAAAATACATTGCAATGGTTTACTGGTCTATAAAGACAGAAGGGGCTAAGCCTCAAGTGATTTGCAATTGAATCAACTGATAGCATGCAATATTACTGTGTTATAAAAGTGTATAGAGTGAGGTCTTTTCTGAAAGCTAATGGCACTCTGGTGATTAATGCCACTGTGAAATGTACGTATTAACACTATATGATGAAATATGGATACCTAATGATATTATGCTTTAATGTTTGTGGCCAAACAGGGAGAAACAGGTTCCCTCCCAGATAGGAGAGAAGGCAGCTATCTACCTGTCTCCAATGAAATTAAGCAAGGTGTGACCAAAAACAATGAAAGCCCCATTTACACAGAAATCAGCAGGGGGTTGGGAAGTCCACAGGAAGGAAAGAATATCATGAGGTCATCCTAACTGTGTGATTTGCTTAATGACTTCTTTGTTTAAGTCATTATGGTGCTTAATGACTTCTTTGTTTCGGTTTTCACCAAGAAGGTTGGTGGTGATTGAACATCTAACATAGTGGATACCAGTGAAAATGAGGTAGGATCAGAAGAGGCTAAAATAGGGAAAGGAAAAGTTAAAAATTACTTAGACAAATTAGATGTCTTCACCAGGGCCTGATGAAATGCATCCTAGAATATTTAAGGAGCTGACTGAGGAGATATCTGAGCCATTAGCAATTATCTTTGAAAAGTCGGAAGACTGGAGAGATTCCAGAAGACTGGAAAAGAGCAAATATAGTGCCAATCTATAAAAAGGGAAATAAGGACAACCCGGGGAATTACAGACCAGTCATCTTAACTTCTGTACCCGGAAAGATAATGGAGCAAATAATTAAGCAACCTATTTTCAAACATCTAGAACATAATAAGGTGATAAGTGACAGTCAGCATGGATTTGTCAAAAACAAATTGTGTCAAACTAACCTGATACCTTTCTTTGACAGGATAACAAGCCTTGTGGATAGGGGGGAAGCGGTAGATGTGGTATATTTCGACTTTAATGTAAAGCTTTTGATACTGTCTCACATGACCTTCTCATAAACAAACTAGGGAAATACAATCTAGATGGAGCTACTATAAGGTGGGTGAAAAACTGGTTGGAAAACCATTCCCAGAGAGTAGTTATTAGTGGTTCACAGTCATGCTGGAAGGGCATAACGAGTGGGGTCCCACAGGGATCAATTCTGGGTCCGGTTTTGTTCAATATCTTCATCAATGATTTAGATAATGGCATAGAGAGTACACTTATAAAGTTTGCGGATGATACCAAGCCGGGAGGGGTTGCAAGTGCTTTAGAGGATAGGATGAAAATTCAAAATGATTTGGACAAACTGGAGAAATGGTCTGAAGTAAACAGGATGAAATTCAATAAGGATAAATGCAAAGTACTCCACTTAGAAAGGAACAATCAGTTGCACACACACAAAATGGGAAATGACTGCCTAGGAAGGGGTACTGCAGAAAGGGATCTGGGGGTCATTTTGGATCACAAGCTAAAAAAATGAGTCAACAGTGTAACACTGTTGCCAAAAAAGCTAACTTCATTCTGGGATGTACTAGCAGGATTGTTGTAAACAAGAAATGAGAAGTAATTCTTCCGCTCTACTCCACGCTGATTAGGCCTCAACTGGAGTATTGTTTCGAGTTCTGGATGCCACATTTCAGGAAGGATTTGGATAAATTGGAGAGAATCCAGAGAAGAGCAACAAAAATGATTAAAGGTCTAGAAAACATGACCTATAAGGGAAGATTGAAAAAAATTGGGTTTGTTTGGCCTGGAAAAGAGAAGACTGAGAGGGGACATGATAACAGTTTTCAAGTACATAAAAGGTTGCCACAAGGAGGAGGGAGAAAAATTGTATTTCTTAACCTCTGAGGATAGGACAAGAAGCAATAGGCTTAAATAGCAGCAAGGGAGGTTTAGGCTGGACATTAGGAAAAATTTCCTAACTGTCACAGTGGTTAAGCACTGTAATAAATTGCCTAGGGAGGTTGTGGAATCTCCATCACTGGAGACTTCTAAGAGCAGGTTAGACAAACACCTGTCACAGATGGTCTAGATAATACTTAGTCCTGCCACGAGTGCAGGGGACTGGACTAGATGACCTTTCGAGATCCTTTCCAGTCCTATGGTTCTATGATTTCACTTTTATTTGTTTGTATCCCTTTCTAACTTTATTCCTTGTACTTGGCATCACTTAACCTAGGTCCTATTGTTAATAAATTTGTTTTATTTTTCCTATAAATGAACTCAGTGCTGTGTTTAAATTGAAGGATGTATTTACCCCAGTTAAGTTAATAAGCTGTGATGTGTTTTTGTGTCTTAAGAAGAACAAACGAACCTCATTATTTCTCTGAACTATCCTGGAGAGGGTTGAATACTGCAGAGCACCCAGCGTGGGGCAAATTCAGGTCTGGAAGTGCATTGGGGTCACCTTGAAGGTTGGCACCAAGGCTGTTGGCAGCCAGAGGGGAGATATAGACAGGCTGCTCGGGTCAGAGCTGCTGAACCAGAGCTGTCTAGCACACAGACACTTCAGGCTGTGAGCTGCATGCTTGTAGGCCAGTTGTGAGCATCCCAGGCTGGGAGCTACAGTAGCAAAGCATTGTGAAGCACTCAGGGTTACAGGGTAAGAGGTGAGACAACCCCTCACTCTTCTGAATTGCACCCCAAACCCCATCACAGAGTGCTAGTCAAAAGTATCAATGAGATACTTGGCAGCAATACTAAACCACACCAGTGATCAAAAAAATAGAAAAGAGCTTCCTGACATTCCTTTATAAACTCGAAGTGCGAAAATAATGGATTACATCTGTGCCAATTCTCCTAATGAAGGGCACAGCAGGATTATTCCTACAGTAAGTTGCTTGGATGTACCCAAACTTTCCTGGCCTAGAGTCATATCATCTACTTCATATCTTTGCATACCCTTTCACTCCAAATTGGTGCAAGCCCATGACAATAAGTATTTGCCTTATAATGAAAAAAAGTAAAAACACCTGGCTTGTGAAGCGCTCCAGCTTCCTAAGCCCTAATTAAATTGTTCTTTAAAAGTAACTGAGATAAAAGCTGTGTGGCTCTTCCAAGTAACTGGGATTTATTTTCTGACTGTTGCAAGTAAATACGAGAGCTATGGAGACAGGAATGCCTGCTACTGCCTGGATATTTCAGGAATGAGTAGGGGTGGACAGAGTGGGAAATATGTAGTTCAATGAGGTAATATGGTACAAACCAGGTCAGAAAATTAGAATAAACAGAGCAAAAAGAAAGAAATCAGATTCTGTTTTTTAAAAAAAGTTTCAATCAAACCCCCACAAAAAAACATTTAAAGCTCCTCTCTGCATGTTTAGGCCCTGATTCTATAAGTTACTCTACATGGATGGACCCATGTACCAAGGCAGAGCCGCAGGATCAGGGATTTTGAGTTCCAGATGCTCCAAAACCATTGCTTTTTGCAGGTCATCCATTAAGCCCACCTCAGTCTGGGGCACTCAGCTGCCTACTAAATAAACTGGCACATCTTTGCTTCTAACATAGCAGATTAAGGGTCAGATTTACAAAGGTATTTAGGCACCTAATGATGTAAATCCCACTGAGCACCTCAGAGAGTTAGGCAGTTATGTCCCATTGAAAGTCACCCACTGGGCACGTCTGTAAATAGGCACCTACCCGCACCTTTGAGTGCTCAGTACCTTTAAAATCTGGTTCCAAGCTGTTATGGCACACTAAATGCTGTGCAAGATGGGATCTGTAGATATCCTATTTTATTGATTAATTTGTGAAAAGATAGGTAGGGCTGGGGGGCAGGGGGGCTATTACAGATAATAGGGAGCTAGCTGCTCGATATGACCAAAATAAGAAAGTGAAAGCTGTTGGAGAAAGAAGACTCCTGTCACCACTTTTTCCTTCATCTTTAAAAAATATTTATCTGAATATCATGAAGCCCGTGTTTCACAAAACAGAATATACAGACTAATGTATGGAACACTGATATCGCATTCACACTTGCTTAAAAAAAAAAAAAAAGGCTTCCAACCTACTTTGGGCTTTAAACACCTGCAGGCAAATGTGAAATCAACAATGCCCAACCCTCCCCCTTCTGTATGCTCTCTCATACTAAAGCTATCCGTACATCCTAGTTAAGTGAAGATATTTTTGTGATCTATTTTCCCACATTTCCTAACACACATGAGAATGTATCTGTATGATACAGATGTTAAGTCATCAGTTGCTGATTTATAATCTATCTGGCTGTACATACACTAATTACCGTAAGTTTTCAGCAGCTGCAGAATTAAAAATACTGGTCCATAGACAAAACATTGCTGAAGCCTAGACTAAAAACCATCTTTGTATTACCTTTGATTTCATACTGTGCTGATGATAGCTTCATTGTTGACAAGCTTGGGCTTTGGAAGGAACACTAATGAGGAAATAGACAGGACTGTAAAGGCAGAAGAGGAATGTTCTAAAAAGGGAATGGGAAGAGTACCCTGCTCTTTCTTTATATAGGAAATCTGAATAGCCATGAGAGAAATGATGTGACTGTTGAACCCTTTAGGCTGAATTCTTTGTTAAATATAAGCAGAGATGATTTAAAAGAGCATTTTCAACTTCTTCATACAGTATTTGTTTAAATATGATTAAATTTCTTGATTAAATTAGGCCACTTTATAGCTTATCAAAATCGTAAACCAAATATCTCACTTAATGAATAAAACAGTGGCAGACTTTAAAAAGACATCATTAATAATGAATGGAATACTATTGTATAATTTACCTTGCTGCTTTTAGTAACAGCACATCAAATTCAGAAATTTACAAGGTATTTTCAGTTCACTGAAAAGAAACCTTCCACAAGAGTAAGTGAAGCTGAATTCTATCTTGTGTGGCAGCTGCATTACCTATGCACCAAAACTGGCAAAATGCATATATTTCCCCTCATATACTGAATATATATTTGAACCTCCAGAAACATATCCTGTTTTTGTCAGTGAGGGGGAATCCACCATAACCTTGGTAAATTGTTCTAATGGTTAATTACCCACACCTGTTAAAAATCTATACTTTATTTACAGTCTAAATTTGTCTAACTTCAACTTCCAGCCACTGGATCTTGTTACAGACCTTTGTCTGCTACACTGAAAAGTGCATTATCAAATATTTTTTCTTAATGTAGTCACCTCTCAACCTTCTCTGTGTTCAGCTAAATAGATCAAGCTCCTTGAGCCTATCACTACGAGGCATGTTGTCCAGTGCTTGAATCATTCTCACGGTTGTTCTCTGAGCCTTCTCCAATTTTTCCAACTTCCTTCCTGAGAACATCTGAACTGGACGCAGTATTCCAGCAGTGGTTACACCAGTGCCAATTGCAGAGGTAAAATAGCCTCCCAACTCCTACTTGATATTCCCCTGTTTATACATCCAAGGATTGCATTAGCCCTTTTCCCCCCACAGCATTGCACTGGAGGCTCATGTTCAGCTGATTATCCCAACCTGACCCCAAAATCTTTTTTGGAGTCACTGCTTTCCAGGATAGATTCCCCCATTCTGTAAAAATGGCCTACATTCTTTGCTTCTAGATGTATAACTTTACATTTGGCCATATTAAAGTGCATAGTTTGCTTGCACGCAGCTTACCAAGTGATCCAGATCTCTCTGTATTAGTGATCTGTCCTCTTTATTATTTACTAGTCCCCCAATCTTGGTGCCATCTGCAAACTTTATCAGTCATGATTTTGTGTGTTCTTCCAGCTCATTGGTAAAAAAGGTTAAATAGTGTAGGGCCAAGAACCAATCCCCGCTTGATGTTGATTCTCCATGTACAATTACATTTTGAGACCTGTCAGCCATTTAATGTGTATAATGTTCAATAATTATAATATATGTATGTTGTTAACATATAATAAATACAATGGTCTATAACAATTATATTTATTAAATACGCTTCCCGAACATAGTACAGAAAAGTTGTCATAGTAACGACTTTGGTTCATCATATTACTCCCAAGTAAATGTTCTGTTCTTATGATGTATTAACTCTAGTAAAGGTTTGAATAATCATTCAGATTGAGGGTGGGACAGACAAAATGATTCTTTGAAGCAAAGCACATCCACACTCACAAAGAGCCCAAGTAAACAGGCTATGTATAGTGGTGCTGTCAGGACTCAGAATCCTCTCCCTGCCTACCTATAGGTCATTATTGTACCTGATGGGTCACAAGTAGCCTCTGCAACCACTGCATTAGAATCATAGAATATCAGGGTTGGAAGGAACCTCAGGAGGTCATCTAGTCCAACCCCCTACTCAAAGCAGGACCAATCCTCAACTAAATCCCCAAATGGCTCCCTCAAGGATTGAACTCACAACCCTGGGTTTAGCAGGCCAACGATCAAACCACTGAGCTATCCCTCCCCCCACTAAACATCCTCTCAAAGTGGCAGCTTTGATTAAGTCACACAGTTGTGCACCACCCACTGGCTCTGTGGAATGAAAGGGGTGCAACCATCTCTGCACAATCTGTCTGCAGACAACAAACACTCTGATGCATCGGAACTGCATGGGAATCCACTGCCATTCAGACACTATGCTCCAAGGATGGTGCAGAGGCTGGGATGTGGGCCTCATCAACAGAGAAAAATAAAGATAAGGCTAAAAATGTTGCTTTCCGCAGCCACTTGTGAATAGAGAATTCTTCCATCATAACCTACTGCATCTTTTTATTTCCCTAATTACACTTTTAAATATACAGCTGTACCTTTAAAAACTTATAAGCAGCAGAGAGAGTGAGGAGAAGGAAGAAATAGTTTTAACGACAGATCCATTGGTATGAGCTCAGAAGGAAAAAATCATACCAATTTAAGACCAGTTCTCCCTTGAGGTAAACACTTTTTTTTGGCCTAGATTATATGATTCTTTGTTAGTTACACACCGGTCTGACTACCATGTAGACAATAAATTATAGTGAGGATTCTTAAGAGCATTATAGAGAATGACTAAGACTCATGTAGGCTGTTTAAGTCCTCATATAAATGTGCATTACTCTCGGGGTTATAAACTGCATGCTGGAAGCCTCAATATGTCACTTCAGTTATTTGTCGTAACTCTGGTGAAGATGCATGAAGTGTCTGCCTCTTGGAAATTATATATACTGGCTCTCTACCCAAAACAGCTATAGCATTTGCACAAAGCATAGATAAACAACAGATTCTAAAAACATGTATATGTCTCCCGCTTTTTGTTTAATTGTGAGGTTTCTATTTGAAACTCACATGATAAAGATGAGGAGAGAGAAAATTTGGTAGGAATGGTTATGTCACATCTGAATTCCTTTGCTGATCTGTCGGAATAAAGAAGTACAATCGATGCTTTTGTAACCAATTTCCTTTTCTTCCTTTTTGTGTTCTGAACAAACTCAGTGATGATGTTGGAGGATTGGCGCATGCTGGAGGCTGAAGCCTTTAACTTATCCACAGGCCACTGCTTCTTTTATGCAGTGTAAACCTACAGTACCCTGGATAAACTTCCACTAATCTGGATGATTACAGGCTCCATGCTTCTCCTATCTGGGCCAACTAGCATAAGACAACCAATCATTCAGTCTGGTAATGTGAACAAACAAACCAATCAACAAAAACGTGTAAGAGCAAAGCTGATCCAATCCCCAAACTGGTTTTGTTTGATCAAAAGGATAATCTAGCAGAATGTTCTGTGTAAAATGCCAGCCAGGGTCTGGGAAGAGAAACCACAAAGGATACTGACAAGGAAGATATGATCAATTCTCTGATGGTGGAATCAGAGCCATGCTAATTAAAATAAAGAAGACCCTCCGGAAAACATGAGGACACAAACAGGAAGATGATACATTCAGAAGGAGTTGAAAAGATGAGTTTTACCACTTACCACTATACCTCACAAAAATGTTAGACTCAGATTGTTTAACATCCAGCCCAACATCTCTGCAGGCAGTTAACTGAATAGAGAAAACTGATCAACAAGTAACCACCCTTATTAGCCAATCTCCTGTTTTAAAAGCTACCCCAGATTATATATCAAGGTACTGAGCACAGTTCTGCTTCACCTTTATTAGAGGTTGCTACTTCCTTATCACAAGCAATTTTTGTCAGTTTGAATAGTTGCTTAGAATAGGCTTTGTGGTCACTTCACCATTACTCTTTGGTTTTCCCAAGGCAAAAGGAACTAAATCCTATCTTTTTCATAATGAACCACAGTTTCAAACATAACTTGAAGCATCATCAGAGATGAATATGTAACATTCATTATGGCAAGACAGTGGCATGATGGAATAATTTTAGTGCTGATGATAATTCACAGCCATGAAAATACTCATGAAATATTTTCCTTGATTGTTTATATTTACAGCTCTCTCATCCTCTTCTGATTAAAAATGCAACCAAATTCCACTTTAATATACACATTGGCAACAAAATTATGTTACTATACCAAAATCATACTTTAGGGGTACCAATTGACAGTGATTTAAATTCCATTAAAAAATAACTTTAATAAGATATAAGTGCTGTAATCTCCTGGTGCTTGCCCTCTGTCCAGGGGTGGATTTCTCAACAGCAAAGCTAGAAACTGTTACTATACACTACTAGAAAGATGAGGATCCATTTCTTTCTAGTGGAGAGCAGTCCTTGTGCCAGAACCTGTCGTATTCCAGCTGCTTTGCACAGTTAGGCTAGTGGCAGAAAACATTGATTTGGTTGACTTAATGTGTATCCTCTCTACACACAGGCAAATCATATATCATTTGAAAGCTTATTATGTCTACTTTAAGATGAAGTATGATGTGGAGCTGTCAAGTGGTTCCATTACCACATAAATGAGGATAAACAATGACACCCCATCAGCACAATAAAATGACTACTTTGAAATATTTGCATTCATTTCTGTTAGTGACTATATTGTCTCAAGACACAAAATTTGATTTCTTTGTGACCTCAAAGCATCACAACAACCATCTAAAGGATAAAACAAAATCAAATAATAAATTTGTACAGGTATCACTGAAATGTAATAGCACAGGTGACATTTCTAGTCAACATCATTATCATCATCTTGTTCATCATTATGATCTCTGTCGGGAGTGTGTGGGTTACCACAGTCTTCATTGTCTTGGCATGTACACAGTTCTGTGCAGGGAACCTTGTTCTGACTACAGACATAGTTGATTATGCAATGACCCCTACTGGTAGAGATATAAATAAGGTCTTGTAGAAGCTCAAACGACACTGGGCCCTTGAAGAACACAGGAAGTAGTTCATCATCCTCATTTTTCCATCCATGTTGCCATGATGATCCAACGTCTGGATTACCCAGGTGCAAAGATATCCAGATCTTTGTTTGCCAAGATACTCTTTTGACATGCTCTGCAAAACTGTCCCATGTGGGAGTTTGGCCAATGACTTGTCCTTCTTGATGGCCAGATTGAAGCACAACCAATTCAGGTCCTTTTCTTTCTTGCTCTAGTCATATAGCACCACTACCAACTTCCTTGCAGCAGAAATTGTGGCTTATCCATCACTCTCTCCCAATTTGGCAAGATATCCGAGGTGGAAAGCTCCCTTTGTTTTGACAACATTAAAACTGATTTTATTCCCAATACTAAATACGGATGACACAGAGTTACACCCTGTTAATGTGTGTACAGCATGAAATATGTTGCAGAAGTCAGGAGTGAGTGCATCACAAATTGCATGCGCAGGTATGCCGCGACCAGTTGTGCTGGTAATGGTGCCTATTTCAATACATGTTATCTAGTGAACAGCAAGGACCTAAACATCTGTATCAGGTGACATAATCACTATGGTTCCTTTAACACCAAGAGACCCAAAAGCCATACTGGCACATACACCATGCAGAAGCATCCTTGTGTGCACTGCCTCTTGAGTACTGTAGAAGTCTTGGGCTTCTTCAACATCTCTACTGGTGATGGACTTTGTACTTCACCACTGGAAACGCCTCCTGTAAGGAGGAGTGTTTGTGTTGGGTGTGCTCCTACATGGTCAGGTGCATTTTGAACCATATGTTCACAGAGAAATTTGCAAATGACTGCTAGCTGGATGCCACGGTTAGAAACTTTTTCCCTGGAGGCAGATGGTGTCCTCCAATCACCTGGCATTTCTTGCATCCAGCCTTACATCCTGTCTGGTGCTGTCTTTCTGCAGTTTTCACAGGGTTACGGTTGTCATATCTGTCAAAGTCTTTGATTACAGACTAAGTTTTGTCAAATCTTTTTAGGACCTTTCTAAAATACTCAGCAGCCAGTTCATCAAATGTGTGGAATTTGACCCCAGACACCATTTGTATGACAGTCAGGGAACCTTTGATGTACACTGTGGTTTCTTTGTTGCATGCTCTTAGTTCATGGATTCTTTCAGCTTGAGCTTCCAGCTGGTGCCCTAATTCAGCTTTGTCTGTTCTTCTCATTGTTCCATCAGCATGGAAGAGAGACATAGGCACAGATCCTATTGGGTGACTAAGAACAGTTGTTACTGAAACATCATCTCTGCATCTTGCTAAGGACAGGGCTCTGTGGAAAACAATTTCTGGACTGATAGATGCTGTGATTGTCCCTCACTTGCCAGACTTAAATTTGGTCTTCTTGGCTATGTCAGCAAATGTTTTGATGCCAGATTTCTTGACTGGCCTAAAGAAGCACTGTGTCTCATCAGAATCAAGTGCGTCTCTCTCAAATCTCCCCATTTGAGCTTCACCAACATCTGCTATGTTCAGTAGAGATTCTTGTACATCTGATATTACATGCAGTCCAACACATATGTTGATTAGCACCTCTGGATGTGCTACTGGGTCAAACTGATTTGTCATATTGTTGATGACATCGTTGGTAAGACCTGGGACATGCTCTTTATCCCTTTCCAGTGCAGAGACAATGACTTGTTTGTGGACTTTTTCTTTGCTACTTCTTATTAGGCCACTTCTTTCTCTCATCGCATTTGTATATTCATAATAAGAAGCTGTGGATTGTCATCCCTAACACTAATACTGTGCATAAGTGTCACTGAATTAAAAAAAGCTAGTTTTTAGAATACTTCAAAAGTTAGTACTGCATACATTGGCAATTACAAATTAAAATCTTCTGCTAGGCAGACTAGATGCCACATTGTATGTACAAAAGCTTATAGATGGAGAAACATTACATAAGGAATTCAGGTACATTCTTATCTACCCACTATATGGTACAAACTACAGACACACAATCTACTGTTACTGATGCACAACCTTCAATGTGAGATTGATCTGATCGGAAAATTTCAACTGAAAATATAGAAAACTATTATAATCACTTGTGAGATACTTTGACAATTAAGAATATGTGATGTGAAAACATTTCATGTTAGTATATTGCAAAAAGTTGATATTCGCTATTTTTGCCACATGCTAAATTCATTTCTACTTATGACCATTGCAGGATTTGAGTTCCCCATTCTGGAGGTCAAAGATGAGTGCATTGACATCTTTGATAGTTAACCCTACAACTTTCTTAGGCTTTGACTGATCATGCAAAATGTGCAAATGTGTATCAGCACAGCTCAAAATAAAGTATTAGATGTCAACAGACTCACAAGGTAGGTAAAAGTGGCAAGCCTTTAGATCTATGAATATATTTACCCTTGAACAAAATATTTCAAAACAAATCAATGTTAAGAAAATTAAAATTTTTATAATATACACTCAGATGTAGCAGTTTACTGAGGGTTTAAAGTGTGTCTGTCTAGATTATGTAACCTTCATTCTGTATTTTCTTATTCTTGAGTGCTACAAAGAAATCTCTTATTAAAACTCTTGACATTTAATTTAACAGGTATTTACAACCCAATGCAATGAACGATAGCAACTGTATTTCTACTGTAAAGATTGTGATCTAGCACATTGGGTACTAACCTGGGAGTAGGGTGACCTAGGTTGTATTGACCTAGGTTGTATTTTCACCTCTGCCACTGATGTTCTGCATGACATGGAGCAAGTCACTTTGGCTCTTTGTGCCTCTGTTTTGCCTCCCACCCTTTGTCTGTCTTGTCTATTTAGACTGTAAGCTTTCCAGGTTAGGGGATGTCTCTTATTATGTGTTTGAACAATTGAGCCTCAATCTCTGTTGGGTCCTCTGGATGCTACCATAATAAGTGATTGATTACATGAAGTTCTTTTAATGCCACTAAATGGTCCCTTAAAAAAAAACTCATCTCAGAAGTCTTTCCCACTTTCTATCTGGTGCTTTGTTTTGACAGGATATGGTTTCCTTACGCTAGACTGAGCGGGTGGCAGATGGGAGAGGGAGGAAGAACTGATGCAGACAGAGAAGTATTGCATTGAAAACTCATGCAGAACTTGTCAATAAAACAAGATTTCTTTACTAGAGTGCTAAAAAAAATTTGATTTCCTGTTGATTCAGCAAATTGGTTGAACAGGCATGTGGTGTTTGTTTTTTTAACTTAGGCTACACACACACAATTTAATCAGGCAAGATCCTGATCTTCAGTCACTTCCATCAATGATGGAAAATCTGGACTGAAGGAAAATTGAGTGACATTTGAGTGACAGCAAGACCATCATACTCACATTATAAATGGCAGGCACCACAAGACTTGGAGGTAAGGGAAAATGCAGCTTATTTTTTTCCTATTTGGGCCTATGGAAAAATCTATGTGAGCATTTAGTCTTCTGACAGAGGGGTAGCCGTGTTAGTCTGAATCTGTAAAAAGCAACAGAGGGTCCTGTGGCACCTTTAAGACTAACAGAAGTATTGGAGCATAAGCTTTCGTGGGCGAATGCCCACTTCATCAGACGCAAG
>NW_020665066.1:1015366-1020451 GCF_002925995.2 Terrapene triunguis
ACCTTTAATCATTCTTGTTGCTCTTCTCTGGACCCTTTCCAATTTCTACACATCTTTCTTGAAATGCGGTGCCCAAAACTGGACACAATACTCCAGCTGAGGCCTAACCAGAGAAGAAGTTCAACAGTACTTCTAATTCAAAGCTATTTCACTGTGGTCCTTTCATTGACAGAGAATCATAGTATCATAGAAATCAGAGATGGAAATCATCTATCAGCGTATGTTCATCACCCTTCAGGACAGGATCTCTCATTGGCAGGAGCAGTCTTCAGGAGCAAGAGAAGCTTGCTCCTCTTTCCAATGTGAATGGAAGGAGACTTCAAAATCAGCAGATTTGGTGGATACCCCACTTAGCAGGAACTACCTTTGGACAGTGAGGTACCCAGTTTTGAGAGACAGTTTTCTACAGTTGGGTGGGTCTGCAATCCTATCCCCACCCAAAATGTAATTTCCTTCTCAGACAGTTCCTTCCACAGCAGGAATTGCTAGGACTGACCAGTTTATTTCCCAGGTGGCAGGAACATGACAGCCCACATGATTTTATTTTGTCACCCCCATATCTATTATTGACAGTCCCACTCTCTGCCAGGATACAAACATCAACCATCTTAGATGTCTTCCAATGTACAGTTTTGCCCTCTCTACCTAACATATTGCCTGAGAAGGCAAGAGTAGAAATCAAATTTTGATCCTGTCCTAATCAATAAGATTTCTCATAAAAATCCCAAATGGTAATAATTACTATAAACCTACTGGAAGTCCTTGATCCAATGGGCTGTAAAAGCTCTTTCAGAAGCATATGTTTTTATCATTCCATTGTTTCTACAATACTCCCATGCTGCCATATTACTGGACAAAGTCAAATGATTCATCTTTAAAAGTAAACATGTGTAACACAAGATTTATCAGACCCTTAACATTATTAAGGCATGGCTGTGTATGTGTGTGCACGCGCGTGTGTATTCTTCAATACTATATCATATATCAAGAACAATATACACCAACATCTGAGAAAGAGGTGCACTTCATCCACAGAATGGGGCAGACAATCCCCAAAGCTGGTGGATATTCCAATACTTAGATTTACCAAATCAGCACAAAACAGCTTCTGTAATACCTCACTGGTTACCCAGAAGCCAACAACACAGTTCCCTTAAAACAACCCAGCCTTAGGCCTCCACCCAGACACCTAAGTCAAATATGATGAGGATTACTGAAAATCTTATTCCTCGTATAAGAAAGTTCTACCAATCCCAAGGGATCGGACACATTAACTCCCAGGTTAAGGAATATTTCAGATCTTACCCAAATACACGCTACAGCTAATTCTTATTAACTAAACTAAAATTTATTAAAAAAAAGAGAGAGAATTGGTTAAAAGATCAGTATACATACAGATATGAATACAGTTTTGAGATCAGATTCACAGTAGAGATGATGAGCTTTGTAGTTGCAAAGAGTTCTTTCAGAATTAGTCCATAGGTTATAGTCCAATGTTCATATTCAGGGTGATCCAGACAGGACTGGAGATCTCAATCTTACGACTTAAGCTTCCCCTGCATGAAGCATCAAGCAGATCTGAGATAAAAAGGATCAAGACCCAAGGGTTTCTATACAGTTCCAGGCCTTCTTTTGAAAGCATGGAGTCCTTAGGCAAATAATAGGCAATTATGGAAACTTTGAAGTAGACCTATTTCCTAAGCACCACTGGCAATTAACTATATAGATTAACATAAGGTAATTTATCCATTAAGCAGTTTATCACAAACTTTAAAGAGACATATAGACAATGACACTATTTCACCCAAGATTCATCTAAATGTTAATATTCCCTTTTGATCTCTGAATCAATTGCTATAGTGATAGCCATGTAAACAGACAGTTCCTGTCTAACATCTAACAAGATATAGGTAAACACATACAGTTAGTATCACCTCCAATTCTCTAACAATACAGGTTTGCATTTCAAAATTCTAGCCTATCTAGCATGGAATGGACCTAATTACCATTCACATACTTTTCTAACATGTATCTAAAGGTTGACTCTGGGCCATTTAGCCTGCGAGCTGCTTAACCCTTTCTATTGGCACACTTTCTTGGCACACTTTGTATAAGATTTGTATAACAGTGGTAGCAACAATGATTTGGTCATATTTTAATCCAATAATGTTATACCTGGCCAGAAGCTTACAGAGAGCCATCGAGTGACCTTATTCTCTGCTCTCTGGATTCAGCCCCAGCCAGGGAGCCCTGAGGATTGCGGGGGAGGGGGGGGGAGAGGAGGGGAAGGAAATCAGATACTGAATTGCCTTCAGTTTTTATGCTCTCAGCCCTTGCACCCAGGCTACTCATCACCAACCTCAGATTCCCTGTTTGTTCTATATTTGTACAGTACTTAGCACCATGGTACAGGTCCATGACTGGAACTCCTAGGTGCTAACAAAAGTACAAATAACAGAATAAAATAATCCCCAGGTGTCTGGCCAATGATAGACACTGAGGGGGCAAAGTAGATCTTTTGTGTTTAGATTCTCAGGTCACTAGTACTGCAGGTCACTTCACACCTGAGAATCTGTTATGCTTTGTTCCCAGTGGTACAATAGGTCCCATTAAAGGCTGTGAAGAACCTGAGGGACCACTTCCTCAGCTGGTATAAATGGGTGAAACTCCATTGTGGAGCTGTGTTAATTTACACCAGATGATGATCTTGCCCGAGATGCTGCACTGAACACAGCTCTGAGGCACTCTAGATTCAATATCACTTTTGAGGCACAGTGAGAGAATACAAACTGAACAGCAAGCTAGTGCTACCCATCTACAACAAGCAGAACTTTACGTTGCATTTTATTTCATCTTTCTCACTTGATTTGGCAGTTTCATCTCTCCAGCACACTGCCTTTAGCTAGTGTCTTCCATCATATTCACTTTATAATCATCTAACACTTAGGGTATGTCTACACTACGAGGGTAGTTCGATTTCACTTAAATCGAATATGTGGAATCGATATTGCAAAGTCGAACGTGTGTGTCCACACTAAGGACAGTAATTCGACTTTGTGAGTCCACACTAACGGGGCAAGCGTCGACATTGGAAGCGGTGCACTGTGGGCAGCTATCTCACAGTTCTCGCAGTCCCCGCTGCCCATTGGAATTCTGGGTCGAGCCGCCAATGCCTTCTGGGTAAAAAAAATGTGTCGAGGGTGCTTTTAGGTAAGTGTCGTCATCCGTCCGTCACTACCGCCCTCCCTCCCTGAAAGCGCCGGCGGGAAATCAGTTCGCGCACTTTTCTGGTCAGTGACAGCGCGGACGCCACAGCACTGCGAGCATGGAGCACGCTGCGACCATCGCTGCAGTTGTGGCCGTTCTCAACACCTCGCAGCTTCTCATCCACCTTTCCCAGAGGCAGATACAGAGAAATCAGGCGAGGAGGCTACAGCAGCAGGGTGAGGATCTGAAGTTTGAGAGTAGCACAGACCTGTCAGAAACCAAGAGACCCAGCGCCGAGGACATCACGGTGGCAATGGGTCATGTGGATGTGGTGGAACGGCGATTCTGGGCCCGGGAAACAAGCACGGACTGGTGGGACCGCATAGTGCTGCAGGTCTGGGATGAATCACAGTGGCTGCGAAACTTTCGCATGCGGAAGGGGACTTTCCTGGAATTTTGTGAGTTGCTGTCCCCTGCCCTGAAGCGCAAGGACACCCGCATGCGAGCAGCCCTCACTGTCCAGAAGCGAGTGGCCATAGCCCTCTGGAAGCTTGCAACGCCGGACAGCTACCGGTCAGTCGCAAACCACTTTGGCGTGGGCAAATCTACCTTGGGGGTTGTTGTGATGCAAGTAGCCAACGCAATCGTTAAGGTACTGCTCTCAAAGGTAGTGACCCTGGGAAACGCGCAGGTCATCATAGATGGCTTCGCCGCGATGGGATTCCCAAACTGCGGTGGGGCTATAGATGGAACTCACATCCCTATCCTGGGACCGGACCACCAGGCCAGCCAGTACATCAACCGAAAGGGCTACTTTTCTATGGTGCTGCAAGCACTGGTGGACCATAGGGGACGTTTTACCAACATCAACGTCGGATGGCCGGGCAAGGTTCATGACGCTCGCGTGTTCAGGAACTCAGGCCTGTTTAGACGGCTGCAGGAAGGTATTTACTTCCCGGACCACAAAATAACTCTTGGGGATGTGGAGATGCCTACAGTGATCCTCGGGGACCCAGCCTACCCGCTAATGCCCTGGCTCATGAAGCCCTATACTGGCGCCCTGGACACTGAAAAAGAACTCTTCAACTACCGGCTGAGCAAGTGCGGAATGGTGGTGGAGTGTGCTTTTGGCCGTCTCAAGGGGAGATGGAGAAGCTTACTGACTCGCTGTGATCTCAGCGAAACCAATATCCCCATTGTTATATCAGCTTGCTGTGTGCTCCACAATCTCTGTGAGAGCAAGGGGGAGACCTTTATGGCGGGGTGGGAGGTTGAGGCAAATAGCCTGGCTTCTGATTACGACCAGCCAGACAGCCGGGCGATTAGAAGAGCCCAGCGGGACGCGCTGTGCATCAGGGAGGCTTTGAAAGCTAGGTTCCTCAGTGAGCAGGGTAACCTGTGACTATTAACTTTGTTTAAAGAGAAGCTGAACCTGCCCCCGTTTCTTTACCCAGTTTATGTTGACTATCCTCTCCAGCTACATACCCCCTTCACCCCCTTCCCAAAAAATAAAATCAGTTCTATTTTCTTAATGAACACCGTTGTCTTTATTACTGTTTTCGCGGGAATGCTTTAAACCTGGGATGCAGACTGTGGTGGGGGGCGGGTGTAGTGTAGTGATGCAAATGATGCCTCTAAACTCCAGGAATGACAGGCTCCGCAGTGGTGGACTGGTTGTTTCAACGGAGCCTGCCAGCCGTCCTGGGCGGGACTGCGTGTATGTGTCGGCTATGTGACTTTCTGGCAGGGGGAGGAGGGTTACAGATCCCCTGCTGCTTGGCTCTGTGAGCCAGGATAAGGAGCGCTGCATAAGATCTGTAACTGCCCTCCCCTGCCACAAAGTCACAGAGCAACCCCCCCCCCCCCCCCCCCCCCCCC
>NW_020665066.1:1020551-1035400 GCF_002925995.2 Terrapene triunguis
CCCGCCCCCCACAGAACATGAAAACCACCTCCCAGACTGACCAGGGTAACTAGTAACTGCACTGTGTATGTGCCCTGCTGCTGGACCTGCCCCCGCCTCTGTACCCTGCTAAAGGTGACTGTCCTGTCCAATTACCAACCACCTTCCCCCACTTCACACAGACTCTCCTCCAAAAGAAAATGATGGAAACAGTAATTAACAGAAACGTATATTTTATTAGTAACTACACATGAAACGGGGGGGTGAAACTTGGACGGGGGCTTGTGTGAGGTGGGTAGGAAAGGACTTTTCAAATTTTGTGGAATGAGAGCCTTCTAGTGCTAGAGCACTCTGCAGGGGTGGAGTGAAACTTTTCACGGCCCCTGCCGCCCCTCCTTCTTTGGACTGAGGGGGTATGGGACTTGGTGGCAGGGGAGGGTGGTTACAGATACACTGCAGCGGGGCTCTCTCCTCCTGCCTCCGGTCCTGCAGAACATCCACAAGGCGCCGGAGCGTGTCTGTTTGCTCCCTCATCAGTCCAAGCAGCGTTTGAGTCGCCTGCTGGTCTTCCTGACGCCACCTCTCCTCCCGTTCCATATTTGCTCTGTGCATTTGGGACAAGTTCTCCCTCCACTGTGTCTACTGGGCTGCCTGGGCTCGGGAGCAGCACATTAGTTCTGAGAACATGTCCTCCCGCGTCTTCTTCTTCCTCCGCCTAATCTGCGCTAGCCTCTGGGACTGTGATGCCAGGCTGGGTTGGGAGACAGTCGCAGATGTGGCTGTGGGAATGGGAAAAAGGGAGTGAATTCCTCAGAAAGATAAATGTAGTTGTGAACAAAGAACATAGTCTTTCTCTGTGAACAAGACCATGCACTGCACCTATCACATGCGCACTCAGGACAAGGTCGAATTTTCGGCCCTCGCCTTCAGTGCCTGTGGTCTTGCAGAGGCGATCTGAGAAGCGGGGCAGGACACCGGAATTTCTGTAGCGGGCAAGCATGGTAAGCCGTAGACTTGTGGCTGCTTAAAACTTTAATAGTAGCACTGGCCTCCTTTCACATTGAAAGCAATGCCAGTCTCTGCTGCCAGCAATCAGGCAAGCATGAACTCTGGCCCTGTCCCACCCCCTCGCAGCTGTCCCAGGGAAAGATCCCTGTGTGCTGCCCCTCTCCCGCCTCCACCGCGTGGCTGTAAAGCAGTCCCAATACTAACATTCCCCTACCTAATTCAAAGCAGGGCATCACGAGCGACATCACCCTGATGAGGATCTCGGACAGCGAAAAGGGACGGATGCTTAGGGAAAGCCTGCAAAAACCAGGGCCGTATGCCGCCATGCTCTGCAGGGCAATGATCCTTGAGTACTTGATTGTCTCCTGGCGCGGAAACGTTTCGTACCATGGAGGACCCAATAAGATCGCTCTCCCCAGGAACCTCATGCACAGGCTTGAACATTACCTCCAGGAGACCTTCGTTGAGATCTCCCATGAGGATTTCATCTCTATCCCCGGACATATAGACCGGATTTTGGTGTAGCTGCACTGGCAGGGACTAAAGAGTGGAGCGTCTTGGGCAGCAGAATCATGAAAAACCGGACATTGTTAGATTTTTTTTAAATAGTTGGGACTAAATAGTGAAGCGCCCAGGGCAAAGAAATCATGAAAAACCCATTGTTAATATTATAAATATTCCAGTTCTGTTAAAAATAAATGTTTAGATGTTTCAAACACTTACTGCTTGATCCTTCCCCTGATTCTGTGTCCGGGGTAACGGCTGGGGACGGTTGGCAGGGGATCTCAGTAAGGGTGATGAAGAGCTCCTGGCTGTCTGGGAAATCAGCGGTGCAAGCGCTGTTGACTGCCTCGTCCTCCTCATCTCCTTCCTCATCTTCCCCGTCCGCTACCATGTCCGAGGAACCGGCCGCAGACAATATCCCATCCTCAGAGTCCACGGTCACTGGTGGGGTAGTGGTGGCGGCCGCACCCAGGATGGAATGCAGTGCCTCGTAGAAACGGGATGTGTGGGGCTGGGATCCGGAGCGTCCGTTTGCCTCTTTGGTTTTTTGGTAGCCTTGTCTCAGCTCCTTGATTTTCACGCGGCACTGCATTGCATCCCGGCTGTATCCTCTCTCTGCCATGGCTTTAGAGATCTTCTCATATATCTTTGCATTCTGTCTTTTGGAGCGCAGCTCGGAAAGCACGGACTCATCGCCCCACACAGCGATGAGATCCAAGACTTCCCGATCAGTCCATGCTGGGGCCCTCTTTCTATTCTGGGATTGCACGGTCACCTCTGCTGGAGAGCTCTGCATCGTTGCCAGTGCTGCTGGGCTCGCCACGATGTCCAAACAGGAAATGCGATTCAAACTGCCCAGACAGGAAAAGGAATTCAAATATTCCCAGGGCTTTTCCTGTGTGGCTGGTCAGAGCATCCGAGCTCGGACTGCTGTCCAGAGCGTCAACAGAGTGGTGCACTGTGGGATAGCTCCCGGAGCTATTAGCGTCGATTTCCATCCACACCTAGCCTAATTCGATATGGCCATTTCGAATTTAGCGCTACTCCTCTCGTTGGGGAGGAGTACAGAAGTCGAATTTAAGAGAGCTCTATGTCGAACTAAATAGCTTCGTGGTGTGGACGGGTGCAGGGTTAATTCGATGTAACGGCGCTAAATTCGACATAAACACCTAGTGTAGACCAGGCCTTAGTTACAGAGAAGGGCAGGGATGTAGAGTGAAATTTTAAATTTTGGGCTGAGGGGAGACCAGGTGGTGAGTTATAGCTCTAATAGGGATTCCTGACTTTGACTGTTACATTAAGGCCTTCTCAGAAAACATTTCATTTACAGATCACCATTGAAACACATACAGCATCATTTAAGACAGAATCAATACATCATGGATAGCCTGTTGAATGTAATTACTTTGTAACGTGTGGAGGGGAGGGGAATCTAAGGGTACGTCTATACTTACCTCCGGGTCCGGCGGTAAGCAATCGATCTTCTGGGATTGATTTATCGCGTCTTGTCTAGACGCGATAAATCGATCCTGGATCGATCCCGGAAGTGCTCGCCGTCGACGCCGGTACTCCTGCTCCGCGAGAGGAGTACGCGGAGTCGACGGGGGAGCCTGCCTGCCGCGTGTGGACCCGCGGTAAGTTCGAACTAAGATAGTTCGACTTCAGCTACGTGAATAACGTAGCTGAAGTTGTGTATCTTAGTTCGAAGTGGGGGGTTAGTGTGGACCAGCCCTAAGTCAGAATGGTGATTAAGCCAGGGAGAGAGTTGCTACCTTTTATGGAAATGTAACAGAGGCAACTCCATATAAAACCTTTCTAAACGCTAAATGTTTTTAAATCCTTTGCAGATTGATGATTGTCTATGTGCCTCTTTGTGCATATATGTGACTATATGCTAGTTTTGAAAATTTCTCTCCTTATACTTACATTACACATACATTTTGCTTCTTACAGATTAAACGACATGGTAAAATCTTTACACATAGCATCAGACTCTCCTTTTTAATCAGTGTGCTATTTACTATGGTAAAGGTTGCAACAGAGCTGTAAGCATCTTTGTTAAATATGTTTGATCTGATTCCATTTTGGTTTCCTGGATCAGCGTGGATAGATTCTCCCCCTGCCTCCCCTCCCCCCCTCCTACCCACACCCAAGAAGTATATTATTGCATGTTATAGGCTAACAAGAGGGCATTCCAAAGCCTCATCTACACTTGCCTTCATTCCTCTCAAGTTTCCCACTGTTGTTATAGCAGATTAAGGCCTAACCATCTATAAACACAATCAGGCTAACACAGTACAGTAACTCCTCACTTAAAGTTGTCCCGGTTAATGTTGTTTCGCTGTTATGCTGCTGATCAATTAGGGAACATGCTCATTTAAAGTTATGCAATGCTCCCTTCTAACGTCGTTTGGCAGCCGCCTGCTTTGTCCACTGCTTGCAGGAAGAGCGGCCCATTGCAGCTACCTGGTGGGGGCTTGGAACCAGGCTGGACAGGCAGCCCCCCTATCAGCTCCCCGCTCCCCTAAATTCCTGTGCTGCAGCCGCCCAGCAGGCTATCAATCGGCAGTTCAGCTGTCCCTCCCCCCACTGCCATCTGCTGATCCTGCCCTCTGTGTTGGAGCTGCTCCCAGAGACTCCTGCTTGCTGTGCAGGTGGGGAATGTGGGGGGGGGGCTAATGTCCGGGTGTCCCCCTCCCCCTGCACCCCACTTACCCCTTCTCCATATAGAGCAGGGAGGGGACACGGACGGAGAGAGACAGAGAGCCTGGGGCAGCAGCTGCTGTCTCAACTTCCTGATCCATTTAAAAAGTCAATGCACTTAAGAGTGGGTCAGCTTACTTAAAGGGGCAGTGTGCATCTCTCTCTCTCCCACACACAAGGTGTGTGTCTGTCTCTGTCTGCTATGCTGTCTCCCCTCCCTCCTGTTCATGCTGCCTTGATGAGAGGCTACATTAAGAACAGTGTGTTAACCCTTGAGGGCTCAGCCGAGTGCTAGTTCATCATTTAGCAGCAAGGCATTCCCTGGGAAATATCCCTCCCTCTTCCACCCTCTAACTTCACCACTTCAATCAAGCTTCACAATCATCATAGCTGTGAACAGTATTAAATTGTTTGTTTAAAACGTATACTGTGTGTATATCTATATAATATATAGTTTTTTTTTGTCTGGTGAAAAAAATTTCCCTGGAACCTAACCCCCCCATTTACATTAATTCTTATGGGGAAATTGGATTCACTTAACATCATTTTGCTTAAAGTCACATTTTTCAGGAACATAACTACAACGTTAAGCAAGGAGTTACTGTACTCACGAGATAAAAATCCCTCTCCATGCTGGTTAGAGAAACAGGGAGAGCAACAGCCAAACTGAACATAATTTGCAGCTGTAGTGTAGACACAGCTTTAAGGAGGCAAAAAAGTTATTGGTACACTACACTTCCAGTTTTGTTTCCCCACCAGCTTCCCAAGCTGTAGATGAGAGACAGAGGGTGAGAGGGAGAAGCAGAGATTGATGGAGTGAGCCGCTAAACAACACTTTAATAGTAACTTTCATCCCTCAAAGACTATGAAAAAAGGCACAAGGGAAAGAGCAGATTAGTGAAACAAATCCCCATAAGAGCATAATTACTTTTCTCCCTGCACCCCAAAAAGGATTAAAGTGCAAAAGAGAGTTCACAAAGCAAAGCCTGTACCAACGAAAGGCTAATTTTTAAAAATGGGCCAACTTCATCCCTTGCACAATTCCATTAAGATAGGTTTGGCCTGTTTTCCATATTCAGTTTTTGCAAGACTCTTACCTCTTAAGTGAGTTGGTTTTAGTGCTTTATTTTTATCCTGTAAGCTTGCTTCAGGCTTGCAAGCCTGATTAACTTTTGTTTATTATTAAGCAAAGTGATCTTGCTTGCCAGCTGAGTCCTCCCCAGTTTCTTAGAGAGGTAATGATTTCCAGTATCTCCCTCCATTACTCACGGTTCAAAGTACTAGCTCCTGAAGTGGAAAAGGATATATCCTTGCCTCACTAGATGTTACGAATAGTGCTTCATTGTTCCCAGAAGTTTCATGAAGAGAAATGTGAGGACAACAAACCCATCCTCTTCCTCCATATAAATACCTATCTACTGATATGTGCATTTACAGCCTGCCCTGTGGATGGGGTGACGTGTATGTGCATTAAGAATGTAAGAAAGGCCATATTGGATCAGACCAATGGTCCATCTAGCCCAGTATCCTGTCTTCAGTCAGTGGCCAATACCAGGTGCCTCAGAGGGAATGAGCAGAACAAGCAATCATCAAGTGATCCATTCCCTGTCATCCACTCCCAGCTTTTGGCAAACAGAGGCTAGGGACACTCAGAGCATGGTGTTCCATCCCTGACCATCCTGGCTAATAGCCATTGATGGACCGATCCTCCATGAACTTATCTAGCTCTTTTTTGATCCTTGTTATAATTTTGGCCTTCACAACTGTGACGTTGTGCAGTCTATATGGTTTTATAAAAATATGATAATAAGTGAATATAATGTAACTGGGATATGCTTCATGCAAAAGGACTCTTTTAAGGTATCATTACAAAGCTTATAATCTACTGAGTGTGATCATCCTATTTGTATAAATGCACCACTCTTGTATCTAAAACTAGAAATATAAAATATAACTCTGAGGGCCTATTGTAATTATGCAAAGTGTGTGCCATTAATGGTGGTTTGGAATCTTGATGACTCCCATTAACCAGGACCATTGTCTGCAGATGGCTGTGTTTTACCTGTGAGTCTTCCTGTATATGTGTATGCTGGCAAGTGGGTAATGAAGTCTTGCAGTGACATGTGATCACGTCACCTGAACTGGAATCCATCTTTAACCTGGTGCTTTTCCAGTGAGGGGGGGCAGAAACCCAGAGGGACAAAGGGTTCCCGCCTTATGCAAAAGATATATAAAGGGGTGGAACAGAACAAAGGAAGAGAGAGGAGCCATCATGAAGAATCCCCTAGCTACCACCTGAGCTGGAACAAGAGCTGTACCAGGGGAAAGAATTGTGCCCAGGCCTGGAAGGTCTCCAGTCTGAGGAAAAAACTTATTAAAGCATCTCTGAGGGTGAGATTATCTGTATTCAGTTTGATTAGACATAGATTTGCGCATTTTATTTTGCTTGGTGACTTACTTTGTTCTGTCTGTTACTACTTGGAACTACTTAAATCCTACTTTCTGTATTTAATAAAATCATTTTTTACTTATTAATTAACTCAGAGTATGTATTAATACCTGGGGGAGCAAACAACTGTGCATATCCTCTATCTGTGTTATAGAGGGCGAACAGTTTATGAGTTTACCCCGCATAATCTTTATACAGGGTAAAATGGATTTATTTGCGTTTAGACCCCATAGGGAGTTGGGCATCTGAGTGCTAAAGACAAGCACACTTCTGTGAGCTGTTTTCAGGTAAACCTGCAGCTTTGGGGCAAGTAATTCAGACCCTGGGTCTTTGTTGGAGCAGACGGGAGTGTCTGGCTCAGCACGACAGGTTGCTGGAGTCCTGAGCTGGCAGGGAAAACAGGAGCAGAGGTGCTCTTGGCACATCAGGTGGCAGCTCCCAGGGGGGTTTCTGTGATCCAACCCATCACAACAACATCCTCTGGCAAGGAGTTCCACAGGCTGACTGTGCATTGTGTGAAGAAGTACTTCCTTTTGTTTTAAACCTAATGCCTATTGATTTCATTGGGTTACCCGTAGTTCTTGTGTTATTTGAAGGAGTAACCAACATTTCCTTATTTACTTTCTCCACACAAGTCTCAGTTTTATAGACTTCTGCCATATCCCCTCTTAGTCATCTCTTTTCCAAGCTGAAAAGTCCCAGTCTTTTTAATCTCTCCTCATATGGAAGCTGTTCCACACCCCTAATCATTTTTGTTGCCCTTCTTATTGCCTCAGCAGTGTGGCCAACTCCCACGATTTTATCACAAGACCATGATAATTGATGCTTTTCTTAAAGCTCCAGCTCCTAGAGGCATGTGATTATGTGAGAATATCAGCTTTCATTTAACAACAAAAAAAGCATGGCTGAAGAGAAAAGCTTGAAAATGTGACCAAAGTGCATCCTAAAGGTTCAAAAATTAAGGATGCAAATAAAATGGCACAAAAATATTTTTCTCTTATGGTTTTGGGGACCTAACCCATGAGTTTTGAATGCTGGGGGTTGGTAATACTGCCTCAGAAGCAACTCAGTGAAGGAAGTTTGCCTCAGAGATGCCTTACCAGGAGCAAATTGCTGACATTGAGCCAGCTTAGATGTGCTGGCTTGCGCCTGGGGGCCAAAGCCAAGACCATGCCCACTTCCCATCCCTCCTACTCAGGAGGGGAGCAGCAGGCACACAGTGCCTCCTTATCCCCATGGATCTTGGGTCAAGATCCATGGAGGTGGCACAGGGGCATAGCAAATCTTATTTTCCCTTACTGTCCTGTGGAGCCATGAAAACAGAGCTATAATATGACCCCTGAGAGGTCTTCACAGACCATCCTTGGCCTATTTTCTAAATATGTGTACAGTGTCTTCTCTCCACCCACCCCCTTCAGGTATGATATTTCTTCTCCGGGATACATTAACAAGTTTAGGTCTCTGGTGGTTACTATATACACAGAACCCAAAAGCCTTTAGCAAGGGTGCAAAAAATTAGGCTTTGCATTGTTGCTGACTGAGTTTTCTGATTATTTGTTGCTCAGCATTATAATATTAAAACCCTAATTTGTTGTTCTTCCTAGTGCTTTCAGCCACTCTGCTGTCCTTGCGTTTTCGGTTCGGGGATTATTTCTCTTGCATGCTCTAGGTAACTCCCTGAACCCAGACTTCCCTTCTTCTGCCCTCCTGCTATTCAATTTTTTATAAAAAGACTTTTCTTCTCTGCTAACACACTTTTAATCTCTCTCTCTGCAAAGCCAGGATGACTGTTGCTCCCCCTTATTTACTTTCTTGAAAACTAAGGTAAATATGCTCCATGTGCCAAGTGAAACTACCCTGAATTTATTTCCAATTGCCTTTAAATAAAGTAGTTCCACTTAATCCCTCTGTCTGAACTAAAACAGAAAGAGAACTTACTTTCCTAAAACACAACAATTTTTCTCACTGGGTGCAGCTGTTTGATAATCAAAGGATCCTATATAACCATATAATAACTGATGCTTTCAAATGGTCATGAGACTCCAAATCGCCCAAAATTTTCTCTGAATCAACTTGAGGGTTTCAACTATTACCAGCGGTTTATAAACCGCACTTGCCTCCCCACCAAGCTTTTGCAGAATTCTAGACACAGCAGGATTCTCACCACCCATTGACATGATACCTTGGACCAAAAGTATCATCATCTAGGTTAACGCACAATAAAAATGCAACACCGGACACACTAAGAAGCTGATATTGTGATGATACATAAAGTTCAATAAAACATGTTGACAACTATTGTGAACTTTTCCTCTACAGACAAACCCAATATGGTAATCCTTTAGAACCTGACAGAACAAGATTTTCAGAGTCCAAGTACACCTACACCTGCTAAATACATGAAGATTCAAGAGAGTTTAAGCAATCCGCTAAGCAACTCAATCAGTGCCTGTTTATATGCTAAATAAGCTACATTTTTAAAAAGACGTACATTAAGAACCAGTTAATTTTTTAAGATGATCTATCTGGCAGGGAGTAAGAGGATTTTATTATTTGTATTACAGTGTTGTGCTATGCACTATAAAAACACATAAGAGTCAGTCCCTGATCCAAATGTCTCAATCTAAATTGATGAGTCACACAAAGGACAGAAGGGGAAACACTGAGAGGAGAATTGACTTGCCAAGATCACACAAGAAGTCAATGGCAGAGCCTGGACTAGAACCCAAAGGTGAACTCCTGATCCCATTCCAGTCAACGGGAGTTTTGCCATTGACTTCAGTGGGGCCAGGATTTCACCCCACGTCTCCTGAGTCCTTGTCCAGTACCCTGTCTCCTAGACCACGCTACTCAATATGGTGCCCTTTTTATATTAAGCATCCAGATGACCTCTCATTCTGTAGCATCTTCTCTTCCTATAAACTGATACTAGACAACTAGTTGAGACAAGAATTCCCCTGATGCTGTCAGGGAATTCCCTTTTCAAATGCAGAAGTCAACATTTTTATATCTGATCTGACCAGCCACAATATTAACTCAGTAAAATAGACTGGCAGCTTGTCTCTCAGTATCCCTTTGAAAAAGGCCCAAAGAGGTCAGAGTGTTAGTCTTTGTGTGTGTAACTTGCAAAACACACACACACATTTCAATTTCATTCTGATTTTCTATCCCAAAAGGGCAGTGATTAATGCGCCTGGAGCATTGAAAATACTCTATGGAATAGTAACCCAAATCCCACCAACATCAATGGGCATTTGAATCTCTGTGTTGTATGGTAAGGCTAAATATCTAGGCATTTATAAAGCACCTGGTCACCATGGTATATCTAAGTGTGGAGTTCTTTGACATGTGCAGGAGCTGCTTTTCAGCCATTTACATTTTAAAGACCTCTTTAAAGCCACATAGGCAGCTAAATGATATATAAGTAGCTCAGCCGGAATGCACATTTTGATGGCCAACATATAAACCCCTTAAAAATGACAACAACAATGGTTACTAGAAGCCCTGCCAGGTGCCCTTTAATAATCAGTGGATCTGATTAGGGTTGCAATGAGAAGAGACAGCAGGCTGTAACATGACTCCACGGTGGTCTGCCAGGACACCCTTACAATAGAGACCCTAGACGCAGTGGGATTTTTCATGTATAATAAATAAAGTAATAGAATAGCAGGCTGAGCTCCTTGCTGAACACCAATGCCCTGCACTGTGTATGTTAAAGATTCCTCCAAATATTATGGTAGGATAAAAAGAAGCAGAGAGAATTTATGATTTCCTCCTTGTGACCGCCTGCTGAGTCCCTAGGGACTGAATGTCAGATACATGACTACATTTGCAGCTTTGTAATGCTGCCGTGAACATCTAAATAACACTATCAGAATAACATAGAGATCTGTCTGCCAGGCTGCCCCAGCCTCCCTTCCCTATTGGTGCTCACTCTGCCATAGAAATATGTCTTTCATAATCTGTTATAACAACTCCTGATCTGAAGCTCTTTACAATAATTTAGCTGGAATCATGGAGCTTATCTAAAAGAAATTGACCTTCTGGATGAAAGGGCAAAAGATTTCAATGTGAAAACCCTTCACCTTCTTTATTATAAAGATGAAGACTGCAGTGGGATGTGGGTGCCAGTTGTCAATGCTACAGAGACTATTATCTGGGTTTGGATTAGTATTTTTGCTCTCACTTATCCCCGACACGCATGGGCAGTGAGTGGCTAGAGTTAGGCTTGGTCTACACTAAACCCCTAAATCGAACTAAGGTACGCAACTTCAGCTACGTGAATAACGTAGCTGAAGTTCGAAGTACCTTAGTTCGAACTTACCTCGGTCCACACGCGGCAGGCAGGCTCCCCCGTCGACTCCGCGGTACTCCTCTCGTCTAGCTGGAGTACCGCAGTCGACGGCGAGCACTTCCTGGTTCGACTTATCGCGTCCAGACAAGACGCGATAAGTCGAACCCAGAACTTCGATTGCCAGCCGCCGAACTAGCGGCGGGGTGTAGACATACCCTTAGAGTGGGTTCAGTCCCCTCAGATCGATCAGATCAGATCAGCAGGCAGAGCCCCGTAGCTTGGAGTGCCAGGGCCAGGAGGGGGCAGGGCATTGCAGGTGCACATGTTATGGGACACTGTGGCAGGCTCCCACAAAAGCCGGAGTGGGGAACCGATCAGATCCAGCCTCATGGGACAGGTGCCACTGCTGCCTGCCTGCCTGCCTCCCTTTTGTGGGCATCCCCTGCCTATGTCCCCTTGGCAGCCAGAGCCCCATGGGAGGAGAGGACCAGGGGCCACCCAGACACTGAGCCAAGTGTGCATCCCCTCCCCAGGTCAAACCCCCACTCCATCTGGGGCCAGAAGGATCTGGTGCCCCAGGGTGCAGGGCTGCCCCCATTCCCCACATTGACCCAGGTGAATGTGCTGGAGAGGGGGTCTTGCCCTGCTGGATCCGCCAACACCAGTGCACCTGCCTCGCTCAGATAGCTTCCTAGAGCCAAGGTAACTTGGAGGGGCTTCAAGTCTACGACAGATGGGGTCTCTGTCTCCACTCCCCTCCAGCCAGGAGGACTTGGGGGAAGGGGTGGCAGACTGGCTGAGGCTGCTGTTGCAGTATTCCTGTATGACCATGGCCTCCTGGCCCAACTCTTGAGCAGGAGCATAGGGCTAGAAGCTCAGGTCTGCCCCAAGGAGGGGCTGGATGGAGTGCTAGGGAGAGGGCCAACAGGGCCCTAACAGGGCAGAGAGCTCAGGCAGGATCCCGGCACCATGCAGGGTACAGCTCCCACAGGTCTGCCCTTCCCCGAGAGTGTGACCCTTGTCACTAAGGGTGAAGCTGGGGAGGGGTGCTGGGGAGGGGAACTGGGGGATTCAGGCTTCCCGAGGACACCCCAGGGAAAGGCTGGGCCAAATCCAACCCCAGGCCAAGTTGGCAGGCCCTTTCCTCCCGACGCTCCTCCCCACAAGGTTGCCAAGGGACCTGCCCCAGAGCCATTCTGTGCCCCAGCTCTCAGCCCTGCAGCACATGGGACTGAGCCCAGCACAACAGTTGAGGGCCCTCGCCT
Organism: Terrapene triunguis; assembly: GCF_002925995.2. Taxonomy (NCBI): domain Eukaryota; kingdom Metazoa; phylum Chordata; order Testudines; family Emydidae; genus Terrapene; species Terrapene triunguis. The sequence goes on from NW_020665066.1 coordinate 1,032,754, forward strand.
CATGGGATTGTTTGGTTTCTTTGTCATCAGTTCACCTGCTCAGTGGCAGGAACTGGGTCCAGCCCAAAGGGGCAGCGAGCTCGTGGAGAGAGAAGGATCACCCCAAAAGGGAAGTGAACTGGGTGGAGATTTCAGAATCCACCCCTTTTGTCCTGCCCCATTTTCTTCCAGAAGCCAAGACCCAGGCTTTTCACAAGATAGCAGAGTGAGACCTTTCCCAGTAGATTTTGTACTATACTTCTGAAGTTATTGTGCAGTTTTCAGTTCAGTAAATTAAAGAGGCCACCAATAATTTTGACAGAAAGATGTTTTTCTTCATTTGCTTGACAAAGCAGATTCTCTCATTAAATTCAGGAATATTTACAATATTTTTTCCCCATGCAACTGGATGATTTTCAGTCACAGTGGGACCAGACAGCCTGTGTCTTGACATTTATGGGACAGTTTGAAATAAATTTGCAGATAACCATACAACCTTGACACAAATTGTACACTTATCATGCAATCCAGTGAACATGGACAGGAAATGCCTCACTCTGGCAGTAGAGATAAATCTGTAAGATTTTCTGTAAGATACTACTGTACTCTGAAAAGTTAAGACACAGATTTTAAAAATTAGCTGCACAAAAATGCAATCACAGTTGTATGTGCACAATTAATCTATTGAAAATGACTGGTTAGGCATCTGTTTGGGTTTGCAAATGTCCATTTGTGTATGCAACCATGGATGCACAAATTAGGTGCACAATTAGACGTGACCAATTGTGAAAATCAGGCCCTCCAATATCACTTAACATTTTGCCTGATTAATAAGTAGCTATCTTTCAGGAGACATGGAATCAAATCTTACTTTGCACAGAGATGAAAGAAGGTTTGGAGATCGCTTATTATAAAATATCTCCACTGGCCTCTTCTCCACAGAATTTTCCACCTGGGTACCTCAACAGGCACCAGCAACAACAGGAGCTGTAGCAGAGAAGCTGCCGGGTTTTTTTTATCCCCGTGGCATCTGAACTAGCTCAGAGTGGGTCTAGATGATATGGTGAAAATGCCAGTGGTCACTAGCATCTTGTCTACATTAGACCTCCCACTTCTACTATTACTGGTGGAGCAGCACTGGAGGAAAATTTTAGGGGGAAAATGTCTATTGTAGACAAGGACTTAATCCCTAGTGGACAATCACAAAACCCACTGCAGAACTCAATGAGATCATCAGTCTTTGCTTGAGAGAGGACTGGGAACGTTGTTGTGCCACAGATCTTTTAAACTGATAGAACTTAGTGGGAAAGCTGTAGTGTGCCTTCGTCCACCACATCCAGGTCTCGTTAGTTTTATTGATCTTAACCTTTCCAGAGCACCATTTCATCTATACTTAAAATTTTCAAGTCTGGTTTTCTGCTGGAAACGTAGCTGCAATTTACTCCAGCAGGGGCTACAGTATTTTACTTTGTCAGGATAAAGAGGACCAGGGAGAAAATGTGTTCCACCCACATAGTCTTGTTTTAGTTCTGCGGCAACTAGTTTAGTTGTGCAGCAGTCCAGTACGAGTGACACTCAATGTCATCACATTCAGTGTCAGTAGTTCAAACACTGTGAATAACCCTACAAAAACAGATAACCAGTGAACGTTTGCAAGAGAAAAAACAATTCAAGGGAGCCAAATTAAGTTTCAATATGTAGCATGTAATAAAAGGATCATAAATACTACTCTGATGGTTTGTGATGTCTTCCTATCCAGAACTCTGGAACTATTACAGAAGGGCCCACCCTAGATGGTCTACCCTACTTTGTAGAAGACCAAGTCATGCTGGGAAAGGACTTTGGGGACCAGATCCAGCTGGCATCAATTTCTGTAGCTCCAGTGATTTCATTTGCAATTCAACAGCTGAGGATTTGACCTGGAAGTTTAGTGAGTACTGTTTGACTATTCATCCTGTACAGAGATGGTCAATACACTTCATATTTTATATACTTCACTATCAAGTCTTAGTGCCTAAAGAGCTCCTTCAACCTGGGAGTTAGCAGTATGCTTTTAAATCTGCTTTTTAAAAAATAAATATTTTCCCTTCCGCGTTCTAAAATCTTGTTATCTTACTTCCCTTCTTTCTAAAAGTCAGATCTTTTATTAAAAGTATATAAATGAGGAAAGCTGATTTCTCCAAGAAGAAGCCAAAACAAATGATATTATCCTTTAATGGATTCTGGAAGCCAAAAATACTGCGATCTTATCTTTTAATGGATTGACCTGTTTATAACTCACTACACAAGGAGGATAGAATAAAATTATAGAGGAGAGGAAGGAAAATTGGAGTGAAAACACATTATGTTTATGCTTACATTAGGAAAACTGTACAACTATTTAACAAAAGCAGTAAACATGTCAGGACCTGTTAATTTAATAAGACATCTACACTTCTTGGATGCTGGAGGCACTCCATCTTCAAACTTGTACTTCACAATGCAATAAAGACATGCATATGTTCACAACAACTTCACATTTACAAACTTATATTGCTTGATTATTCTACATCCCACATGTAGTATGTCAAGTGTTCTATTTCAGGATAATTATTCTCTTAGAAAAAATATGTTTAGAACATAGCCCCACAGAGAGAAAAATCTGTAATACAGCTCTTCCTCACAAACA
>NW_020665066.1:1035800-1128899 GCF_002925995.2 Terrapene triunguis
GAGGCCTCCAGCAGGGGGCCTCTGGGCATAGTCCACCCCATCACAGGCAGATAGGACTCAGAAAATCAGTTCATCCAAAGAATCCTTCTCTTAAAAAAAAAAAAAGTCTGTACTAAATAAAATGGGCTGCTTGGGCCTAAAATGGATAAGTACTAACCCTATTTTTGTAACACACACTCAAAATATTTTCTGATAAAAACTATTATATTCATAGTCTATCTGGGTAACTACCAGACTTGCTCTGATTTTACAGGATACACAAGGATCTATGTTTGGATACTGAAGGGCATGACTCCCACTGATTCCTCATTTAGGGTCACAATTAGGCAAATTCCTTGTTAACACCTTAAAGCCTGAACCAGTGGAGGAGTGTGGTCTAGTGGCTAGGGCACTGGACTGGGACTCAGGTGCCCTGGGTTTAATTTGCAGCTCTGCTACTGGCCTACTGGGTGATCTTGAGTAAGTCACTTCTCCCCTCTTTGGGCCTCAGTTTCTCCATCTGTAAAATGGGGATAGTGATACTGACTTCCTTTGTAAAAGCACTTCAACATCTACGATGGAAATAGTGCTATATAAGAACTGGGTATTAATAATTACTATAATTACACATCATGAGGGTTCAGTCCCAGTGCACATCAGCAGGTATCCTGTGAAGTCAGTAGAAATCCAGGATCTGATTATTTCTGGTACTGGAAGACAGGATTATCTTTCCATTGGCGTTAGGCCTAGAACCTTTCACCATTACTATAGGAGCCACATTTAAGTAGAGAGGTACTATATATGCTAAATAACGCTGGCTATCATATTCAACATTTTCAAAATTTCAACAAAAACTACAAGAATTTTTCCATGAAATATTTCACTTAAAATGTTTACCAATTTTTGACCAAGATTAGCTGCTCCTTTGAATTTGTGACTTCATGCTTTAATGGTTCGATTGTAAAATATGTCCTAGAACAACTTAAATTAATTTTGCTGTTACACTCATCTACTCCCTACTCTCCCTTTCTCTGTAGTCAGCAGGAACATTGAAAAGTGCTATCCAGGTATCATTATTACCAGTGCTTTTTATATTTCAGATTTCTTTTCTCACCAATACAAATAGATTGTTTCCTCCTTTCTGCTACCAGATGCAGCTCTACCAAGCATTCTGTAATAATTCACTGGGTACATTTTCTTTTAATCTTGTGCTCCTTACAAATGAGAAAAAAAGCAACCATAGTATTTCATATAAAATTAAGCTACTTACCAACTACTGCCAGATTATGCTCTGAGCCACATGCAATCTGCAAAAGAAATGTGAATGAATGAAAGAGAATCTGTGGACAAGTTTAAGTAGATACAGTACTAGGACAGAGACAACCACAACCATGACAGGAAATTAAAAATTAGGCTGAAAAACAATTGTGGTTTGTACAATGTAAAATTAAGTTTGAAGTACACTACTGTACATTTCTGAGAAAATTTCATTAGTGGTCTCACTTCATTTGTTAATAAACCGCTGTTTACATTAAAAAAAGACAACCAAAATCACAATTGGTACTTCTATCCTTTTTCATAAGGTAGACCGCAGATTTGCAAAGACCTTAACGTTATGCACTTATATCAATAGGACTATTTGTGCACATAAACTAAGCACGAGCATAAGTCTTTTGGGGATCAGGGTCAAAGGAGGAAAGATCAGGAATCAAATGGACAATGAAGATCTAATTTCCTTCTCACCCATTTACAGCTACTGATATTTCCTGAACATTGAGCATTCCAGCATTGAGACTTATTGGAAAGGCTGTGTGGGGAAGCTTCCAGTGATTCTATCCCCCCTGTCCTCGCCTGGAGGAGAGGACATGTACTGCAAAGGATTTCATAATGCAGATTTCATCATGCTCCTTCCACCAGCATTAAACTCAGAATTTTTTTGTAATTTGTATAGTTTAAAGAGGGAAATAATGCAATTCTTTTTTTAGCTTGCTTGTTAAAGGTAGCACCATAAACTAATCTGAAAGCAGCTAATTCGGCTGAAATTTTCCCCCATGTCAATTTGAAATGAATTCTGTCCTGATGATCTGTGATAAAAGCGTGATCTGTATTTTAAAAGGTTCCCCTCCACCACTCACTCTCTCTCTTTTTTCTCTGCCCAGGACTTTAAAGTCAGCAGAGACATGTACCCACAAAGCTTTTTTTTAAGTTTTGCTGCTGCTATGAAGATGGAAAATGCGTGAGCTGCTATCACACACGTCAGGGAAGCTCAGTGACCAAATTCCATATCCTAATTTAATCCCTAATGATTTAATACTCGTTCCTTCAGTGGACCATACCTACTGCAGGCAGGTAGTGCTACCTCTGCATTCTTCTGGAATATTGACTGATGGCAGCAACCATCTATCAGACATCATGTGGACTTCACTAGATAAAAGGTTCTTTTAATTACTTCCTTCTAGTTTTAATCTTTTGACCAAGTAAATCACCAGGAAAGGAACCCATGCACCCAGTTCATAATAAATCTGGAATTTCTGAGCATAATAAATCTGCTAATCTCTGAGGTTACTGAGCTAACCAGAATAAACTGCAATCAAACTATACTCTTCTACTATTAAAAAAATATAATATTTAAATAAGGATACTAGATTTATAGATTTTTTTTAAGGCCAGAAGGGATCATTGTAATCATGTATTCTGAGTCCGTGCATTGCAAAGGCCATAAGATTTCTCCAAGTGTTTCCTTCGTGAAACCCACAATTTTGGGTTGAGCTAGCATATGTCTATGACATCCAGTCTTGAATCATTGTGTTAGAAGTAAACGCTATAATCAAGGGTACTGAGTATGCAAAACAGCACTACTGTGACATGAAAACACCTTATTATTAGCTAACTGGTAGCTGGAAGCCCATGTTCTGGCAGTTGGGCCACGTAATCCACCATAAGTGGAGTCTCCCTCATACAACCAATGAAACTGTTGCTTGCAAATTAGCTGTAGAGTAACAATGGTGTCTAGACGAATTACCTCCGATATCACACTGGTCTCAGACTCTTGGCATTACATAGTGTGGCAAGACACCTTCTTGGTCTCACCAGCCTCAGCTGTTTTAGCCTTGGTGAGACGAGCTTGGGGTAAAAAAGCCCCTCTTGGCTGCACAAGGGCAGCCCGTCCTTTTCTCAGCCAGTGTTTTGCGCTTGTTTTTCTCCCTTATGGGAGGGAATGCAGCCTCCGCTCCTGGAAAGGCTTGATCCCTTGCTGCTACTCACCTACTGGTAGCTTGACTCCTCTCTCTCTCTCTCTTCCCCTTCTCCCAACAGGGGAGGGTCTAAAAAGGTCTCAGGCAGCCCTTAGTTGTAATCAGCTGATCCTAATTGACCTCAGGTAACGCCCTCTCAGCTGATCCTAATTAATCTCTGGTAACCCTTTCTCAGCTGAACCTGATTGACCTGTAGTCACCCCTCCTCAGTTGATAGGGAGGAGGGCCTTTTAACCTTCTGGGACTGTTTTCTAAACACACTCACACCCCTTGCAGCCATCTGTCCTGAATTTATCACAATAGCTATTACCTTACTGTCACATGGGTGTAATTCATCAAGTTAAAATGACCGAGAACTTAAAAATAGGATGGTAACAGACCATGAATCCCAGTGATGACTGAACCTGGTGATAGTCTGAACAATAAGCACTCGCAGCCACACTTGTAGCTGTTTCCATTACTTCACACTGACTCAGACATTCTAAGCTTCAGAGTGACGGACCATCCTGGAATCTTATTTCATAAAGGCTATACTAATAAAGTTGACAGCTGAGATTCAACAAATCTCCTCTGGTTTGAATGTATTGAGCCAAGAAATGGAAGCCTATGGGCTTAAACAAATTGTTTTAAAATCCATCATACGTTTTGTGATGGATCTCATTTTCTGGAACAATTAACATATGAGGACTGAGAGAAAACAATGGCCTTGGAAGGGGACTAGTTAAGTAGCTGTAAAACTTCTATCTTGCAATGTTACAGCTACTCAGAGCTTCAAGCACTGGCACATTAAAATGCATAACATATCGCTGTATTATTGTACTCTTCATGCAACATGACCATACATTATAGCAGTACTGATTTTTAATGTGTTTTCATTGGCTAATGCAGCCCACCAATGATGTTGGGGTTTAAACGTTGATGCCATGGAAACAAGATCTGCACATGGAAATGCATGTGAAGACTTGATGGGGGAAAAAAAATCAAAACAGCAAATTCTGTCTCTTCACTGCATGATGAAAAATGGGATATTAAAGCTGCTGCTAATAAAATCAATGTGAAGCATGAGCTATCTAATCTCATATTTCTATACAAAGTGTGCTGAACACAAACACTGTTTCAGATGGTTCTATGAAACAGGCTGTTCACCCCGCTTCTGTAGGTCTTGTATATTTAGAGCTAATGGCCCCACTGGAAATGCTGTGTGTTCAAAACAGAACATGCTGTTTAGAATGTGTGACATCTCCGCTAAAGAGGCATTTTGTTCCAGTACCTAATAACAACAATTATCCAGTCTGCAACTCTGACAGATAAATAAAGCAAGCTGGTGATCACTCACTGTTTTGTAATCCACTCATACAACTGTCACCAACAGCAGCACTCTGAGAATCTCTGCCTACACTACACAGCCATCCACTACCTCATTTACCGGAGTTTATGGGAATCTGCCACAATGGAAGGCAGCAGCAGAAACAGAGTTCACTGCATTATAGGCCTTGTCTACCGTGGTAATTTGCCCCCATTATAGCCATTGGTGACCAGCCATTTGTGTCGCTGCACCAGTGCAATCTCCTAATGCATATGAGACAACCCACTATAAGCAATCATTTATGCCAGTGCAGCTTTTTTCAAGCCGGGGAAAACTGCACTGGTGGAAACAGCTGCTGTGCCACCAATCACTGTAATCAAGGCAAGTCCCATGCATAGACTAGGCTACTGGCAGTCACCTTGATTCGCCCTCACTAGCACAGGCCAGGGACATGGCAACCCTTGTAGCAGCAGCAGTCTCCGTGCACCAGTGGGGCATTCACCCAACAGGAGAGCAAAGGACATTTGCACTGCTGCCCTAGCCCAGGGTGACGTCACTTTAAAATGTAGCCTGGACTCCACTAGGAGCCCCACTGGGAAAATCTTCCTAAGGAATTCTCTGAATTAATGCATCCCTCAGGCACCAGGGCCATATCCCTGTCTCTCACTGAAGGCTGTGCAGGCCTCTTGCAGAACCCCTGCTACAGTGGACATCTTGCTTCACTCTAACAGAAGACAGCATAACCCAGAGGTGAACCAAGGCTCCTGTCTGCTTCAACTTGAAGTGCAGGTTCATCTTGTGAGCATCCCAGACAGCATGTCAGCCCCTTAAAATATAACCCTCCCACCCTAAATTAGACAAAACTCACCCAACATAAAAAAAAGTATTAGTAGGAGTCAGAATTGATGATTTGTTGGTAGGATGAGGTGCCAGCAAGGGAGGATGGGATTACCAAAGACATAACGAACACTTATATTAGGTGCAACTAATTCAGCAATGACTGTAGTTTTGTAACACAAAGCTGGTATGTACTGCAACAGCCATCATTTTCTAGCTACCTGGCTTTTTTTCTGTGTTGCAGAAGAAATTAAACTTCTGCAGACATCTGTATATTCCTAGAGGATAGATAAATATGTTGAAATCAAGAATATTTGGAGCTTCTGCATGCAATATTGTTTTCCAGTTGGGCAATTATGTTACACTGTATATTTAAACATACATCAAAAGTCACAAATCTTAACAGAGAGTCAGAATCAATCTCTAGCAGTTATTGAAGCCCTCTGGAATAATAAACAATGCAACCCCCTTCAAATTAAAATCTCTCCTCTACTAAAAAAACCTATCTGAGAGTGTTTTAGTAGTTGTTCACATGCATATAAATGTATTTTAATCTCTCTATATCAAAGATTTCAAAGCAATACACAAACCACTAATCAAGGCTCATAACATATCTTTGAGGCAATGAAAGGCATTTCCAATTGAAACTGCAGAAGCAACTAGATGGAACCTAACTATTCAAGCTGAAATTTAGCTGACTCCTCAGTGTTAACAAAGACAGCAGCAGCACAGTGACCCCTTAACCCAGACAGCAAGCTAACATCACCACATCCTATAGCATTTTGTGTTACTTGGTGTTCCTCCTCATCATACTCTGATTTACTGAGCAAGTTATTTGGTGAGATCTGGTGGCACAAGGTAGCACAGCTGAGTATAAACATACCAAAAATAAGTAAGTTAAAATATTTAATTATTAAATTGATAAGATAGTGTGAGAGGGGGATGGCAACTCAAATCAGAGGCTTGTGAGAATAAGGCAAAATGTGAGGAAGAAAAAAAAAGTTAAGGGGAGTTCTCTGTTTTTCCTTTCCTGGGTGGAAGGATCTATCTTAGATACTTATATGACCTCCATCACCATGCCATCTGAGTGCCTCACAATCTTTATTGTATTTATCATCCCAGCACTCCTGTAAGGTACAGAAGAGTGATGCATTTTACAAATGGGAAACTGAGGAAGGACTTTCCCAAGGTGACAGAGCAAGGAATAGAACCCGGGGTCTTCAGAGGCCCTTAGTGCCCTAACTACTAAAGCATCCTTCCTTTCTCTCTCTCAATTTTCCCATGTGAAAGGGTATCAAGTCAGAGACCTACTGGAGCTGTAAAGAGGGAGAAGGGACTGTGTGGTGGGTTAGGAGGAGGCAGAGAGACAGCTGGACATGGTGATGTGAGTGGTGAAAGGGTGATGTGAGTGGTGAAAGAGAGAGAAGATCTCAAGCAGCCTGGAAAAGCTTCTGAACATTTTGGCACTTACCCAGAATGAGCCTCCAAGGCTTTTGAGCGTTGACCATGGCAATTCAGAGAAGAGGTAGCTGTGAAGCTATGCTTTACTCAGCTTCAAAGAGCTGCATAACATCCCACATTGGGCATCATGATAATAACCCTAAATACCTTTAGCAGGCCTCTAAATTATTTTTCAAATGACAGATGTCTAAGTGGAAAGGAACTATTAGGTCATTCTAGCCCATGGCCCAGCCAGTGCAGAAATGCTCCCTTAGTACATCAGCTTTTAAAAGTCCTTGGATATGGGGGCCTCCAGCACTTCCCTTCAGGGGAAAGATTATATTATACTATGGCAGTGGTTTTCAAACTGAGGTATGCATACCCCTAGGGGTACACAAGCTCTCATTGGGGGGTACGTCAGTAAAATCCTGTAATGACGGACAACCCATTTAATTTAGTAAGACTTCGCAATCTAATCATAAGTATATTATGACCCTATCTCAGATGGGGGGGACCCAGTAGATTACATTATTTGGAAAGGGGTACGCAGCCTAAAAAGTTTGAAAACCACTTTACTATAGGATTTCTAAGCCTGAATGAAGACATGAAGTTTAAGGACTTTGATTTAGATTGCAGTCACTGCCATTCTGATTTTTAGTACATTAAGGGATGGTTATTCTACAGACAGTACCCTGTGGAGTGAAGAAAGGGGAGGAGAAAAAGATGAAAAAGGTGAGCACAAAGGCACTCTTTCATCTAAGATTTGATATAGATGTTTGACCACAGACAGACATGATCTCCTTGACAGATCTTGCCTCGTTAAGGAAACCACCAAGGCCAGAAGCAGAGAAAGACTTTATTCCTCCAGGGATTAGAAGCCAAAAGGGAATGATAAGAGTTGACAGAGAGATTGCAGATGACTAAAGATCAAGGTTTATATAATACAGTATAATCATTCTTTCCTACTGCTGTTCCTTCATGCCCTTGATTAATGTATTGTAACTGATTTGTACTGTTTGACACATACTGACTAACTACATTTTGTATGCAGAATTCCACTGAGGGGGGAGGAACTGAATATAATTAGTGAAGCTGTCTTGCTTCCAATGATCCTTCACTAGGAACTCTGTGTTCCTCTTCCGGATCACTTGACTCCTGATTGATAAGGAGAGGCAGCTTGCTAACCTAGTCACATTCCTTGGTTAGTACCAGGCTAAATGCAGTTTATTGCAATACAAGCTAACAGCACAAGGGTATAACCCCACCCAGAGCAGCAGTTTAATGCCATTCCCTGCTGCTGGGTATGTCTGTAGAAAATTGTGAGGGCCAAATAATCATGAGATTTGACAGTCTTTTCTCTGTGTTTGCTATTTTCTGCCAATCTAATCTTTCGTTTATTGAAATACGATTTCTAGCTTTGTTACGAAGTGGGAGTCACAATAAAATTTAAAGTGAGGCTTTGTTATTTCAGCCTGGCAGAAAACGTTCCTCACCCAGACAATGGGCCAAATGGTGGTCCACTGCACAAAGCCCAAGCACATGGGCCTTTGCTGGGGTAGAGAGTACTGCAAGGGATTAAATCCTTGCCCTATCCCCTCAACTAACCTGGGGGCAGGAAACCTCCCAAACACTAAGGGGGTTTTATCAGTACATCAGCATAGTTTACAGACCAACTGGCCACAGCTTGTGTCCATCCCCACAACTGATCCCAAGCCCACCTCCTCACTGCAGACATGCAGAGAGATTCACTGCAGAGTATTGCCCAATTTGTGCAGGAGATGCAGAATTCCCCTTCCTGCTATCCCTCTGTGACACTTTGGATGCAATCTGGGTCTTGAATGTTTGTGGGAGTTGGAGACAGCATTAATCCAAAAGCAACAAAATATTTTTTAAAGTTATTTATAAATAACACCTCATAAAACTCCAAGCAAGGAGAACACACAGTGTGAAATGGAGAGGAAGAATGAAAGGTTCTATAACTGATACGGTGCTCAGTCTCCAGTCAGGATTGGGATCCCATTGTGCTGGGCACAAACGCTCACAAATGAGGACACGGTCCCTGCCCTGAATTTTTAGAATCAAAATGTGGGGAGAAGAGTGGTCAGACTAAAAAAGAACTTGGAGGGGACAGAGGAGTTGTGTCTGTTGTGAAGTGGGGACAGATGAACTGAAATGTCAAGAGGAAGCAAGTTCTACACCCATCTCTAGAAAAGCCTGACCAGCTGCAGACTCAAAGATACAAATGCTATAGAGATCAGAGTACACATACTCAGAATTAGGGTCAAGGCAGTGGCGGGGAAGTGGCAAAATGCAACCAAGGAATACCTCATCAAGATCTTTACAAATCAGCAGTGTCGGTTTACAGTCTCTCTGCCAGGTTCTAGGCAAGGAGTGTGAAGACAGCCAAGTGCATGTAATAGACACATGGTTATTCAAAGCAGAGGGAAAGCTAGTTGCTCTATTCTAAACAAGCTGAAAGCAACAGGGAAGCTGTGTTAAGGAGGAAGTTAGAATAATTAAGCCTCATTGTCATGAACATGTGTTACTATTGCAAGGTCATCAAAGAGTTATCAAAAGTTCCCATACCAGATACTTTCCTTCTTCCACATGTGAGGAAGAAGACATGGAACACAAAGCCTATATATTTCAAAAATTGTTAGACACACTCAGGGGTGAAAGTAACTTAAAGGACTTACCGGTACTCCAGAATCCTGCGGAGGGGGAGGGGCCTCAACCGGAAGAGGTGTGGCCTCTACCAGAAGAGGTGGGGCCTTTAAATCCTGGGGCTTTTAAACCAGGATTTAAAGGGCTTGGGGATCCGGCTGAAGCTAGGAGCCCTGGGCCCTTTAAATCACCCCCGGAGCTACCAGCTGCAGAGGCGGCTGGGAGCCCTGGGGTTTAGGCAGGGGTGAAAGTAATTTACATTTCTTACCCATATGGTCCAATCGCAAGCAACCCACCTCTCCTACCTACTTCATGGATCCCTTCCATTGCATGACATAGATATAGAAAATAAAGCTGCTACTACTACTAAAAATACTGTCTGTAATAAAACTTTAATATTGGAATAAGCCTGAAAAAGTGAAAACTCACTGTCACATGTTTCTCCATGTCTTCCCTCCTCCTCCAGCCAGGTTGCCGATGCTAGGCCATGCTTTCCCCCTGCCTGGCACTCAGCAGCGGCTGCAGGGGCTCCCCTCTAGGTTGCAGCAGGGAGACTGGCTGAGAGGGAGAAGCAAGCCTACCCCCTGTATAAGAACAGTTTTAACTCAGCTGTTCCCTGCGCAGTTCAGCCCCCGGGGTTAGGAGCCATTTCTGGCATCCTTGTTAATTTCACTCACAGTTGTTGGGGGGTGGGGGAAGGGTGTGTGTGACCATGGCAGGGGCAGTTCTTTTCTGCCCCCTGGATGAGGGGATCTCCAATACTACTATCATACAATAGTAGGGGCCGGTTGCTGGGGTCGGGGCAGTCGGCGGCAGGCTGCAGCTGCATTGTTTGTGACACACACATTCATACACATACATACTGTATGTATTACTGTCCTGTGGGGAAGGTGCCAGTGCCCTTTTTGGGGGGGGGGGAGAGACAAGTGTTTCTGGGCTAACACCTCAGGAACTTCTACTTAATATGTGCTGCTTAATGGAGTCCGTCCTTCCCCAGGGGGCTGTTGGTCCAACTCCTACACTGAAGAGCTATCTTTTTTGAGAGATCCATCCATACTGTACCTCTACATTTAGAACATACCTGGATCAGAGTAGATTTAGATCTGTGAAGCAAGACAAGAAGATTTTGTTTTCCCAGGACGACATTCATGTGGATGTTCCAAAGTTAGCTTTTGAGTGCCATACCCCCACATGGTGGGAGCCAGGAGGGCAAGGGACTGCGTTGCACCATGCCCACCAGTGCCCCGCTTTCCCTAGATCCTCCCTATTTCTTAGCAAGTCAGATATCAAGGATTTTTTAATCTCCCTTCCAGGCACATAAAAGAATGCAGGGGGCACACCAGTGGGTGGCTAGTAGTAGGGGAAGGCAGGGCAGGGGTGAATGAAGGACAACTGGAATAGCGTTCACGAAATATACAAGATACTTAGAGAAAGTTTTGTCAATTTCAGCCTCTGCACTCTGCAGGCAGGGCAAAACAAAAAGAGATCTGAGATTGCGCCCCATGTGATTATGCAGGCAGCTAGAGGGGAGAGCCCCTGCTGAGTGGGGGGTGGGGAGGATTTAAGCTGTGCAGCCAAATGCTTGTATTTGTTGTGTATATTAGTACTGGAGAGATCCCCTCATCCCGGGGGCAGAAAAGAACTGCCCCTGCCATGGTCAAACACACCCTCCCGCCGACCCCCAGCAACTGAGTGAAATTAACAAGGATGCCAGAAACGGCTCCTAACCCCGGGGGCTGAACGGCGCAGCTGAGTTTAAACTATTCTTATGCAGGGGTTAGGCTTGCTTCTCCCTCTCAGACAGTCTCCCTGCTCCCTGCTGCAAGCTAGAGGGGAGCCCCTGCAGCCACTGCTGAGAGCCAGGCAGGGGGAAAGCACGGAGCCTAGCATCGTCAGCCTGGCTGGAGGAGGAGTCAGACTGCACCTTTTCTTACCGGTCCTCCGTACCGGCTTACTTTCACCTCTGGACACACTACTGACTCTGCTATGCCACCTGCAATCAAATCTTTGTCATCAGATTATTCAGATGTTTTCAGCTCAAGACTTCTATCCTACAGAATGCCAAAAGGACAGGATTCCAGCATCTTCCTCCTATGGTATTAAATAGAGATAGAACTAGAAAACTAGCATAAAAGTCATCATTATCAATCCGAATGTGCTAATTTCTATCACTGCCACTTTAATGAAGCTAATGGTTCCATTAGGCAATAACTGTAGGCAAACACTCTGTCAAAGCGCACTCTATTATTCAATATTTAAAAGCCTAAAATACAAGTTACAAAGGTGAGTGTAATATTTGGTTATAAAATATCAACTTCTACATAGCCGCCTATTTTCAAGGTTCTTTTAAAAATGCATAACATTTGGGAACAGTTTTAGGCTTTCTGTAAGAGTCTGGGCTTTGCATCTTTTTCCTTACGGCAAAATAATCCATTATAGTCAATTCATAATGGATTAGGAATATTTTCGTTAGCCTAGAAGGAATGACAGAGCAGCTAGAACGTAGTGCACACATTCTGGGGAAATTCTGCTCTCACCTACACTTGGGTAAGCCTTAAGTAACGTCAGTGACTTCACTTGAGTTTTTCTGGATTTACAGGGATGTAACTAAGGGCAGAATTTGGCACACAGGACCTGCAAGGAAACTTAACACCACAGACTTACTTGGACTTTTGTAGCCTCATAAGTCTGGTAAAGGAACGAGATGTTAATTTTAAAAGTTTATTTCAAATTATTGACAAGTTGGTATGCCTCTCTTTTTTCTTGCATGCTTTTCATTTGTTTGGAGGAGCCCAAAGTATGTACATCATTTATTAAAAAACAGCAGCCAAACTATGAGGCACCGTTACCAAGTGGTAATTCTTGAAGTGAGACACCTTAAAGGGGCTTGACTCCTGAACTTACAAAAACCAACAACATAAACTGGGTCCGTAGCTTCCTCCAAGGTCATGATTTTCAAAAGGGACTAGTGATTTGGAATACTTCACTTTCTGGGTGTCCAACCTGACACACTTTAAAGGGGTCCAATTGTCAGAGAAAACACTGAGCACTCACACTGTGAAAATCAGGTTCTTTTGAGGGGTCTCAAATCGGGCACCCAAAAATGGAGACATCCAAAATCACTAGTCCCATCTGAAAACTGTGGCCAATGAATGTTGCTGAGAAGAATCACTATTAAGGAAGTCACTCAAACACAGTGGGGCCAATCCTGCACATCCTCACTTTCGTTAGTAGTCCCACTGAAGCTCAGTGAGGCTTGTTGGTTGCATAAATAAGAGTTTGCAGGCTCAGGCTTTATATGGGCACATTGTCTCTGCAGAGAAAGAAAAAAAAAAAGGAAGTCCATCATACTAGAGAAGGGAATGTTAAGGACACTGGAAATACAGCGCGTCTGCCAAGTACCCTGATTTGAAATGTACCTCAGGGAACTGGGTGCCTTTGAGAAACAAATTATGTAAGATAACCATCAATTGTTCGGGAAGACAAATGCTGTGCCCTGTTGTCAGCACAAGTCTTACAAATGTACACGCACAAAAATAAATGGAAAATTTTAGCACCAACTTTAATATGTAAGTCAAAAAAACAGCAGCACGTTATACTTCTCATCCCCTGAAATATGTCAAAATAAACCTTTAGAGGGAAAAGTATGAGTTTTATATACCAACTAACACATCTTGCAAAGAGGCTTTTTGGTTCATTTAGTCTCCAGTACAGCTGCAGGCATGCAGCTGCCATGAGAGTTAGCTTTGTATAAGTACCACAAGTCATGAATTCTACTGCCTGCCTGCTCCTTTACCCATTGCAATAAATGGTGCTTTTACCTTTAGGGTGTCACGTAACACTCTACTCTTGAATCCTCGATTCTATATTTGGGCAGCACTTACTAACAATCCATCACCCTGCAGCAAACTTATTGGAAATAAATAAATAAAGTGTCTCCATAAACACGCAATCTCCCAATACAAAGATGAATGGAAAAGTTCTCCTGGGTAACTAAGGATTAGCATGCAGTAGATAGAGACAGTGGAGCCTGCACTTTAATGCAAGTCTCAAAAGGAAGTTTGGGGAAAAACACATCATATTCTGAAGTGACACGCTGGCTGCTGTTAAGTGCATACTAATGAGAAAGCTGAATTAGCATAAAGCTTGTTTAATTCCATAACAAAACAATGTGAAGTCTTTTGCTTAGACATCTTGGCTGTATTGCACAGTAGCTGAATCAGAAAGCCATCCATCAACATGGAAACACAGTTGTTTGGCAAGGATGAAATGGGAGAAGAATGAGCTGCAAACCTTTGGAAGTAGCTGTATTGGGAGTGGGGTCAGAGAGCACAATATCCATTCCCTCCCATATAACCCCCCAAAAATGGTAGCAAGCTGGCCAATGCCAGCCTGACTAGGCAGCCCACAAACAGACCTCTACCCAGTCACGTTGTAGCACAATGTAAACTTGTTTCACGCTTCAATGCTACATTTTAAATCCATGTGTGGTAGTTTTCAGACTGTTCGGGTCTGCACCTGAGCAATGGCAAGACATTTCCACCTGGGATTTCTACCTCAGTGCAGGTGTTACAATTTACTCTGCATTGTTTTCATGCATAGGTATGATCATTTGTTTCCTCTCTGTACTTCTGCACCAGCTTCAAATTTCCTTTTTCCTCACCTGTTCACTCAGGACTGCATTTTTCAGGGCCAGGGATTCATGCACTGGCAACAGGGAACTAACTAGCCAGCATAACTTGGACTCTTCTAAGTTACATGGGGTGACAGGCCAAGTACACAGCCAGAAAATGATCCAGACAGTACCCTGCCTCCTAAATTGTATTATGCACTGCTCAGCTTTAGCTGATGATCTGGATCAATTATTCTTTATTACATGATCTGGAATGATAGCTTAAGCATTACCATGTTCTGATGACAGATGTCAATGATGGAGAAGTTTGCTGTAAGGAGATTATGGTCACTGCTTAAGGGTACATCTATACTACCCGCCGGATAGGCGGATAGCAATTGATCTATCGGGGATCGATTACTCATGTGTAGTGTAGACGCGATAAATCGATCCCCGATCGCTCTCCCATCGACTGTTGAACTCCAGCTCGGCGAGAAGCAGAAGCAAAGTTGACGGAGGAGCGGCAGCCATCGATCCCGCGCCGCAAGGACACGAAGTAAGTGATTCTAAGTCGATCTAAGATACGTCGACTTCAGCTACGCTAGTCTCGTAGCTAAAGTTGCGTATCTTAGATCGATACGCCCCCCTCCCCCGCCCCCCCAGTGTAGACCAGGCCTAAGATTTGTTTATGCCTTGAGTATGCGTGCGTGTGGAACCTACATCTACAAAAAAAATCCTGTGCAATAATCCTCTGTCTTCAATCATCCCTGTTACTGAGAGTGGAGATGATCCAATAACGATTCTGTCTGCAGTTGAAGCCAAAGAGGCCCTTCTGACTCAAACTTTTTTACATTTATATAGTCTGAGAACCATGCCTCTTTCTTCCTCAAAAGTAAACGCTTTCTTGATTAAGAAGCTGGAACATGAGACATGTGAAACAAAAAAAGTCAGGAGTACTAGGTCCACTGGGCTAAAGGGCTAACCAATCAGAGTATAAATAGACTCATTTCATATTTGTGATACCAACCTTGTAAGCATTAGAAGAAATAGGACCTGAAACATTTGGGGTGAGGCTTTCAGACATGCCCAGCATTGGCCTAACTCTGTTCCCATTGAAGTCAATAGCTTTGTATTATGTTATAATGCACAAACTACAGGGGGAAAAGGATGATTTCAGGTAAAGCAAATAGATCAACACAACTCTGACAAATGTTAACACCAAATTTCCAAAGTAGGATGGTAGTATTGAAATTCAAGATCCAATTATAGAATTTCCATAAATAAATCTTACAACTAAAATGCATTTTTCTTTTCTGTGGGACAGTTAAACAAAATTCACAAGGCAACTTGTCCTTACCAAATATAATCAGTTCTGCAAGATATGAAATCCATAATAGAAATTTAAAAAAAAAATTCTAACTGTTATATGGCTGATCCTATTATAACATCACTTTAAGCTGATCACAGATTGGTATGAGTCCTAGGAAATACCCCCGTTTGTGAAATACCTCTCATCATCATTCCCATATTCTGGAATCTTCAGAACAGCCTTGTAAAGTAATGACGGGCTGTTTTTGACTGCAATATAATTATACATAAGAATCCTCTCACTTTTATTTTCCAGACCTGCCACATGCAGACAATGCCATATACCAGATTTTGATTAGGAAAATAAAAATTGCGTTTTTTTAAAAAACAATACTTAAAGACATTTTCAGAATACATATACATGGTATGTATTGTACACATGCACACAGTTTATGCTGTGGTAATCCTGCTGTTCTTAATCTTTCCAATGAAGCAGGATCATCCTCTATAGTACTGTGTGTATTTAAGAGGCAAGTTAGAATAATGTTAAAAAGAAAAATGGATGGATAGCGAAGTTCTGTAACACAAACTTAGTTAGATAGGTCAAGATTAAGAAGGATTGTGAGGAACTCAAGAATGGCCTAAGAAAACTAGATAAATGGGCCACATAGTGACAGATGAAATTTAGTGTAGACAGGTGCAAGATAACATACATTAGAAGGAATAATTTAAACTATTCTTACATACTGATGGATTCTAAATTAGTTGGAACCTCTCAGGAGAGAGATCTAGATGTCACTGTGGACAGCTCAGTGGAGATGTCTGTTCAATGTGCAATGGCCGCAAAAAAAGCAAGATGTTCGGCTGTTATAAATAGGATAGAGATGGTAATGTCATTCTACAAACTGATTATATTTTACAGCCTCACCTTGAATGCTGCCAGGGCTAGGGGAGCTGACGTAACAAGACAGAGATTGAATGGTCTTGGTGTAAGAGAAATAATGGAAATGTTTAACTAGAACAGGGCCCCAGAGTCTGCCAGAGACAGGCATACTCACCATGGGAACAAAGAGGAAATAAACAGGAAGAGACAGTGAGATTTCACAGTAAAGTCTATGATCAGCCCCAGCTATTGTACAGTTATTTGGAAGAAAATAAATTGAATGATTCTTTATGTTTGAGGTAGCACTTGTTTGGGGGACAGTGTATCAACACATCCCCCGGGCACTGCATAGCCATGCCCCTTCCCTGCCATTGCTGTCCCCTTTCACGGCCACAGTCATCCCTTAATTTGGGGCTCCTAAGGCCTTCAGCCAGGCTCCAAACCCATTTAGGCCCTTGGATGAACATGGCTCATTGTATTCTGATGATAACGACCAAGAACGAAGCCAATCCAGGAATGTCACAAGCTGTTTCAAAGAGTATCATTCTTCCTAGGTGTCTTTATTTATTATAATCAGACTGATTGCACCCACTATAACTAAAGTTGTAAAACAGTTCCCATGCTCTAATATGCAGATATAATTTTCCTAAATGTTAACCTGGGGCAGAGGATGCTTATCATTGGTTTCTGCCTCAACGCAATCCGTTTAACGTATTGGAAGTCTGAGCAAGTTTTTCAGTAATGGTTGAGTGAAAACACACACAAACTTTTCTAACAACATTGGGTTTTGTCTGTTTTTAAGAAACAACAGCATAAAAAACAGCTGGAATTGAGTGTGGATTAGTGAAAGTGTTTTTAAAATACACTTTCCTCTTGTGTATTTTATTTCACTTTATGTAATACTGTTGGGTTTAACTATCACACTCTGTTCACAAAGCTAATGGATTGAATTGCATGTGTCGCATTATGAATTATAAATCCATTTGCACTATTCTTGCCCCTGCCATGAACATTAATACGGAACATTAATATTCCTTTTCCCCTCCTCACTTAACAGTAGAATTTAGATAACCACACTAACTTGGTAAACATTTCGCATGTTGGGGTGCTATATAAACAATAAATACTTTTAATATTTACTAGGAGTACTTTAAAAATTAGTATGGATGAACTCACATGGACTATGTAAATATACGTATATTAGGTTTATAACAACATTTTTGTGTAATGTATGCAAGAGAAACAGATGCATTTTTAAATAAAGAATCCAATTAAGGAAAGCCCAGATTTTACATTTGAGCTAAGCTATCTTGAATAAATTAAAACAAAAACTGAGCAAAATACCAGTGCAAACCCATTTAGTCTCTGCACTTAACCAGAACAGTCCTTTCTTTCACAACAGAGTCATAGGTGGTATCATCTTCATAGAAAACTACCACTATAGTTGGTGTCATATCCAGTTCACTGACTGAAGCCCCAATTCAGAAAAGCACTTGCTTAACCTTAAGCATCTGTTTAAATCTATCCCTATTCAGCAAAGTTTCTCATGAATTACTGTTGGAATGGAATCAATCATCATCATATGATATGAAAACATCATCTGGAGTTTTCCCCAAATACACAACAGAAATTGAACATTTCTCTTTTCTGCATTATTATTGACAATTCTGCCATTTCCATCTAATAATGGAACAATACCATTGTTAGGTTTCCTTCTGTTCCTAATACATATTTTTTAAATCCTTCTTATTGTCCTTAATTCTACTGGCCTTTGATTTCTCCTTGTGTCCTTTTGCTTCCATTATCAGTTTTCTACCATTCCTAGCTCCTGATTTATATTCATGATTACCAAATTTCCCTTTTTTCCATTTGTTATATGTACATATTTTTAATAGGTGTTTTTGCATCTCCACTAAGCCAGATTTGTTTTTTTTAACCAATATAGCCGCCTGCCTTGATTGTGGCTTTTTGGGCATTTAGTAAAATATTTTTAAATAGTTCCCAATTATCATTCACATTTTTCTGTTTACATTCTGTCTTCCAGTAGATCTGGTTCATAATTGTTCTCAGCTTTATGAAACAGGCCCATGTAGAGCACCAAGTATATATATTAGTGGTTTGGACTTCATTTTGTTTGAACACAACAAATGCAATCAAGTCATGACAACTTGAATCTAAGCAAATGGAGGCTACTTACCTGTAAATGAAGGTTCTTCAAAATGTGCGGTCCCTATCTGTATTCCACACGTGGGTATGCATGTGCTACCTGCACCTGAAATGAGAGATTTGTAGCAAGTAGTCTCCAATGGTCCGCACACACACAGGTGCTCTCCTCATGCTCTGAACTGAGGGCATAAAGAGTGGCATGGACCAACACTTCTCTAGTTCCTTCTCCTTATCTGATACAAATCAGATACGATCTGAAGCAGAGGAAAGGGAGGAGGGTAGTGGAATACAGAGAGACCACACATCTCAAAGAACCTCCAGTTACAGGTACATACACTCCCTTTCTTCAAGTGCTGGTCCCTATGTGTATTCCCTGTAGTTTTTTGATATGCAGTATTCAAACAGGAGGAAGGTGCGAGGATGCAGTTGGTATGGACGTCTGTAACACTGCTTACTCCACAGCTGCATGTGCTGAAAAAACCTGGACTTGGGCATAATGCTTTGTAAAGGTGTGGATGGCGCTCCAAGTAGCCACATTCCAAATGCCCACTATTGGTACATCTCAAAGAGATGCCACTGAGGTTGCTTTTGCTTTAGTGTAGTAGGCCTTTACCCTATCTGGAAGAGGAATGTGTGCCAAATGATAACGCTGAATGACACATCCAGAGAGCCACTTAAAATCTCTCTGAGTTGATAATGCTTGTCCTCATGATAGCTCTGCTATGGTAACAAACAAACTGCCTCAGTGTTTTCCAAATCAGTTTTGGTCTTTGCAGATAGATGGCCAAGGCACATCTGACATCGAGGGAATGTAGTCTCTTTTCTTCACTGGAAGCATGACATTTTAGGAAGAATATTAGTAAGTGAATAGGTTGGTTTGTGTGAAACTCGGTAATTATCTTGGAGATTAACTTTGGGTGGAGATGAAGAGAAACCTTCTCTGTATGAAATATGGTGTATGGAAGGACAGCCATGAGTGCTCCCAGTTCGCTCGCCCATCTAGCCAATGTGACAGCAACTAAGAAAGCAACTTTCATGGAAAGATGTGACATGGAACACATAGCCATCGGTTCAAAGGATGGACTGATGAGAGCTGAGAGTACCAGGCTGAGGCCCCATTGTGGTGTGGGCTTCATCACAGGCAGGAAGATCCTAATGAAGCCTTTCAGGAATTGAATTGTGATAGGGTGTGTAAAGGTAGAGTGGCATTCCATCAAAGGATGGAAGGCACAATTACAGCTGCCAGGTGGGCTTTCAGTGAGCTAATGGAAAGCCCCAACATTTTGAGTGACAGAAGATAGTCTAAAATGACATGGATACCTGCCAATTCTGGTGACAACTGTTTCCATTGTGACCAGGTAGGTAAACACCTCCACTCAGCTAGACAGCATTTTCTAGTGGAGATATTTTTGCTGTGACTGAGGATAGTTCAGCTGACCTCTGAACATAGAACGTTCTAAGTCTGGCGCCCATCCAAATATCAGGCTGTGAGATGAAAAAGGTCTGGGTTGGGATGTCTGATCCTGCCCTTCTTCTGAGTCAACAGAACCAGAAATGTCAAATATAGATGGGACAACATTTGTAGAAAGTCTAGAAACCAAAACAATCTGGGCCAATGAGATGTGATGAAGCTAACCTGGGCCTGTCATGGCAAATTTTCCTAAGAACATGGGATAGCAGGGGAATGGGAGGAAAGGTGTACCTTAGATAGTCCATCCAGGATAACAAAAGGGCCCCTGGGGTCTCGGCCTAATACTACTCTTGAACAGTGGATATTGAATTTCTTGTTTGTTTGGGAGGCAAACAGGTTCCAAGACGGTGTTCCCCACTGGGTGAAGATTTTGGTCAAGACCGAATTATGAACTTCCCACTCATGGTCTGTGGAGAAGTTTCTGCTGAGATTGTCTTCCAGAGTATTCTGTACACCAGGGAGGCTATATTGCTGGAAGTGCTATGGGGTTCTTGATGCACCAGTTCCATAAATTCACTGCTTCGATCCTCAGAGGAAGAAATGTCACTCTATCCTGTTTGTTTATATAAAAGACAGACCGTCATCATGCTGTCCGATATTATCCGGAAGTAATGGGACCATATGAGGGGCGAGGATGAGCTGCAGGCTAGGTGAACTGCCTTCATCTTCAGCAGATTGATATACATTCTGGCCTCTGTTGGGGAGCACGTGCCTTGTGCAGTGTGATTTGTCCATGTGAAAAGATGCATATGTGATTATGGCTGAGTGGGTTTGGCTGGAAGACAGAGGACTCCTGCTCACACCTGGTCTGGTTTTGTTCCCTGTAAGAGAGAGACTCTGACCTTTTGCTGGACCTTTACCCTGGGATTCATGTTGTCCTTGTCCAGTGAGTAAACAGACTGAAGTCAGGCTTGCAAGCAACAGTGATGGTGTCTGGCAAATGACATTGTGTATGCCATGTGGCCTAGTACGGAAAGACAGACCCTGATTGTGATATGAGGTCTAAGGGTAACTTGATTTATCAGGCTGCCCATAGACTGAGAACTGCCTACAGGGAGGTCGGCTTTTCCTGAGGACGAGTCTGGGGTTGCACTTATGAAATCTATAGTCCTAATCCAAATTGGACTGTTCTTCATTTACACAGACCCCAATGATGTCAAAGTGTAGTAAGAATAAGGTCACCAACTGGACCTCTTGACTTGATCTGCCCATTAGTAACAAGTCAACCAGATATAGGAAGACAGTGTAGCCATTGTGTCTCATCTGGGCCGACACCACAGAGAAGACTTCATGAAGACATGGGGTGCTGTCGTCAACCCGAATGGTAGTACTCTAAACTGGTGGTGCTCTTGCCCAAGTGTGAATCTGAGAAACTTTCTGTGTGAGTGGTGAACATGCACATGAAAGTAAGCATCTTTCATGTTTAGGGACATGAACCATGTGTTTTCCTCCAGGAACGGAATTTTTAATGCCACTATTATTATGCAGAATTTTCATTGCCAATAAAGACATTTAGTTGGCATAGATCAAGAATTGGTCTCCATCCTCCATTTGTCTTGGGAACTATGAAATATGGGGAGTAGAAACCCCTCCCTTGATTGCTCTCTATGGCTCCTTTCTGAAGGAGAGAGAGTTCACCTCCTGTCCTGATGAAGTATCTCCTCCGGAGAGTGGTCCCTGAGAAGGGGCTGGGAAAGGAATTTGTGGGGGGGAGGTGAGATCATCCACTCTGGTTCACAACTGAGTTTAACTGTAGTACAGTTGTCTGTTATTGCCCTCCACTTGTGTTCAAAGTGGGTAAGGTGACCACCAAAGGTTTGGGGGGGCAATACGGCATAGCATCAATATCTGTAGGCAACCTTGAGTGTCCCATCAAAACAAACCCTTGGATGATGGGTGGGACTGGGCAGTGGTCATAGAGGTGGAGGAAGCTGCAGACCTGTGTCTCTGAAACATTTGTCATTTGTGTAGTGGTTCATAAAGGCTCTAGTGATAAAATGCTGGGGTGGGGGTTTCTAGGCCTGTAAGCTTGCGTGTGGTGTTTTCTCTTTGGGGCCAGAGTGTAAATGCCCAGGGAGCAGAGTGTTGTCTTAGAGTCCTTAAGGGAGTATAGTGACTCAGTCTTCTCATTGAAGATATTAGATTCAAAGGGCAAGTCCTCAGTGGTTTTCTGGACCTCCCTGGTGAACCAAAAAGCAAAACCATGATTCTCGCCTCATGACTACAGCTCTAAACACAGCATTAGCTGCATCCACTGCTGATTGAAATGATGTCTTAGACACCAACCTGCCTTCACCAACAAGGGCTTGGACCTGAGCCCTCTTTTCCCTGGGAAGTTTGTCTCAGAATTTCAGAAATTTAGACTATTTTAGGAAGTTGTACTTTGTTAACAATGCCTGGTAGTTGGCAACTCTGACCTCGGTTGCCATGCTCTGTAACAGTTACTGGTATTGCCTGTGGTCATCATGCAGGGAATGGGATGATATAGCAACTGCCTCATCAGGTGAGAAGGATGACAACTCTCATGAGTGATGGACCAGGTTTGATTTCTTCCTCTGCAAACTCCAGTGTGATTCTTGCATGGATCCACGTCGTCTATTATACGGCTCCAATGGGGCCCAGTAAGGCCAGTAGGAAGGATTGAGTGGCTGGGAGGAGCCCCAAAGCATTGGTCCCTTGGGTACTCATAACCACGAGGAGAAGGATGGCTCCAAGACTTCCTATAGGTTCTGGGCTTGATTCCCTCATGGGGAAGGCTTCTCTCGAGCATCGGATTCATTTGATGAAAAGGTAGGCTCCTGTTCTACTGCTGGTACTGGCGGAAGAATTCTCTGACTTGTGGATGCAGAAGGGGAGGATCCCCTTCTCCTCGAAGTGGTTTCTGGTGTGGAAACCTCTGTAAGGAGGACTGGGCCCAACAGAAGAGGGGATTGAGGATAGGGCAGAGCAAAAATATAATCCAGTGAGATAAAGCCTTCAGACTCAAACCTTCATGGAGCTCATGGAGTCTCTGAGGTGGGAACCAACAGACCCAGGACATCCAATGATCTGGTACTCAGACAATCCCAGTTGGAGTGTACTGGAACCATCAAATGGAGGTCCAATATGGAGCTCCCCGACAGGATTGACAAGTGTCGATCTTTTGGCCTATAAGACAGAGCTGGTGGTGGTACCACCAGATTCTTCTTCCCTTGCACCTTTCCTTCTTCGACAGAAGGTTTATGCAGATTTAATTCCTTAGGACGAGATGAGGAGAATAGGTGTGGCCATGACCTCTCATAAAAGGGTTTCTCAGGCTTAACTGTTTTAGCCTTGACTCCAGAGCTTATGCTCTCAGTCTGAGGCCGCTGTGCACGGAGGTGTCCCTGGCCTGGATCTGACTGGGGACTGATGGTGTTCTCCAGAAGGTGCTTTCGCAGACAGAGGTCACGTCCCTCGTGGGTTTGAGGAGGAAAGGAACAGCAGATGCTGCACTTGGCAGCAATTTGAGCCTCTCCAAGGCCATAAAGGCAAGAGTTCATTGCTGATGGAGAAGGAACAGGGACAGGAGATACAGTTCTTAAACCTCAGGACTCCTGGCATGTGGTGATAAGAAGGAACCGGAGAGACGTCAGTCCATGCCACCCTTTATGCCCTCGGTTTAGAGCACAAGGGGAGCAGCTGCCTGTGCATGGACCACAGGACACTACTTACGACACACAGTCTCAGGAGCATGGAGCCCATGCGTATCTATCTGTGAAGGCACACAGGAAGCAGCACTCGAATAACCACAAATTTTTCGTTCTGTGATCAGTTCTCTTTATCTGTTAAGCTGAGTCTATTATAAAATTCCTCCATGTTGGTTGCAATGCTTTTTTAGTTAGAAAATGGCCATCTATAATATTTAGAAATTCCAACTTTGTTTTAGTAGTGGCAGCATAAGACCTCCAGCATGTGTCACTCAAGGAATTTATGATTCAAGTTCCCCATGATAATACAGCTTTTTTCCCCCTACATGTGGTAGACAGGTGCTTCAAAAGCCGGTCATCCTGTTCTCTAGTGTGATTTGGTGAGTGTAGCGGACACCAAGTAGCATCCAATCTTGTATTTTATCTGTAGGACACTGATCTAGAAGCATACAAACTCATTTGTTTCTGAGGTGTCAGTGACTTGGAAACTGGGTTATGCCATTTTTAACAGAGTGCCACTCCCCCTCCCTTTTACCCACTTGATCCTTCCTAAATACTAATAGGTTATAACAATTGATTTTAATATTCCAACCATGCAAATCTTCCCCCCAGATTTCATACGAAGTGCTTTGTTGAATCAGGGCTTAAAGGAGGGCATTTCCTTTGATACAAAATGTAGCCTACAAGCAGAAGACTCAGCCAAGCTAAACAGTGGAAAAACTATTCCACTACATGGGTACATGAACTGATGCAGTATCTCAGCCTCCGTCAACCAAATCCACAGTAAGGACAGGTGAAGTTCCTGTAGGAAGAGGACTATAAGCCCCTTCCTATTCTTGTTGAAGCCTTTTCTTGTCATCACATGGTCTCTCTGCAATTCATTCAGGCTGAAGAATCACAAGGAGAGGAGAATGTGCACTATTTGATTTTTCAAATAACATTTTTCTGAACAGTGCCAAGTCTGTATTTTAATGAGTAAGAAGAACAGCCTGTTAAAATGACAACATACCTAAGTTATACTGCATTTTAAATAAACCCTTTTAAATGAGTGCTTAAGAAAGGAACACACCTCTTCTATAAATAAAACATCCATTAATCCACAGGGGGAAATATACTGATCTCTTTTTAGGAAAAGGAAGGGGGTATTAAAAATCCAAATATTTTAAACATTTCACACACATTTTTATATTTATTTGTCTTTTCAAATCACAGCCTATTGGTGAAATGGGAGCTCTTTATAGGAGAATGAAGAGCTTGACTAGTCTTGGTTTCTTAGAACCACACATCAACATCCTGAAAAATATTTTGTGTGAAATGCCATTCCTTTTTTGTGATGTTACAAGCCTGTTTTCATTTGCCCATTAACCAGGAAAAGATGCTGAATAACCCTGTATTTCTATAAATTCTTTACCATTTACATCAATCATCTCTTCTTACCTTGTAATTTGTCATCTCTGCATACAGCATATAACTATTTCTATTAAGGAAAAACTTGAAGCACTCATTCTTGAAAGAGTTAGCCTCTCTTTCCAATTTCTCAAAGGAGTATTTTGTGGAGGCCACTGTTTAAGATAAAAATAATTTGTTCTCTGTCTTACAGAGACTTGAGATGTTCTGTAGCCTCAAAGTGCCATTCAAACACATGCACACAGGGTCTGGATGTTCATTCACCTTTCTGAATTCTGTGTGTTATTTGTGACTAAAGCATCTCTGAATGAGAACAATCAAATAATTTCCAATTTACTGAGCACAAATTCCCTGTGCTTGCTTGTCTTCTTTGATCTCTTCTAACTCTATTCTTTCTTTCCTTTCACCTCTGGCTCTGCTACTTTTATAAGTCTTTTTTTTTTTTTACTGCAATGCCTTCACTCACCTCTGCCATTTTTTCTACTGATCATGTTATTTATAACTGTGGGGGAAAGTCGCTGGGATTTGAGTGACTAATTCCCCTTTCTGCCTTTGAAAACTCCCAAGATGTTCTAAAATGTCCTGACAGTCTCCTTCCATTGTTTGTATCACTTCTCAGTTCCACACTGAAGAGTCACAAGCCTCCAATGTAGGGTAAAGGCATTTATGGCTGTGTTAATTTTGGCATGGATACAGGAAAGCATTTCAGCATGTTCTTTAGTTCATCTTTACTCAGAAAAGTACAAAAGCTTGTGTCTAATTGGGACTTACGCATCTGCTTAAAATTAGGCATGTATTTATGTGCTTTTCTGAATAAGAAAAACTATTTGGTTTAATATGAAGCAGGAAAAACCCTAGAACTGAGTTGTGTTAGCTTTAGCAAACCTAAACTCAGCAACTAACCGTCGCAAATAGAATATATACAATCAACTTCCAGAAATCATTTTTTAACTGAATGGTTTCCCACATGTTTTTGTACAGAGGCTCTCACTTGACCAAGAGAGACTGTAACCGTATAGCTTTCCCTGTTGACTGGAGAGCCTGGGGCTAAGCAAACCTGATGATTTCAGACTGAGCCCCATTTAAGGGGAATCAGGAAAATTTCCCATAAAGAGCAGAAGGTGGCTGCAATAATAGGAATGAGAGCCAGGCTTAAGGGGTGATAAGGAAAGGAAAGGGCAGGAGAGAGAGACAGGCAAAACTCTCGGAGTAGGGAAAAGCTCTGCAGACAGAGAGGCCTGGGAGAGATCCTGATTAAGCAGGAAAGAGACAGAGAGACCCAGAGGAGAACTTAAGAGGCTTGGTAGGAAGAGGCCCCTGGAAAACTGCAGCACAGGTAAAGGAGCAGACTTAGCTGTTTAGTACGGGGCCCTGGGCAGGAACCCAGACTATAGGGTGGGACAGGGTCCACCTACTGGCCCCATATAAGTCCATCACAAGGGTTATTGAGCCCAGCAAGGGAGCTAGAGGCTAAGCCTAAAACAGGAAATGCTCCAGAGAGAGGGAAGGATTTTTGTTTGGGTTAAAGACATTTTGGGGACTTTCAGTTTGGACAATTGTGACCTGGAAGGGGTGGACATTAGATGGTGACCCAGCCAGAGGTCCAAGCCACTGGATGAGAAACTGCCACAGCAACCGTCAGCAACGGGCATTAGCCCAGAAAGAAAGCTGCTATGCCAGACCTGGCCAAGAGGGGCGCCAAGCAGCAAGTGGATTCTGTTACAGGGACTAAAACATCAAAAGCTAAATTGTTTCGCATCCTGCCTAAAGACAAAGGTTGTTTCAGGTTAACGTGGACAGCAACAGCATCCACCTTGTGCTTACTGATTAAGAAAGTTTTTCCACTTCCACTGCTGTCAGTCTCCTGGAAACCAACAGAATAATGCATTCAGCACAAAAAAATGAATGAAATGTTGTTGACCAAATAAAAAAAACTGTTTAAAAACATATCAGGACAACAAAGACTCTTTTGGAGGGGAAAAATTGAGGGCTATGTAGTACATTAAAGTTAAATCTGGCTTCCACCCAAAGGCTGTCCAAGCACAACTTCATTGTTTGGCGGTCAGCTCATGTCTCCCCAAGCCCTTTTTCATTTCTCTCGCTCCAATAACCTACGAATGTGAATACACTGCACCGCAGTCTAGGATCCAGCAGTACTAGTCCACCATCTGGCAGCAAAAACTGGGGTCTTTTTGATTCATAAAAAAGCAATTAAAAGTCATTGTAAATGGCAGGCAGCATGAAAGTTGAAAGCTCACTTTATCAAACTGATCTATGCTGCCCCCAAAGTTCACAGCTACTGAACACAATCTTCTTGTGTGTGATCAGAGGGGCTTGTGCATCTACCATGTTTTGTGGTCGTGTAATCGTTCTCACATAAACTCATGTGTGTGTTAATGTGTGTTTATATCAAGTGGCACCCTCAGAAGTTTTTCCCCAGTGGGACAGACCCAGACCAGTGGGGTACAGGAGTCTGGTAGAGGGCAAATATACTGGTCACTGGATGAGAAGTTTTCTGTTCCCTGAGTGACCAGAGCAGGGGCTCCACTAGAGTAATCAGGAACCTGCTAGAACCAGTTAAGGCAGGCAGGCTAATTAGGACACATGGAGCCAATTAAGAAGAAGCTGCTAGAATCAATTAAGGCAGGCTAATCAGGGCACCTGGGCTTTAAAAAGGAACTCACTTCAGTTTGTGGTGTGAGTGTGAGGAGCTGGGAGCAAGAGGCGCAAGGAGCTGAGAGTGAGAGGGTGTGCTGCTGGAGGACTGAGGAGCACAAGCATTATCAGATACCAGGAGGAAGGTCCTGTGGTGAGAATAAGGAAAGTGTTTGGAGGAGGCCATGGGGAAGTAGCCAGGGACTTGTAGCCATCATGCAGCTGTTACAGGAGGCACTATAGACACCTGCAGTCCACAGGGCCCTGGGCTGGAACCCAGAGTAGAGGGCAGGCCCGGGTTCCCCCCAAACCTCCCAATTGACCTGGACTGTGGGTTCTTCCAGAGGGGAAGGTCTCTGGGCTGTTCCCCAACCCACATGGCGAATCTCTGAGGCAAGAAAATCCGCCAATTAGCGCAGGACCCACCAAGATAGAGGAGGAACTTTGTCACACCAGGTACACACCATCAGTCTCTGTGAAGCCATCCCCGCTGCAGCTGCTGGCCCCAGTGCCTAACCTGCCAAATCCACACCACATTCAGGCCACACCTTCCAGCCCAGTTTACCCAGGTGCAGTGTCATGCTCCATCCCTGAGAGTAAACAAGGGCTGCTGGAAGCACTGTGTAGCCAGCCACGCAGGCAGGTGCCATCCCGCTGGTGCAGGAGCCAGCCCCATGGCAGGGGTGAGGAAGCTCAGTGCTGGCTGCCCCAGTCCCACTCAGGTTTGGCCCCAAAGCCCCATCATCACCAAAATTCAGTGAGTGGCATTGTAACCTGGCGCACAAGGGTGGTTTGGCCCCGTGAAACATGACACCTCTCTAGCAGTGCACACACAGAAACCCAGTCCAGCAGTGTACGAGAAGAAATGAAGAAGCCCTTTTCCAATTGAAACTGAAGAGAAGGGGGAATTGGGTAAGCAGAATTTAAATTACCCCAATTCATCATTTGTCCAGGACACCAGGGATAACACCCCTAAATTGCACAAAAAGTCCCACAATACTTTTTCAGACCACTTGTCGTAGTACCTTAGCCACAACGCAAGAGCAACCTGCATAGTGCCTGGAGATGTGAGGGGAGGCAGAGCTAGCCCCTTCTTTCTCATCTTTAGCCCATCCCTCAACCCCCTACTGTGCACTCATATCCAGGGAGAGTCCCTGGGGAGCCAAGGTCTGTGGAGTATAAGGTACCTGGTATGTTTTCAAATCCTCTCCCCTCTAACACACGCACACTGCACAGCAGTACTATAGCACTGTCGCTGCAAGAAGCTCCTCCCCATCTGCAGAGGAATGGGCAGGAAATATTGCAAAATTTTCTACCTGCTCCTGCCAGCCATCCTGGCTTGTCACTAGGAGTGATAAACAGAGACAGCACTACGGCAACAAAACTGGCTTCTCTTTCATTTTTTGGCATGTCAAGCAAAAGACACACATGAACTATGAAACTAACAAAGAAAGGCTACTGATAAGATAGGCTTTTCCAAACTTCACTGTTCTCAAGCCTACCAAAAACAGGGGGGAGCAGGTGATGTTTTTTCATGCTGCAACGTCTAAGCAGCAGACTCCACATGAAACAGTTGTTCTGAACACACACAGCACACACACAATAGAAGCAGTTTCCCTAGCAACAGCATCACAGTAAAAATTTTCTGAACAGCTTCTCACCCTCTACTGAGGTTTCTTTCCGATTATTGGTGAGCACATAGAATTACCTGGACCAGCTGACACCTAGTGTCTGGTCTGAATGTACCAGGGTGAAATTATTTGATGAGCAGAGTTTAGG
The DNA here is from genome assembly GCF_002925995.2 of Terrapene triunguis. Classification (NCBI taxonomy): domain Eukaryota; kingdom Metazoa; phylum Chordata; order Testudines; family Emydidae; genus Terrapene; species Terrapene triunguis. Next base: position 1,065,230 of record NW_020665066.1, read on the forward strand.
GGAGAGTAAAAACACTCCACCTGTTTACTGCTGAAATTACTTTTAAAACATTGAGCACAACATCCAACATGGCTAATGTACATGATGACACTGCACATAATACAATATTCTGCAATCTTCAATTTGTTCTCTCACTTGTATACAATTGCCAGCTTTAAATAAAGACAGTAGGAGATTCTTCAAGGCTTTTCCTCCCCAACAAGAGATCTACGTTTCTAACAATTATCAGCTCAAAAGAACTCTCCAGAATGGGGTTTGCATCTCTAAGGCACAGACAGGTTTGTATGTCCTTTTATTCTTCCATGGACACATGCAACCTTTGGCATATTTGTTTAAAAGATTGTGAAAATTTGCTGTGCATCATCTGTAATAAAATATAAGACTTCGGTAATGAAAATCATTTGGGTGATTGATTTGTAGACCGTGTTGGTTTGTCTTGTTTTATTTAGACTACATTCTTCAGACAAGGGAACATGGATCTTTCTCTTTGTGTTTAAAGTGCCATCAAAATTTACTGTTACAGAAATATCTATTAATAAGTTGTGACAAAATGTAATGATGAAAATGCTGTAGCTTCCTCAAAAGGAAAAAGTAAAATAGTATGTATAAAGAGGTAAAACAAATATCAACAACAAGAAGACATGGATTGTGATCAGTTATTGCTGCTAAAATGAGGCAAAAGTTTTTAAACTCAAAGATTCTGTGGCTTCCTCAAGATTTTGGAATGTAATCTCTTGTCTCCGCATGAGGAGCTCAAATGTAACTCCATGACCAACCACATGACAATATGGAGAATACCTAGGCAGATTACTAACAAGTTGGAAAAAGATCACACAAAGCTTTCAACAGCTATGATTTCTCTCTCCATGGTTGAAAAACAGGTGTGAATGCATAATGTAATATTTGAAAGGGAGAAGTGAGGTAGTAGTGACTCAAAATTCATCATTAGAACAAATAGGGCTCTTCCTAAATTTAAAGTATTTCTTATCATACATGAAAAGAGAAAAATGCTTTTCCTGAATGTATCAGTTTGAGTCTGTTTTGGAAGGCAATAGATATTTCAAGCAGCAACTGAACTTATAAAGAGACCCAACTTCTAACCACATGTATGGGTTATCAATACATTGTATGGGTTTATTAGAAGATGATGAAGTTTCAAGCTTCATCAGAAAGACAGGCAGCTTGGAAAATTTCAGCCACTACATGATTTCAATACCCAATTCCCATTAAAATAGGAATTAGACATCCAAATCACCTTGTCAGCTCTGTAAATCTCCCCCAGAAAAGAATTACATTAGTAGAGTAGAGCTGCAGGAAAATGCAGATTTTCTTGGCCTCCATTCATAAATGATTCTACCGGAGAAAAACTACATTATTTCCAATATCTAATATTGATCAAAGTGTAATTAACCTTTGGAAAAACTTATATAGGGATGTGGTGGATTCTCCATCACTTCAAGTCTTTAAATCAAGACTAGATGCCTTTCTAAAAGATAAGCTATAGCTCAAACAGAATTTATGGGCGTGATGCACAAATTGCTGAGTGAGGTTCCATGGCCAGTGTTAGGCAGGGGATCAGACTCGATGATCATAATGTTCCCTTGTAGCTTTAACATCTATGATTCTACGTACACAGTACAGTAGGAGTTCCACCTTCCCCGATATAACCAATCATGCTGCATAACTTTGACACACAAAATGTCAACAATCCCCCTGAGCAGCTGGAAACCTCTCTTGTAGAGTTTGTTTGGGAGGTTTCTATTTATTTGTTTTATTTTTACTTTGATCTGTTATTTTTTGGTCTGTTTTATTTAAACAGAGGTGAATTTATGCTCTTTCTATAACTTTTCAAAGTGGGTGTGTCAGAGATTTCCAGCACCCAAAGCTACACAAGAGATAAGTATACTTACTCAATCCAAAGGTTTTATATAGTATATCAGACTGACGCTCATACAGCATAAGGGTACCTTGTGTCAGGTACTCTCAAACTGACTCTCCTCTGATTGCACAAGTCTGACTGAGTTTTCTCAAATGTCAATAGACCTAAGGTCCATGCAGGAAGGAAGGATGTTATAATGGACAGGGCACTGGACTGGGACTCAAGAGATCTAGTACTAACCCCAGCTCAGCTACAGACGCCCTGTTCTTGGACAAATCACTTAACCTACTCTGTGTCTCAGTTTCCTATCAGTGAAATGGGTATAGTATTGCCCTACCTCACTGTGGAGTTGAGAGGATAAAATCCCTGCATGATTGCGAGGCACTCAGATCTACACTGATGAGGGCCTCAGAAGTACCGAGATAGATAAGTACAATTCACTCCTGGAAGTATCCACTCAAAATGGGTTAATGAAATGTCTAATCAACCAATAATGTTTAAAAAGTCAAAATATTTTTAAATCCCTGCACCCTTCGTTTACACTATAATAAAAGTGAGTTGGACTTTTAAGGCTCTTTCATTAGCCTGACACAAATGGAAAACAAACCAAGCAAGAACTCCCCTAAGGTAGCTGCCAACAGTCTCAGTCTAGCTGTCACTATCCTGGGTTTTGCAGCCTCCCACTGGGTCGTAATAGGTCAGAGTGCACTATGGAACTTTTAGTGCACAACAGCAGGATCCACATGGCCAGTTAGTGTATGGCAAGCTAGTGCACTGTAGATTCACATCCTGGCTTGCCATGCACTAATTCCCATGTAGACAAACCCTCAGTCTGAGTTCCAATCCTTGCTCTGCCACAGGCTTCCTTTGTGAACATAAGAATGGCCATACTGGATCAGACCAATGGTCCATCTAACCCAGTATCCCTGTCTTCCAACACTGGCCAATGCCAGGGAAAGAAAAGAACAGGCAATCATTGAGTGATCCATCCCCTGTCATCCGCTCCCAGCTTCTGGCAAACAAAGGCTCAGGACACTCAGAGCATGGTTTTGCATCACTGCCCATCCTGGCTAATAGCCATTGAGGGCCCTATCCTCCATGAATTTATCTAGTTCTTTTTTGAGCCCTCTTTTAGTTTTGGTCTTCACAACATCCCCGGCAAAAAGTTCTACAGGTTGACTGTGCGTTGTGTGAAGAAATACTTCCTTTTGTTTGTTTTAAACCTGCAGCCTATTAATTTCATTGGGTGACCCCTAGTTCTTGTGATATGTGAAGGAGTAAATAACACTTCCTTTTTCACTTTCTCCAAACCAGTCAAGATTTTATAGACCTCTATCATATCCCTCCTTAGTCATCTCTTTTCCAAGCTGAAGAGTCCCAGTCTTTTTAATCCCTCCTCATGTGGAAGCTGTTTCATACCCCTAATCATTTTTATTGCCCTTCTCTGTACCGTTTCCAATTCCAATATATGTTTTTTGAAATGGGGCAACCACATCTGCATGCAGTATTCAAGATATGGGCATACCATGGATTCATAGTGGCATTATGATCATTTCTGCCTTATATCTATCCCTTTCCTAATGGTTCCCAACACTGTTAGCTTTTTTGACTGCCACTGCACACTGAGGGGATGTTTTCAGAGAACTACCCACAATGACTCCAAGATCTCTTTCCTGAGTGGTAACAGCTAATTTAGACCCCATCACTTTGTATGTATAGTTGTATTTTGTATGATTATGTTTTCTTTGTCACTTAAGCTCTCTGTACCTCAAGTCCCCCATCTGTAAAAGTGTAAGTAACACTTTTTTCCCATCCTTTTTATGTCTCGTCTATTTAGATTACAAGTTCTTCAGGGCAGTGAGACGCTCTCTTCCTAGATAAAATGTATGTACAGCTCCTACCACAATGGGGCCCCGATCGCTCAATAAATAGTAAATAACAACAACAAAAATCCAATACTTTTCATGATTCAGGTACATATATTTTTCTTTCAGAAAGCTTACTTGCAGAAAATGAGCTTAGCCCCTGGATTCAGTAGTGACAGTGTTGCAAACTGACAGACCATTTTGTTATGCTTCCAAATCTCTGCTGAACTGAAAGTTTTTGTGCATCCTTAAAAGTGGGCTGGGAGCAAAAGAAGGTACAGAAATTCTAAGGATAGCAAAAGTCCCCAAGGGAAATGGATGATAAAGAAGCAAAATACAACTAAGTACCCAGCTTATTTTTTTATCATTGGCACTGACCTAGATTTTGCATTAAGAGTGGATTTTACGAATAGAACGACTGCCGCTTCTAATGGAAGACATCCTTAATACATGTGACCTCTGGGAGACAAAGAAAGAACTAAATATAGGAGAAGTTAAGTCTCTAGAAAAAGTCTCATGTTTTGTTTTCATCACACTGTTCATTCAATAGGTTTACAATGATCTCGTCTTTACAGACATAACTAATCTTTCTCAGAGTACTTGTATCTGTCCTATCATCCAAGTGCCTCTCTCTGGTACAGTCTATAACATAGACGAGCTCTAGCAAACCTCAGAAACAAATGTGGAAATGGGAAACAACACACTATAAGCTGAAGAACTGTAAGAGAAACTCCATTTGCAGAAAAAAATATAATGGCTTCCAAAGAGAAGAATGGGGATTGCTCTTATTTTGTTTCAAATCTTTTATAGCGTTCCTGGAAAATTTAAAATTGTAGAAGAAAGGGCTAGAATGTTAACTTAAGTGTAGCACAAAGGAACTGAAAATTCAGTGCTTGGTCCTACCTTTTTGCTCCCTGACTAAAGTATGGGAATGTTCAGTGGTATTTCAGCTCAGAAGTAAAGGAGAGTTGCACCTGTCATTACTCAAAATCAAGCCCTAGAAGTAAAAGTAAAGGAATAGTAATGATGGACTGCAATAGAAGCCAGTTGTTCCTATTCTACTTCTTGTGGCCTCAAACTTGGGCATAGTGGGTGGTATAGTTCAAAGGGTGGAGACAGCGTAAAGATATTCAGGATTTTGTCCAGAAGTCAAATAACCAGAGATGGGGAAGAAAAAGAACGACTGTAGACAGACAATGCAAAGTGAGTCATGACCTGGATATCACACATTGTGATAACTCTATAGATCCATAAAAAAGTGCTTAGGTATCAAAACCAAATAAAGGTGAACTGGTGGTGATGCACGCCTGCAAGACTGTTTTAAATAGACAGTAAGAGTTCTTATCTGAAGTAGGAATAACAAACAAGCTTTAAGCAAAAGTTTAGTTTGGGCCAGATTCAAAGCCCATTGAAGTCAATGGAAAGACTCCCACTGACTTCTATGGGCTTCGGATCAGGTACTATATCAGTAAACTGTTTAGCTATTGGCCAAGGAGCCTTTCAGGCAAACTGTCTGTATTGTGAGCTCAGAAGTACTGACAGTAACATATTTGACTATTGCCATCATTGCCCCGTCCTGACAAACACACACAGTATTTATACGTGCCTGGTCTGATGTTAACAGAAGTTGGAGTTTTCAAAGGAACTTAAGGGAGTTAAGCACCCAAATCCCAAATTCTGACACAGAATTTTACAATTTCTCACACAGCAACTCATTAAAAATGCAGCCTTGCATATTTTAACTATTTGTTTCTAAAGTTTACTTACAGTGTTTGGGCTGCTATATTCTATTATTAAGTGTTAAAGAAGTCATCATTATTTCACACTACCATGAAAATAAATACAAAAGGAACAGAAATAAAACTGAGACGTTAATGGCCTAACACCACATCAGCACCATGAAATGTTTTCACTGGTTAGATTCGTAATTCCTGACAAAAATACATAGATCATAACCAAAAACGTATCAACATCTTTCGCATGACAAAATCAGCTCTGTGATAACTTTAGCGGAAACGATAGCTGGGCAGAACATTTACTTTTCTTTCATCTATTTAATCCCTGTTGTGGCCGTGTCATTGGATATCCAAGTGTCTGTACTTCAACTGCTGCAACTTCCAATGCCTCTTTTTGACACTAAACTCAACTACAGGATTCTATGGACAGGAGTGAAGGGGGAGAATGTATTAAAAAGTGAATATTGAAAAATACAAAATATGCATTTCTTCTTCGCAAGTGGGGGGAAAAAGTGACGTTCTGAAATGACGCTAAGTGCTACCATTATACTGCCAAGAACCAGGCGCCATAGGCGCTGGAGCACCCACGGGGAAAAATTAGCGGGTGCTCCGCACCCACCAGCAGCCAAGCTCCCCCCTCCTCACCTCCTTCTCCCCCTCCAGCGCGCCGCGTCCCCGCTACGCCTTCTCTCTCCCAGCGCTTCAACCCCCACACTGCCTAACAGCTGTTTGGCGGCACTTAGGACTTTCCAGGAGGGAGGGGGAGGAGCCGGGACGCAGCGTGCTCAGGGGAGGAGGCAGAGAAAAGGCAGGGCAGGGGTGGGGACTTGGGGGAAGGGGGCGGGGACTTGGGGGAAGGGTTGGAATGGGGGCGGGGTGAGGGCGGTGCATGGACGGGGGGGTCGAGCACCCACCGGGCAGAGGGGAAGTCGGCGCCTATGCCAGGCGCTATCCCTTTCAACTCGAATGCCAAACGGCTAACATCCCTGAAGAGATTTTTATTTTGGTTAAAACAAAAACAAAAAACTCAAGTTTTCAATTTTTTTTATATGCACTGCATTGTATTTTTAATGTAAAAGGCAAACAATATTCAGAGGGTTTGGGATATGAACATAAAAAAAGTATACAAATAAAATACACTGTGTAATACATAACTTTTTTACTTCAGCAATGAAAGATAAGGAAGAATTTTCATAAGCAAGCAAGCTCACTTAATAAAAATGAAAACAAAACCTCTTACAAGCTCATGAGCTTAGCAGAAGCATTTTTAAATAGGGAGAGAAAACAGGGCAGTGAAATTCTGTTTGTTTTTTTTATCAAATGAATCCTGAAACCAGCCTCGCCAAAACTAAAGGCAAGGTCCTAGTGTTTATCATATTAATTCAAGGGATAAGGAATACCATGAATTCTGGGAAATACAATCCGCTCAGAGCAGAAGAAAGTCTATGTTTAGGAACATGCCACTCTTGATTACTGGCAAGAATGTCAAAAATATTTCTTTCCCTCCAACCTCATGAGTAATTGTAACCTGTGTTTTCATTTCCTCCTGTTTCTACAATACAAATATAATTCCTATTGATAGACAGTGCATTAAGGAATGATGGTCATGTGATTACAGCACTGGACTGGTATTCAGGAGATTTGGGTTCAATTACCAGGCCATGCCACTTTCACAGTAATAACTGTTCCTTCCCAAGTTCTCGTCTAAGATTACCATTGTATTTTCATAATGATTGACAAGGAGGATTTTACTTCTACTGATCTCCTTTAACTTCATAGGTGGTCTCCTCCACTGACTACAAAATCTGCCAGTTTTTACATTGGTGACCCGAAACCACTTACAGCATCCCCATGAAATAATATCACAAAAGTAGTGTAACCCAATAAAAGTTAATACTTGATGCTACAAGTTAGATACATATTTTAATGCTTTGCTCTCATCTCTTTTCAGAAAATGAAAGCCAATTCCATACTTCATGAGAGTAAAGGTCAAGGGGGCCTACTGCAAAGCCCCATGACCCAAAAGTTAGAATTAAAAGATAACAGTACTTTCCCCTTCAGTTCCTTTTTATCTGAGGATCTGAAAGTGCTTCAAAAAGGAGAGCAATTATTGTTATACCCATTGTATAGACAGGGAAACAGAGGTACAGAGAGGTTAATGGACTCGTCCTGCATACAGAAAGCATATGGAAGAGTACTGGAATCAAATAGCCTGACTCCCAACTTTCTGCTCACGCCAACAGACTTTGCAGCTTCAGAGAATATCTCCCTACACCTATTAAATGTTGTGATTAATCTCCAGTCTCCCACCTCCTTTCACTGTTATGTTGGTTCCATAAAAGGAAGCCAGGGAAGAATTCAGCATCCATTCTAGACAGGAGAGTGTTCGAACCAGTTTGCTGAGGACATTCACCAGACAGCAGTACAAAAGGTACTGAATAAGAGCTCTGGTAACCACAATTAGAAAAATTTCATCCAATAACTAAAATCCTGAGGCAAGGCTAATGCCAGAGAACGTACTGGCTGCCTGAGAGACCTAAATGCACATCTGTTGAGAAACTACTTACAGGTGTGAGAACATTATTATTATGAGACCTGATTCCTTGCAGAGCAATGGGGAGCCACAGGCTAAGATTTTTTTAAAATAGGTGCCTAAAGCTAGGCTCCAAATACATTATTTAGGCACCTAAATAAGTGGCCTGTTTTTAAAAATGGATAGTCAATGGCAGCTGCTGTGTTGCTCAGCATTTTTTAACATCAGGCCACTTATTCAGATGCCTAAACACTATTTCAGAGCCTAACTTTAGGCAAATAGGTTTGCAAATTTGATCAAATATCCTTTTTGAGCCCATTCAGACCACCACCATGGGCCCTGCGTGCTATTGTTTTTAATCATGTGACTGTCTTTTTCAAAAAAAAAAAAAAAAAAAAGCTCCACTCATAGACTCATAGACTTTAAGGTCAGGAGGGACCACTCAGAGAGCTCTACTGAGCTGGCATTTAAAATGAATGGGCAAAGTGCTTCTCTGAGACTAATACAGATGCAGATTTCTCTGCCAGAAGATACTGTGCATGGTCATTCTTCAGAAAGTCAGGCTCAGACAACACGCAGTCTCACCTTGCACTGCTCCTACCGCATGAGCTCTATTGTCTGGCTCTGTCAATCTGTTTTTTCACTTCAGCAGGTGGGTATTGTAGTTTTAAGGTGCTTGTCTCTGTCTGAGGGATTGGAGCAAATGCAGTTGTATCTTACAGCTTGGCTGTAGACAATGGATCGTGTGGTGTGTCCTGGATGGAAGCTGGAGGCATGTAGGTAAGTATAGCGGTCAGTAGGTTTCCGGTATAGGGTGGTATTTATGTGACCATCGCTTATTAGCACAGTAGTGTCCAGTACGTTGGGTGCTTTGTTAAAGCCCAGAAATGCACACACTGCAAGTTGTTTTCTGAAGGAAAAGATGTCAGGTGCTGAAACAGATGCATTTTGGAATGACACCCAGTGAGCTGTGACACTCATATACGATCAAGTGTGGTCCAATTTATGTATATATCCTGTGAGTCCTCTGTTTCAAGGCTTGTTGTCTGAAGGGGGTTACAGCCTTGTACAAAGGCAGTATTATACAGGTTAGGAAAATAGGTTCAGGGTGATATGTAAAACCATGGCAACACACTGCCTATGAGATGTCTGTAACCCCTTGCTATGCAGCTGTTTGATGGGCAACAACAAGCTATACTGTGGCTGCTTCAATAACCTTCCTTCGGGAGCCTGCAGGATTGAGCGCTAGTCTGCAATGACTGTGGTTGGTTACGGGCAGAAAGTTTTATCTTATTTGCTCCACTGTATCCCTCACAGTTTAATTTAAACATTAAGTTCATGCTGGCAGAGTACCTTTCTGATACATCAATTCCCTGAGCCTATCTATGGGATTTATGCGGCCCCAGTTACCAGTGTCTGAGCATTTCATAATCTTTAATGTATATATCCTTACAATATCCTTGTCAGATAGGGAAGTGATATCTCCATTTTACAGACTAGGAACTGAGAAACACATGGTAAAATGTTCAAAAGCTCCTAAATCCTATTTTCAAAAGTAACTTGCAATGGGATTAGGCTTCCACATGCTTAAATCACTCTTGAAAATGGCGCTTTTGAACATTTTACCCAGAGAGACTAAGTGATTTCCCAAGGTGGCACAAAGAGTTCTGTGGCAGAGAATGGAACTGAATGCAGGTCTCAGGTCGAAGCTAGCTCCTTAATCATTGCACCATCTCTAACTGCCTCTTTACTTTGCTTAGCCAGGCTATACTGAAGTGGATGCATAACTCAAGCTAAGATTTGCCAAGGTGGATTCAAGACGTGTCATGGTAACTGCAAACTGCTGTGGATGTGGGTCTATTTCTGGGCTGAAATGAAAAACTTGTGCTCATGTTTGTGACATTTTGCTTTTGCCACCAGATACAGTGAACTGGGCTTAACCAACAAACCAGTAGCATCACCATCCTGTCTTTTACCTCAACAATACAACTAACTTCCCATCACTAACTTCTGCTGTGGCATGAGAATGGTCAGGGGGGAGGGAGAGGAGAGATTCCTCCCTGTTTTTGGCACTTAGGCTGTATTGCTAATTCCCTTCTTGTTCTGTTTGTTTTTTTTTTTTTTTTTTTTTATACACAAAAATGTCAGGCTTCTCAACTTCCACTTCCAATTTCAGATTCCAAGACTGGGATATATAAAAAACCTGGACTATCACCAAAGCTCTTGCTTCCCTCACTTTATGCCTGATCCAAATCCCCCTGAAGCAAATGGGAGGCCTTTCATTTACTTCAATGGGCTTTGCATTAGGTCCATTAACTTCCACTGATGTCAGCAACTGCAGGGATGAGGGCATTTAACACCTTGCAGGATTGACTGCCTACAATTTTGAGGACTCTGAAACTAACCCATATTCCATTTATTTGTGGCAGTTATGGGCCACATATAGCAATGTTTCTAAAAAGTATTTTCCCTTTTAGTTACTGTGGTACAGTTCCCTACAAATTGCAATATGTATATACTTATTTTTGCTGTTTCCCCATTCCCATAGTTGGTTCACATCTAAAGCAAACCTCAAAAACAAAACAAAATTAATAATGATAAAAGTTCTTTCATTCCATCCAGTGTCAGCTATAATTAAAAAAATAATCTTTAAGGACTAAAAAATCCCGCACTTAACTGTTCTGTTTTACTTACCTTCTTTTCTTTAGGTCTTCACTTACTCTCTTGACACAGATACACAAATAACGTACCAAATCTCCAATAAAATAGGGCTATTTGGGGCCATAATCAATGTTTCTTCTGCCCCCCATCTTCAATTCACTTCAACTCACAGAGAAGTACTTTAAAAGTTGTTTTATGGCTCATTTCAAAATGCCCAAGGGAAAGTGCTTCAAAGTGCTCTTTCTGGACTCGGTCTTTGCTTTCCCTTCATCTGTGATGTTTAACACTCCATTCATGCAGCAACCACATTCTGTGATGATGCAGTGTTCCACTTCTGAATGGCTTTGCTTTTTATTGACCTTGTAGCGCCTTTGCTTGTTTGTTTTTTTAAATTTTATTCTTCATGACATATCTAATAAGTCAATGTTATTAAGCGAATCAAACTGGATCGAAGGGCCTTTTTTATTTTTTTGAGCAAGGTGCTCCAGATTCCTGGCCAGTTTGCCACATACCTTTCATACAGTTTTCATACGCTGTGATGGGGGAGAGGGATGTTAACTGATCTTACATTTAATACCACACCTAATATAAAAAAATCAACCTACAGTGTCCTTCCTATATAGGAAATCAGCAAGGATATTTCTGAGCTCTGGGAGAAAGGAAAATGCATTATGGACTATAGAAGGGAGAGAGGCAAAATGGCCACAGCTAAAAATCACCTGGCAAAAAACAGGGGCTGGGAATGGGGTGGGTGGGGGAGAAGCAGAAGCATCGCTAGCCTGAGCCATGCGTAATATCAAAAACATGTTCTCACCAGCCAACTCATCTATGTTTTGTAAGACAGTGCCATGCCGTGGACACTCTGTTTCTTTGCTATTGCACTCTGCAGTCTCTGCAGGTACAGTAGGCCTGTTTCCTGACCCAGTTTCCTCACCAATCTCTATTTAGCTCTACGCTAGTGATGCTCCTGGCATGACAATCAGATGCTGCAGCCTGCAGTGCAGTTCGTTATAACACATTCGCAGCTCCTGGTAAATTCAGTGGAAAAGTACTATATCCACGGAGTCTATTTAAACTGAAGTCATTTTCATAAACTTATTTTACATCAAATACAAAACATAAAATGTTCCCAGCAGATTAAGAACAACATTCCTATTTTTAATCGTGTAAATCTCCTGCATATATACACACAGTATACTCAAATGACCCTTTCTGCTCAATATCTGTGAAAGGAAGGCTGGTAAAGCCATAAGCATTGGCATCTCTTCTCTGGACCAGCTAATGAGTTCTATAATTTAAAACACTACAGCCAGAGCACAATTTCTCCTCCTTTCATTTACTTGTCATTACAGAAGGGCTCCACAGTTTAACGCCAAGGAAAACTGCAACCCTAATCCTACTGCAGTATTTAAGATTAGGTACTTAAGTACCCTGTAGTCAAACCTACGCGCACACACACACACACACACACACACACACACCCCTTAGCTCTTGTTAACTTCAGTGATAATTGCACACATACACATCTGAGGGCAGAATCTGATCCAGCACATTTATCTCACTGTGTCAATATATATCTAACAATGAAGACTATTCTGGTTCTGAGGTTATATTGTGCTGTACTGCAACACAGTGGGGTCACAGTAGTCAAAGATGGAATCAAACAGTCCACTTCTCTGTAAAGACAGGTAACAGCCCCTAGTCATAGGAGTCGTCCGATAGAAAATTGACACTATACTAGATCTTAGCCAAAAGAGCCCAATACTATGGCAGTATTCTGTTATAATAATGGTAATACCTTGTACTTCCATAATGCCTTCCCTCTGAGGATCCCAAAGACCTTTTCCAAAATTCAATGAATTTAGTCTCACAACACCCTTGTAAAGAACACTATCTTTTATCTTTGACAGTTGGGGAAACTGAGGTATGGAGAATATAAGTGTCTTAAATTACTCTTCACAGAGACAGGAATAAAAACCAGATTGCCTGATTTACATTCTTGCACGTTAACCACAAAATCATGGGGTATTATCAGGGGTAATTTGAAGTAAGATACTTGGTGGGATATATTTTTCTCTTGCTTCGCTCAGACCCTTACAAACAAAATTACAGTTATTTACAGTACTAATGCTATTTTGTTTTAACTCCCTTTCCCATGAATAGAAATGCAGAGAGTCCAAAAGAAGAACATATTCTAATATTTACAGTAGAGAGGCTGGGGACATGTATTTGTACCTGGTAGTGTGGGCCCCTTCTCAGGGCCCTAAACACCACTTTGACTCCTCCTTTTTTTTAAGGGGGGGAGGGACAGCTCAGTGGTTTGAGCACTGGCCTGCTAAACTCAGGGTTGTGAGCTCAATCTCAAGGGGGCCATTTAGGGATCTGAGGCAAAAATCTGCCTGGGGATTGGTCCTGCTTTGAGCAGGGGTTTGGACTAGATGACCTCCTGAGGTCCCTTCCAACCCTGATATTCTATGATTCTACATTTAGCATTGACCATAATAAAAAGAAAGCATTAAGTAGAATGAAACTGTAGTAATGTTGAATAGTTGCTTAAGGGGACACACTTTGGGCCAATGGATTTACACTCCTACCCCTTAACACCAGCTAATCATCTGGCCCATGGGGGAGAAAATGAGAGTCTCTGATTTTTATTAGCAGTTATTCACAAGCAGTCCCACTGACTTCAATGGAAGTACTCCAGGAAACGACTGTTCACCACTGCATGAGCAACAGAACAACAGGGCCTTTAGCAAAGGTTTACATATTAAAGTGCAATAGGTTTGGTTTGATTGAGGAAAGGTTCTTGTAAAATCTTTGTAGCTTGAGATAAGCAATAGAAACCAGCAGTCACTGATATCTGTACTATTGTAATTGCACTAATTTACTGAATCAAAACTCGCAGTTCCAAAAATGGACTCTGAAGTTCTTATGCAAAATTTCTGCAACAACTAGTCTCGTTATCCATTAAGAGAGGTGATACCAGACAATGGCAAGAGAAAACAAAATTAAACATCCATCACAATGTGCAATACATCCAGATTGCATACCACAGGCACCTACAAGACATGAGTCATTATTATAATATACAATATAATTGTATTTCATCATTCACTGCCCTGACCCAATGATGACCCTCATCTTGAGGCAGAAGAGATAATCCACACTGGCATCTTTATCAATAAGGAATTTGGCAGTCCATGTATTTTATATGCAGTAAAATCCTTTAATCTGATGGATTTGGAGACATGCAAAATAGGAGGAATTTTACAAAAGAAATTTGCTGTTGATTATTCCTCTTATCTACCAGTTGCCACTACTACCATTAATAATTAACGTTCCATCTCCTACAAAGAAAAGAGTCCTCCACCTACTTTGCCACTCTTACTTCAAATAAGCAGTACTTTACTCTGCAAGAAGGCCCTTTATTTCAGGTCAGATTAACGTCAATTAATTTAAACTTTTCATGGAGTAAGCTACTACTCAACCTCATTAATGGCAACAGAATAATGAGACCTAAGTTTTTACTCAGGGCTGGATTCTCCAGTTTGGTAAGACCACATTGCACTGAGCAAATTCCACCTGCACAGGAATCTCTCAGCCAATAAAAGCCAGTGGAGATGGTTCTGCTGCCTTGCCACATAAGAGGAGGAAAGAGGCATGTCAGAGGTGTTCCAATGACTGAGTGTGGGTGTTTTGCAGAGCAATGTTCCTCTATGCCCAGTTCTCCCAATGCTTTAACGTATACGGGGGTCAGGTAGGACCAGGGAGTTGCAACCAGTTCTCTGCAACCCACTTCTCCACTCTGTCTGAGCAGAGCATCAAGCCCTCAGTACTTATTCAGGCAACAGGAATTTTGCCTGAAATAGACTTCAGGATTTAGGTGAAAAAAAGTTTTCATTGGAATACAGGAATTGCCATACTGGATCAAGCTTGTGCTCCATCTAATCCAGTACCAAGTGCTTCAGAGGCAGGTGCAAGAAACCCTACAGTAGGCAGTTACAGAATAATCTGCCCACAGGGAAAGTTTCTCCTTAACCCCCATTAGTTAGGGGTTGGCTGATGCCCTTAAGCATGAAAGCTTATCCCCCTTTCAAAGTTCTTGGAGTTTGTTTTTAATACTACCTACTGTAACTCTGGATGTTCTTGTTATTCATAAAATGTCCAACCCTTTACTGAATCCTTCTAAGCTCCTGTCCTCACTGATACCTTCCACTTTATTAAAATTCCTCTCATCACTCTGAACCTTTATTTTGTTAACTAAACCCCTCTTGGAATCCATGGATCTACTCTGAATTGTTCCCCCTCTTCCCCATAAAGAATTTGGTGATAAAAGTAAAATAGATTCTATCTATACAGAGAACTATCCTAACAAATAGATTACTGGCAAAAGGAATTGCTTAGATGGAAATGCAATCTAAGATGCCTTCATTAAATTGTTTCTTAGTCGTGGAGTTCTAAATTAGAGTAAGAGGAAAAACAGTGGTTTCATCTGTTACATTCAATCTTGCTACACTCAGTAAGAAGACTATTTAATGGTTCATTCTGAAATTCCACTCTGCCCATGGGAGTGGGATCTCAGCTTATTTAGCAACATGGCAAGTTTCTAGTTCTTGGCAGGATGGTTGTTTTCTTTCATGAATCAGCAACTGTCCATCATGCTGGCAAAGAAAATCCACCTCATGCTGCTATGTAGTGTGCATGTGTATATATTATATTATACACACACACACACACACACACACTCACGCTCTCAAAACAAGGAGAAGACACCTAGAGACAAAATTATTCTAGTCATTTTTAGCAGTCATGGCTTGCTGTTCTGATACTGCAGTGAGGAGAGGAACACAGGAACTTCCATCCTGGATCAGTCCAGTGGTCCATCTAATCCACGACCCTGTTACAACAGTGGCCAGCTCCAGGTGAGATGACTCCATAATGGACAATTAACCTGAGGAGGTATAGCTGCTGTTTAAGTCTAGCTGTTTTCACATTTTCAGATGATTCGTGTCAATAAACGTGTACAGAGAACAAAAAAAAAAAATAAAGTTATTTTCTAAACATCTTCTTTAAAGATATCCTAGAATTTTAACACCTGTCTAAAATATGGATGGAACTTCTAAATATTGCAGCTGGACTTACATCAAGGTTGTTTAATTAGAATGCCTTATATCAATAACACTTTGGCAAATGAAGTGTGCTCACAAAGAATATACAAAGGAATGGTGCATAATAATTATTCCCCATTTAATTCCTTCTTTGTCTACTTCTCTACCTAATACTCTGGAGATTGCAATATTCTGACAGTACAGCCATGCTAATGTCAAGTACTGATGAAGAGATATTTGTCAGTTCAACAGTGCCAATTTTTAAAATAGTCTGGAGGATAACAATCAAGATGAGAAATCCATTCACAAATTTTGATTCTATTTTTCCAAAGTCAAGGCGCAGGAATCAAACCAATTTCTCCACTGAAGCAGAATCTAATCTTACTGTTTTTCTTGATTGTAAAATTGCAAACTACTGCTAAAGTGGATCACCCTGTAAAAAATGTTGTGCTTTTTGGAATTGTTTTGTTTATAATTATATGTACTGTATGTTGCATGTTTATTAAAGTGCAGCTATATCCTCCACATAACCTGAACATCGTAACAGTTAGTTCTGGAAGACAATATATTCATGTTTTGAGGTTGTTGCTCATAATAAATTGGTTCCGTAAAACATAATTATTTCTTGCAACATTATTTCGGCACATGGACTGAAGTTCATTCAGTGAATTACAGGACAAGTTATCAAATTATAACAGTATAATTTAAAGCTATGTAGTTTTTAATTTAAAATATATTATTTATTATTGAAATATTAGTCTCACAGAGGTGATTTATGATCGCTCAGTACAGAGATAATTTTAAAGGCTTTGTTAGCAGCCAATTGCTTCAACTTACATGTAAATTAACATGCTCTGCATTTCTTCATTAGTTGGGATTTACTGCAGTCTGTCAACCATCTGTAATGTCTTACAGTCAGTTCTTCACTCAGAGTGCAAATGTTGACAGCAC
This sequence comes from Terrapene triunguis, assembly GCF_002925995.2. NCBI lineage: Eukaryota > Metazoa > Chordata > Testudines > Emydidae > Terrapene > Terrapene triunguis. The sequence continues at coordinate 1,081,963 of NW_020665066.1, forward strand.
AATATATCTCTGTTTGAATACAGCATGACAATACTATAAATAGCATGAAGACACAGTCTAGCTCTACCCTTTAACCCAGTCTCTACACTAATTGGATGTACTAACCTGCTTCTGATTCTTACCCAACCACTGTACTTGACACAGTTCTGAGGACAAGAATGGGTGAGATTCTGCGCTGCATCTTTGAGGGTCTGTCTAAACTGGAATCAAAGGTGTGACTGCAGCACATGTACATATTACTCCTGAGGGCATTCTGCGCCAAAAAAATATTAAATGTGTGCACAATATTTTACAATTCTGCAAATTTTATTTGTCAAATAAATGTGGAGGCTCCAGCATGGCACTGGGGAGCACAGGCCATTAGCTGCACAGAGGTGGGAGATCACTGTCTGGGTGATGGGGGGATAGAGCTTGGCAGGGGGGTCTGGGTGTGGCAGGCTCAGTGGGGGTCCAGATGCTTGGAGGAGTGGGGTTTGGTGGGGTGGGAATCCTGGTGCGGGGGAAGTGGGGCTCATTGGGGGGGTTCTGAGTATGGGGGGTGAGGCTTGGTGGGAGGGTCTGGGTGTGGGAGGGTCTGGATGCCCGGGGGTTGGGCGGATGAGGGAGCAGCTCCCTGTACAGGGATCCCACTCCCTGCAGCTGAGGAGCAATGGGTGAAGGAAGCGGGGGGCTGGGGAGTTTGCAGAGCTTCCGACAACTGGGGGAGAAATCTGGGGGTGGGTCTGACCCAGGTCCAGATGCCGCGCAGGCTAAGAGGAAGTCCCCTTCTCCCCAGCCCTGCCAGGACAAGCAGCTGAGCCCAGCGCAGGGTAGGAGCCACCCGCTGTGTCTTCCCCAGTCCTGCCCCCTTCCCCACAGTGATTTACCTCTCTGCCGACTGCCCTGGGCACCCAAAATATACTGCTGTGGAGGGTTGCATGACCGCTCTTGTGGCTTCCCTTTGTTTCCCCGTGAGAAAGTCATTTTTCTGCAGGGAGGCAAAGAAATAGGCAGGGGGACATATATTCTGTGGATGTGCTGTGGTGCAGAATTCCCCCAGGAGTAACATATGCCTGAGGTAGCTTTGCTCTAGCGAGCTTGAGTAACAATACCAGTGAAGCAGTATCATTAGCTAATCACTTGAGTACATACCCAGGGTCCTGGGTGGGTTCTGGAGCTGCTGTGGCTTTACTGTCATTGTTATTTGAACTTGCTAGATCAAAGCTAGCTCAGGTGCATCTACATGTGTTGCAATCATGCCTCTGATTACAGCATTAGACACACCCTAAGAGACTGTAAACCACCTTTGTGCCCTACAAATTCTGGGCTGCTCCAGGGGCTGCAGAAGCTCCCAGCATAATTTAAACACCCCTTAAGACCTAAGTTATGACAACCACCCAGGACTGCCCTATAGGCAGTGGCACTGCCAAGAATCTCCACAGTATTGTATGCTGCAGCTCTGATCCCAGCAGAGATCTCCCTTCCCAAGATCTTGCAAGGGGGTCCTCAAGAGGCAATCTTACAGATGTTTCCACAGTGCCTGCACAAGGGGAAACACCTTCACCCCCTTCCTGTTCAGATATAGGGCTTTTATGCTGCTCCAGCCCTTTTATACATCGCAAAGGGACCAGAGAATGGGAGACAATCTCAATCTGTGAGTTTAGCTACTTTACTGGTCTGGGTGGCACTCACTGAACAATCTTAAAGTTTAAGGACAACGCACAGTGCTCCTTTAAGAGGGTATCCACTGGAATAAAAATTTCATGGTAAGGACACTGTAACTTGCTGTATCATCCTCTCTTTTGGAAAATCGAGAGAGAGAGAAGCTATATCTTATATTTAAAAATGCAGAGCCTCATTTAACTAGGAAAGGCAAAACAATGGATATGCTAAATGTTACTTGTTAATTATTAACCAAGTCCGAATTAACTCTAAATGTAAAGCACTGGAGACCACAAAAATTACTCAAGATCTGCATTAGCTGTCCAAGACAAAAGCTTCTTCTTCCAAACATGGCTTTTTATTGTAGCCAGTGGTCTTCCTACACTTCTAAATATCCCACTGGAGAGGATTTAACTCATCAACTGTAAGTTCTCCTAGATGCAGCTAATATCTTTTCACTTCAGCCTTTTATTTCCAGGATAAGTACCACAAAGATCTATACAAGTTACCCTTCCCTTTAGGGCCCTGATATCCTTGCCACCTAGGGAAAGAGACCTTTGCCAGGTCAATACAGCAAGAACCATCCCTTGATTTGTGGTGTCGGGACCTGAAACTCAGTCTTTGGAAGTAAAATCAATTACAGGTTTCAAAAGGGCATTTTTCCTAAACATGTTATCATGGAATTATCAGCAAATCTCTGAATGAGGAGCACATGGGGCAGAATAGGTATTAACTTAAAATGACTATCCTTGAAGGGGATGATGTGGAAATGAAAGTAAAGCAAATATGAACAGAATTCACTGAAGCTCACCTGTAGTAGAAAAGTAGACAGTATTACCAGTGTTTAGACAGAATGGAAGTTTGCCATCTTACACACACTATGATATTTAAAATGCAAATGAGACAACAAGAAAAGAGGTTAAAAAGGACGATGTGAGAGACAAGTTAGAATAGCTGTAATGGTGAAGTAGAAACAATACACTTCTTTCTGCAGACTTCAAAATACTTATTTCATGGTAACCTCTCTAAGCTATAGGCTGTAACATGACTTCCATTATATGGCTTAATTTGCCTCTTGACAACCCTATATCCACCTTCTTAAAATTCCTATAACCCATGTCAAATTTTATTGATGGGCTCTGTGACCAGGAGAGAATTTTGGGGGAGGTTTGAGGTTAAACAAACAAGCCAAGATTTTTAAATCAAGATTAGATGTTTTTCCAGAGGTCAGACTAGATGATCACAGTGGTCTCTTCTGGCTTTATAATCAATGAATATGGGTCATAGAATAACAGTGATCCAAGGTCAATGGTACAGTGTCTCACTTTTCTTTTTTAATTCCTCTCCATGGAGAGTGCTCAGATAGCTCAGTTGTTTAGCTGTTTCTTCTCTGTCTAGAAAGAGGACAAGTGTTGAGCAGAGGAGTCTAGCATGCTGCCTAGGAAGCTGCCAGTCTAAAACTCCTGCAGAGCTGTAATATTAGGGTTACGATGCGGGGAGAGGTAACTCAGAAGGAGTAGTATTTGGGAAAAGAAAGGAAGAAAACTGCTCTTCGATTTTTTTGCTTTAACATGTGTAGGAATTAGAGGTAAGATAAGTGGGGTGGGGAGAAGGGGATCCAAATAGGCCAATTAAAACCTGTTCAGTAGTGACTTTAACTGAAAAAATAAGTACAATTCATTTTTAAAATCTTCCAACACTATTTTGTCAAGTCATATTTCAAAAATAGCTTGGCCTAGAAATGTCAAGAGTCTTTCACAAGACCCAGTGCACAGGGCTATTTATCACACCATGATGCTTATTTTTGGAGTTCACCTTGAAAAAAAATGTATGAACATTCTGTCAGCACCAGGAAGTGTATACATTCTGCCAGAAGTCTCATGGACATTACACAGGTCATCAAAGGGGCAGTATATATACTGCACAGAGAGCCGGCATATTTGTAAAGTTCATAAGAACTCCTGGGGTGACATTAAGTGACAGAGAGATCGCTGCCAAGATGACAAAATGTACGTGCATACCTGTGGAACTTAAAACCTCTTTTGACTGGCAAACATGGCTTGCAAATTTCCTTCACCTCCCCTTTGCCAAACCCCACGTTTGTGCACACACCTAAAAAGCATATGGATAGTTCTGAATGATATTACAAAGTATGCCCACAGTCTGTTAAAATTTAGAAAGTTCATCAAATGTCAGCAGATCTAGAAAGTTTTCAAGATTGCTTATATTGTGAAAAGTATCCTTATTTGTGGTCCGACACTTATTTAAGAGTGAGAAGCTTGCAAGTTGGGCCATCTTTCTCTATCCAGTTTTAATACTGCTCACACAGAAACCCAAGTTACCACACACCAAAGCTTCCCACAAATCACTGATCCTACAGCAAGGGCTTTGCAAGCTGCATTCACAAAGATCACGAATTCTAAGTTGTGGTTACATTTTAAGACTCTCAAATATTTTCAAGTACCCAAGACAATCTTATTCTGTCCTTGTCCCTTTGCATGCCCTCCAACTAAAGTCATAAGACAAACTTGCATTCTTTTGCCTTCCAGCTAGACAATTAGAGCTGTTTAGATTTTTTATTGGCTTCACATCACCCAACACATATGTGCCACCTACATGACCAGAGACTCCGCAGTGTGCTGGTAGGCACTTAATGAATTAATGCTGGGGACCTCACTACACCCAGAAGTAGTGCTGAGCCTACTGTATCACTCCCAAAGGACCTTTAATAAAGCATCTTCCCACAGGTCCCTCTGCATTCTCTTTGCACCTGCCTGAATCACAGCACGATGCCTTCCTTCCTATGACATGCCAGCTACATAGGCTAACAACTCTCCACTTTAGGTATTCATACAAAAGCCATGTCCAACCATCTGACAACCAGAAGACCACAGTGATACACCTTACCTTCTGCGTATACTACACAAACATCGCTCTATACCAGCGATACTCAGACTGAGGCTTGCAAGCCACAAATGGCTCTTTAATGTGTCTCCTGCAGCACATGACATTAAAACACTGTGTGATTTAATTATTAACCAATCTAAGTAATTAAAAACATCCTGATTGATTAATATGTTAATAACCAATTGTAATTGATAAAATGCTAATACTTGGTCAGTATATATATATGTAAAAATAGTAAATGAAACAATGAATTCACACTACTGTGGCTCTTTTGGGTAACACTGATCACTCATTTAGCTCCTGAACCACTGAGTCTGGGTATCACTGCTCCATACTATCCACCCTTCCAAGTAAACCCTGAACAGTATTCATTCATTCTCCAAGTACTAGACTAGCATCCAATAGCATCTCACTCAACAAAATATACAAGCCAAACTAGGAATGAAGAGTGCACAAAGCACCACAGTAAGGTTGTTAGGTTGTGGTCTCAACACTGCATTTCTAAACTGTCACACAACTCTTTTCCTGTAATATGGCAATATGATAGTGACCTCCTTTGAGATCTATAAAGCATTATATAAGCATTATATAAGAACTAGGTATTATTATTAAAGTTGTTTTCCTGACATCTCAGATATGAGTTTACAAACTGTGACCCTGATCCCACAAGTTTTTGCGTGAAGACAAACTGCAGTCCGTCAATTAAGCTCACTGAGGATACGGCAGACATCTGCAAGGAGTTCCAGGATTGGTGCCTTAACTCCATTTTAGCATTTTGGGATTTTTTAACCTGAGAATTAGGTAATATAATTTTGCAATGCTGTGTACTGATTTTTTTTTTTTTGAGGGGTAAAGGCCATCTGTAACTGTAGTTGACTATGGCCCACATGCTTCCTATGTTCATACTCTCAAAGCCATATGAAATCAGAAGTTAGTTAGTAAGCACATTCACAGTATGGCAGACTTTGCTTACTCCTAAAGATAAATAAATACACAGAAGATGTTCAGCACAGGATACTGGAGGATATACTGGAGACAAAATACATGCCTGTCAATAAGTTATATCCCATCTTTCACCAAAACCAGATTTAGGGTTTGATTAGCACTGGATGAAGCCCTTAACACAGGTTCTCAGACAGAATAAAGGTGGTTCCTCTTTTCAAAAGCAAGGGCTGGATTCCAGGGTGTTGTACAGGAGGTGTACACCCCTTATAGCAGTGGTTTTCAACCTGTCCAGAGTACTATACCCCCTTCAGGAATCTGTCTTGTCTTCCGTACCCCCAAATTTCACCTCACTTAAAAACTACTTGCTTACAAAATCTGATATAAAAATAGAAAAGTGTCACAGCACACTATTACTGAAAAATTGCTTACTTTCTTATTTCTACCACATAATTATAAAATAAATCAATTGGAATATAAACCTTGTACTTACATTTCAGTGTATAGTATATAGAGCATTATAAACAAGTCATTGTATAAAATTTTAGTTTGTACACTTTGTTAGTGCTTTTTATGTAGCTTGTTGTAAAACTAGGCAAATATCTAGATGAGTTGATGTACCCCTTGGAAGACCTCTGCATACCCCCAGGGGTACCCGTACCCCAGGTTGAGAACCACTGCCTTATAGGACACAAAGCTCAACTCACCAGGGGTTCCCTGCATGGCAGCACAAAGGGGGCAGCTATAGGTTAAAAAATTTGCCACTCCATGGATCCCCCAAGTCTTTTCTTCTTTGGTGGGGCAATGTTAGGGGTATATAGGACAGGACTACTTTATATATGATACTTCCTTCCCTCTCCCATCACACCTGTGCATTTGTCCAGCATGTAGCCCAGCTACAAGGCGGGTACTGTCCACCCAGCTCTAGTTAGGGCAGTCTTCGTAACAGATACAGGACGAACGGACTCCTTACTGCTTACCTGGTACCCTCTGTTCAGTACCACTAAAGGCTCATTATGTGGCCGTAAAATAATTAAAGGTGACAACTTGATGTTTGTCATCATGATGGTGTTAACTATTCATGAATCACTGTAAACTGTGTATCCTGGGTTCCAGGAGTGTGGGATTATCAGGCTTTGGGTCCTTAGGATTTATTAAGAAACCTCTTACAACACTAATTCATTTCAGTCAAGTTTTTATCCTGCCCTCATCACCATAGTATCTGAGTGCCTTTCAGTAGTGCACTAAGTGACATGACTGACATCTGTCACATAGGTGCTTCTCTCTGTCCCTCACCCCAGGGGGAGATTGTGTGGGGATTTATTTTGAATATATTACATATATACTGTGCTATATGCTTATCACTGACCTCCCCAAATGCAATGTTGTGGCAGTACCGTGTGTGTTAAAGCATGCAATAACTTCCATGTGGCCACCCTGCAGATCCCGAAGGACAGTCATCACCTAGGGCCGCACACTGTTGCTTTCAGAGATGTGGATGACTGACCTTTATTTTAATCCCAAAGGAAAAATCCTGGTACTGAACGAGAAAAAAAAGATACCCCGGAGTATATAAAACCATTAATTTCAGCAGAGTTATTTTTGGCACAAACTGACCTAGCGTGTGAGGATCACATTAAGCGAACAATGATTTTGATCATTGTTCATGGGCTTCATATACATGAGACTGACAAAGGAAAAAAAACTGAAAAGCGCATCTTTAGACAATCAGAAATCCTTAAAAAGACCTTTAGACATCTTGCCTGAGATTACTGTAACTCTGTAGAAACACTTGAATAAAAACATGACTTGTGAATCAGGACAGGCATGCCCTAGGAACACCTTTTTAGTGGGGAAAGGTGAAAAGGCAGTACGATGTATCTGTTGCCTCTAGAGCAGAAAAAATTACAGGGTCATACATTAGTACGGGCTATTGTTTTCTTAACTTCTCAGAATAAGTGTATTTTTTAAATAAGCTAAATAAATAGTTAGAACATACTAATCCTATAGAGCTATTTTAAGCATTGTATATATGTTGAAAGTCTGAAAACCAATATCTAACAGTTGAAGTCTATTTCCAGGGTCCTAGCAATACTTTAGGTCAAAGGTTCCCAAACCTTTTTTTGCCACACCCACCTTGGAGATTCAAATCCCATTCTTTGCAGTATTCCCAAGGACGAGTGGGGTCTGTGAGCCCATTCCAGCCAGGGTGCCCTGCTGCTCCACAGTCTGCAAGCATCCCCTGTCCACGGCAAGCTCTGGGTGGGCAGCCTTGGCAGGACACACACAGCCAAGCTGAGACCCTCTCTTCGTACTGCCCCCTCCACACACACACCCCTCCAGGACTCCTTCCAGAATCACAGACCACAGGTTCCTCTGCCCTGGTGTAATCTTCAGCATGCCCATGCAGAGCTGGGGCAGGGAGGAACTATTTCACAAGGGGTACGTGCACATCAGCCTCTGGAGAGGGGAGCAAGCTGGAATAGCCACCCTGGAACTCCTGCACAGGGAGAGGCCATGCCTTCTCGCTCCTCATCCATCCCTCTTCCTCGTCCTTCCAGCAGGGGTCAAGACCTCATGCCCCCCAATAAACCCATAAAAAGAACAGGAGTACTTGTGGCACCTTAGGGACTAACAAATTTATTAGAGCATAAGCTTTCGTGGATATATGCCATCATGTGCCAGCAATGCCCCTCTGCCATGTACATTGGCCAAACCGGACAGTCTCTACGCAAAAGAATTAATGGACACAAATCTGACATCAGGAATCATAATACTCAAAAACCAGTGGGAGAACACTTTAACCTGTCTGGCCATTCAATGACAGACCTGCGGGTGGCTATCTTACAACACAAAAACTTCAAAAACAGACTCCAACGAGAGACTGCTGAGCTGGAATTGATATGCAAACTAGATAGGATCAACTCAGGATTGAATAAGGACTGGGAATGGCTGAGCCATTACAAACATTGAATCTATCTCCCCTTGTAAGTATTCTCACACTTCTTATCAAACTGTCTGTACTGAGCTATCTTGATTATCACTTCAAAAGTTTTTTTCTCTTAATTGGCCTCTCAGAGTTGGTAAGACAACTCCCACCTGTTCATGCTCTCTGTATGTGTGTATATATATCTCCTCAATATATGTTTCACTCTATATGCATCGGAAGAAGTGGGCTGTAGCCCACGAAAGCTTATGCTCTAATAAATTTGTTAGTCTCTAAGGTGCCACAAGTACTCCTGTTCTTTTTGCGGATACAGACTAACACGGCTGCTACTCTGAAACCAATAAACCCATGTTACTCTCGCCACCCAAAGAGGCATGACCGCAACTTTGAAAACCAATGCATTAGATGTGCAATTGTCAGTCAAATCCACACACAGCTTTCCCTGTGCCCCACTACTTTTCATGTCCTGTGAACCGAAATAGAAAAAATGGAGGAAAGGGAGAAGAGTTATCAGCTACATAAAACAATCCTTAAAAGATATTTCGAGCCAAATGCAGATCAGGTGTAAGTGGATACAAGTTAACATTTGATCCAAAGTGTAAAAAAAAAAAAAAACCATTTTGGTCAGGCATGATTAAGAAAAATCGAAGTACTGCTCTAGATACTGAGGCCTAAACTTTCAAAAGTGACTAGGAGTCAAACGTGAGAAACCTTAAAGGGATCTGATTGTTAGAGGGCGAGTACTCAGCTCCTTCAATGTATCCCAAGTTGGGCAGCCAAATAATGAGGTATCCAAAATCACCAGTCACTTTTAAAAATTCAGGTCTGATTGTCCAAAGTCATGTTCTGAATGACTGGTTGGGCCTTTTCGGCCCACATCAGCCACTCTATTATCTTGCCTGGGATCAATGTCAGGCTAACAGGCCTATAATTACCCATAGACTCATGATACTGCTTCTATTTCCATCCCTATTTTCTTTTAAGGTGTCCTTCAACATGGCCTTATACTCCATGTACATAGGGTGATCTCAGCATCTTCAGTGGGACATTCCAATTACTGCAGTGTGCCATTTCCATCTTTCTTTGAAACATTTGACAAGGGAAGAAACAGTAACAAAAGGAAAGATTTGGCAGATGCTGTTTTATAATTCCCATTTAATGGATTTGGGTAGGGGGGCATAGTGAGGAAGGAGGAGGAGGACGAGTGTTTTATTTCTAACTGCTTTAAAAATAATAAATCTACAGGCTGCTATTTCAGTTTTGCAGTCTCCAGCTACACAGGCCAACCCTGAAAGTTAAAGATGTCGGCTTTTACCTACAGCCAGGCGGTATGTATTCTTTACTTTATCTAAACGGGCACAACTGGAGCTTGAAAGGGCTTATGGGTATTTTTCCATAAATTTTGATAAGACGATAAGATATCTGAGGTGATAGGAAAATGCACCTCATTACTTTAATTCCCATTTTACTCAGAGGTTGCCTCCTTAATAAGAAGGATCCCATCTACAATCTAAACTGCGTTTGAGTCTGGTGTACAATTACCTACTGCCAAGTAAAGGTCTTTCTTTCAAAATCTCCAACAGAAAATATTCTAGCTTAATACTCAATTTTTAAAGCCTGCACCTGGCCCACAGGCAAAATATGTTTTCAAGAAATAACTACATAGGATTATTCTATACTTACAGTGTATTAAACATACCCTTACATATATGCACAAACATGTATACACATATATACCATGCAAAAAAACAATGCTGGGGTACTTGGAGTTAATCACTCAAGAGTCAAGAAATGTTAAAACTAAGACTGAACACAATGTTAATTCTGTTCCAATTTTCATATATGTTACAATACTGGGCCTAATTCTCATTTATACACAGGCCCCTTTACAGTGTCCTGGCAGTATATAAAGGTGCCTTTTAGTGGACGCAAATTACGTTTATATCCAAAGCACCTTTAGGAGTGTAAAGGGGATGATGTAAATAAGAATCAGGCCCACAGTCTTTAATTACCTGATCAAGTACTAATATTCAAACACCATAACATATTTACTATATGCTTGTGCAGTGCCTAGCATATTGGGACCCTAATCTGGTTGAAGACTCCAGACAATATACAACAATAATTATTATTTTAATGGATTTTTTTGGACAGCTTTGGATGTACATGCAGCAACTTGTGTTTTCCCCCTTATTTTCACATTTCACTAATTTTGCTGTCCTAACAGTATTGTGTATTTAAATTTTGACTAGGAATTTTCTGAGATAAGTCTCCCTTTTCTCTAAAGTATGTATTTTATTAGTTCTCTCAACACCCATGAAGATTACATTTTCTTTTCAAATAGCAGCACAGCCGCCCATTGGTCCTATTCAAGGGTAGAAACAGTCTCTCTCTGCTTAACAATGGTCAAGCCATTTTTGCTCAATCTTGCAAGATAAAGTCACCTTGGGGTAGAGACGAGGCACAGAAAATTTCAGCCCAAAAGGTGACTTTCAGTAAATTATGAGCCACTGAAAACAGGAGTTTAGAATGGAAACTGTCATGCCACCTTCACCCACAGAAACAGTGATAACATTAAGATTTGCTTGGATTAGGGTTCATGATACTCCACTGGGAATGAACTCCCCCTCCCCGACGCTATGCCGTTACTCTCTAAATCTTCCATATAACAAATTATACTTCCCAGGCATTAAGAAACATTAACCAGGACATGACAAAGGCCATGGAAAATTCCAACTTCAAATATAGATCAGAGGCCTAATCAGCATTAGAAATGTGAAATGGGGTTAAACCAACTAAAAGCCCTCAGAAGAGATTAAATAATTTTCCAATCACTATGGGTATGTCTACACTACGAGAGTAGTTCGATTTTAGTTAAATCGAATATGTGCAATCGATATTAGAAAGTCGAACGTGTGTGTCTACACTAAGGACAGTAATTCGACTTTGTCAGTCCACACTACCAGGGAAAGCGTCGACATTGGAAGCAGTGCACTGTGGGCAGCTATCCCACAGTTCCCGCAGTCCCCGCTGCCCAGTGGAATTCTGGGTCGAGCCCCCAATGGCTTCTGGGTAAAAAATTGTGGCGAGGGTGCTTTTGGGTAACTGTCGTCATCCGTCAGTCACTACCGCCCTGCCTCCCTCCCTGAAAGCGCCGGCGGGAAATCAGTTCGCGCACTTTTTGATCAGTGACAGCGCGGACGCCACAGCACTGCGATCATGGATCCCGCTGCGACCATCGCTGCAGTTGTGGCCGTTCTCAACGCCTCGCACCTTATCATACACCTTTCCCAGAGGCAGATGCAGAGAAATCAGGCGAGGAGGCTACGGCAGCGGAGTGAGGGCCTGAAGTCGGAGAGTAGCACAGAGCTGTCAGAAACCACGACACCCAGCGCCGAGGACATCACGTTTGCAATGGGGCATGTGGATTTTGTTGAACGGCGATTCTGGGCCCGGGAAACAAGCACGGACTGGTGGGACCGCATAGTGCTTCAGGTCTGGGATGAATCCCAGTGGCTGCGAAACTTTCGCATGCGGAAGGGGACTTTCCTCGAACTTTGTGAGTTGCTGTCCCCTGCCCTGAAGCGCAAGGACACCCGCATGCGAGCAGCCCTGACTGTCCAGAAGCGAGTGGCCATAGCCCTCTGGAAGCTTGCAACGCCGGACAGCTACCGGTCAGTCGCGAACCACTTTGGCGTGGGCAAATCTACCGTGGGGGTTGTTGTCCTGCAAGTAGCCAAGGCAATCGTCAAGGTACTGCTGTCAAAGGTAGTGACCCTGGGAAACGCGCAGGCCATCATAGATGGCTTCGCTGCGATGGGATTCCCAAACTGCGGTGGGGCTATAGATGGGACTCACATCCCTATCCTGGGACCGGGCCACCAGGCCAGCCAGTACATCAATAGAAAGGGCTACTTTTCAATGGTGCTGCAAGCACTGGTGGACCATCGGGGACGGTTTACAAACATCTACGTCGGATGGCCGGGCAAGGTTCATGACGCTCGCGTGTTCAGGAACTCTGGTCTGTTTAGACGGCTGCAGGAAGGTATTTACTTCCCGGACCACAAGATAACTGTTGGGGATGTGGAGATGCCTACAGTGATCCTCGGGGACCCAGCCTACCCGCTAATGCCCTGGCTCATGAAGCCCTATACTGGCGCCCTGGACACTGAAAAAGAACTCTTCAACTACCGGCTGAGCAAGTGCGGAATGGTGGTGGAGTGTGCTTTTGGCCGTCTCAAGGGGAGATGGAGAAGCTTACTGACTCGCTGTGATCTCAGCGAAACCAATATCCCCATTGTTATATCAGCTTGCTGTGTGCTCCACAATCTCTGTGAGAGCAAGGGGGAGACCTTTATGGCGGGGTGGGAGGTTGAGGCAAATAGCCTGGCTGCTGATTACGCCCAGCCAGACAGCCGGGCGATTAGAAGAGCCCAGCGGGACGCGCTGTGCATCCGGGAGGCTTTGAAAGCCAGTTTCAAGGCTGAGCAGGGTACCCATTGACTTTTAAGTTTGTGGACACAGAAGCTGAACTTGCCCCCGTTTCTTTACCCAGTTGCCGTCGACTATCCTCTCCAATTACATACCCCCTTCACCCCCTTCCCAAAAAATAAAATCTGTTCTGTTTTGTTCATGGACACCGTTGTCTTTATTACTGTTTTCACGGGAATGTTTTAAACCTGGGACGCAGACTGTGGCGGGGAGCGGGTTTAGGGTTGTGATGCAAATGATGCTTCTAAACTCCAGGAATGACAGGCTCCGCGATGGTGGACTGGTTGTTTCAACGGAGCCTGCCAGCCCTCCTGGCCGGGACTGCGTGTATGTGTCGGCTATGTGACTGTCTTGCAGGGGGAGGAGGGTTACAGATCCCCTGCTGCGCGGCTCTGTGATCCAGGGTAAGGACCGCTGCATAAGATCTGTAACTGCCCTCCCCCGCCACCAAGTCACAGAGCAACACCACCGCCCCCACCACACAGAACATGAAAACCACCTCCCAGACTGACCAGGATAACTAGTCACTGCACTGTATATGTGCCCTGCTGCTGCACCTGCCCCCTGCTAAAGGTGACTGTCCTGTCCAATGACCAAGGCCCTTCCCCCCCCTCCAGACAGACTCCCCTCCAAAAGAAGAGGATGGAAACAGAAATGAACAGAAACGTATTCTTTATTAACAACCGCACATGGAACGGGGGGGTGAAACTTGGACGGGGTCTTGTGTGAGGCGGGTAGGAAAGGACTTTTCAAATTTTGGGGAATGAGAGCCTTCTAGTGGTAGAGCAGTCCGCAGGGGTGGAGTGAAATTTTTCCCGGCCCCTTCCACCCCTCCGTGTTTGGACTTTGGGTGAGGGGGGTATGGGACTTGGTGGCGGGGCAGGGCAGTTACAGAGAGACTGCAGCGGGGCTCTCTCCTCCTGCCTCCGGTCCTGCAGAACATCCACAAGGCGGCGGAGCGTGTCCGTTTGCTCCCTCATTAGTCCAAGCAGCGTTTGAGTAGCCTGCCTGTCCTCCTGTCGCCACCTCTCCTCCCGTTCAATGTTTGCCCGGTGCATTTGGGACAAGTTCTCCCTCCACTGTGTCTGCTGGGCTGCCTGTGCTCGGGAGCATCCCATTAGTTCAGCAAACATGTCTTCCCGTGTCCTCTTCTTCCTCCTCCTAATGTGCGCTAGCCTCTGGGCAGATGTGGCTGTGGGAATTGGAAAAAGGGAGTGAATTCCTGAGACAGAGCAATGTATCTGTGAACAGAGAACATAGTCTTTCTCTGTGAACAAGACCATGCAGAGCACCTATCACACGCGCACTGAGGACAAGGTCGAATTTTCGGCCCTCGCCTACAGTGCCTGCGGTCTTGCTGTGGCGAGCTGAGGAGCAGGGCAGGACACCGGACTTTGTCTAGATGGCAAACATGGTAAGCCGTAGACTTGTGGCCGCTTAAAACTTTAAGAGTGGCACTGGCCTCCTTTCACATAGAAAGCAATGCGAGTCTCTGCTGGCAGCAATCCTGCAAGCATGAACTCTGGCCCTGTCCCACCCCCTCGCGGCTGTAAACCGCGTGGCTGTAAACCGGCGGTTGCAGTTCTGTAAAGGGACGGGCAAGCAGTCCCAATACTAACTTTCCCCTACCTAATTCACAGCAGGGAGTCATGCCTGACATCACCCTCCTGAAGGTCTCCGAGAGCCAGAAGGAGAAGATGCTCCGGGACAGCCTGCAGAAACCGGGGCCATTTGCTGCACTGCTGTGCAAGGCCATGATCCCGGAGTACCTGCTGGCGTTGTGGCAGGGAAACGTGTCCTACCACGGGGGGCCTAATAAGCTGTCCCTGCCCAGGAACCTGCTGATGAGGCTTGAAAAACACCTGCAGGAGGTGTATGAGGAGTTCTCCCCGGAGGATGTCGCCTCGATCCCCGGTTACATTGACCAGTTCTTGGCTTAGGTGCCCTTGGAGGGACAAATGACTGCAGGGTTTTGGGCACTATAATCATGAAGCGGACATTGTGAGATTTTTTTAAAATGGTTCGGACTATATATTGAGGCGCCCAAAGACGGAGTAATCATGATACACTTTGCACTGATTCCCCTTTTGTTTGACTTTCCTGTTTACATGTTTTTAAGCACTTTACCCACTGTTAATATTTTCAATCTTCCTGTTTTGTTGCAAATAAATGTTTACATGTTTTAAAGCACTTTAGCTACTGTTAATATTTTAAATATGCCAGTTATGTTGTAAATAAATGTTTGGATATTTAAAACACTTACTGCTTGATCCTTCCCCTGAATCTGTGTCTGGGGTAACGGCTGGGGAGGGTTGGTAGGGGATCTCTGTCAGGGTGATGAAGAGCTCCTGGCTGTCGGGCAAATCAGCGTTGTAAGCGCTGTCTACTGCCTCGTCCTCCTCATCTCCTTCCTCCTCTTCCCCGTCCGCTGAGGAACCGGCCGCGGACAATATCCCATCCTCAGAGTCCACGGTCAGGGGTGGGGTAGTGGTGGCGGCCGCACCTAGGATGGAATGCAGTGCCTCGTAGAAACGGGATGTGTGAGGCTGGGATCCGGAGCGTCCGTTTGCCTCTTTGGTCTTCTGGTAGCCTTGTCTCAGCTCCTTGATTTTCACGCGGCACTGCGTTGCATCCCGGCTGTAGCCTCTCTCTGCCATGGCTTTAGAGATCTTCTCATAGATCTTTGCATTCCGTCTTTTGGAGCGCAGCTCGGAAAGCACGGACTCATCTCCCCACACAGCGATGAGATCCAAGACTTCCCGATCCGTCCATGCTGGGGCCCTCTTTCTATTGGATTGCACGGCCATCTCTGCTGGAGAGCTCTGCATCGTTGCCACTGCTGCCACTGCTGCTGAGCTCGCCACGGTGTCCAAACAGAAACTGCGCTTCAAACTGCCCAGACAGGAAAAGGAATTCAAATTTTCCCGGGGTGTGGCTGGTCAGAGCATCCGAGCTCGGACTGCTGTCCAGAGCGTCAACAGAGTGGTGCACTGTGGGATAGCTCCCGGAGCTATTACCGTCGATTTCCATCCACACCTAGCCTAATTCGATATGGCCATTTCGAATTTAGCGCTACTCCTCTCGTTGTGGAGGATTACAGAAATCGATTTAAGGAGGGCTCTATGTCGAACTAAATGGCTTCGTGGTGTGGACGGGTGCAGGGTTAATTCGATATAACGGCGCTAAATTCGACATAAAAGCCTAGTGTAGACCAGGCCTATGATAATGTATGTTCCAGCAGCTCAGCTCTCACTGAAAAAGTCATTTAGACACAATTTCACTTTTAGTCATATACTGGAACCAATGACCCCCTGGCTCTATTCTAGAGGATTTCTCATATCTAATTCTCAGCTATGTTTTTTTAATATATTGTGTCAGAAAACTTCACATCAGCCTGCACAGCGATTAATAATATTATACAGCACGTCTCTAAAATATGTAGTGTGGTAAGTGAACAAAAATGCAAAGCTAAATGCATCATTCTAATAAGAAAGGCAGTGAGAACGGGTTATTTAAAACTTGCTTTGTTTTGGTGCCTAAGACTGGACTTTTTCAGTTATGTCAAAAATACAGAAGCTTTGGTTGCAGACCTCTGTCATGTCATCAAACTACTTAAAGGAACAAGTTAATAAACATAAATACCTCCGTCAGTTGGTATACACAAGAGGGTGACAATATATTATTCCTGACTAAAAATAAAAGTTTAATTGGATAAAAAAAATGTATATTTTGGACCAGATTCTGTTAGCCTTATTCACCTTGAGTAGTACCCTTCCCAGATCAATAGGACTATTCAAGAAGCAAGGTACTATTCCATCTGTTTAAGAATGGCAGGATCTAGCACATTATTCATTTTTAAATCACAATAGCAATAGCATCAATCACAAGCATTCAAAACTCCTAAGTCAGACAGCAAAAAAAATCCAGAGATTGTTTATGAAAGTCCCATGACAAACAAAACACTGGGCACTTTTTCTTTGCCTTCTAGTTTTGAGTCTTTAAGGTTTCATGTTTTCAAGTTTAACTTGGAAACAACGAGGGCTACAAACTTTCATTCAAAAAAATAAATAAATAAAAAGTAAATGGAGATTCAATATTCCCCTGGACCAGGATCTGTGTCTTTAAGAAAAAGACCATATATTGCAATACTCACAATAAGATCGTGGGAGTTGGCAACAGTGCAGAAGTGCCCAGAGGCACCAGTCAGATCAGACTCCTACTGTACAAACACGTCATAAGACACATTCCCTGCTCCACAAAATCTTACGGTGTAACTTAAGACAAATGGAGGGAAAACAGAAAAAGAAGGACAGGATGAAGGTAACAGCAGTCTACACACACCTGCAATTCTATCACTAAGGGCACAATTTGCATGGGGTTTTATATACAGTATTTTATAAAAAAAAAAAAAAAAAGATATAATGAGAAAAGCTTTCAAAAATTTGCTGTGCCTGCCAATGTTAAAGCCTTACCGCAATGCATGATGAGTCTAATCCTACCAGGTACTAAGCACCCTCAATAGGAAGCCAGTGTCAGTTATCGGGATACATATTTGAAACATCTAATAATTCTCTTGTATATCATTAGCTTAATGACACTGGCCAGGAGCTGAATGACCTTATGGCATAGTGGACAAATTTTATGCAGGTGTAAACTGGCACAGGTGCACTGACTTCAATGCTCCAGTTTACTCCAGCAGAGACCGTGGCCCAGTAGCTCCAAACCCCGTCATGCTTTGGTATTCCAGTCAAGATTTTTGTATCATTGTGTGTTGCCTTATGATTGATATCAGAGTATCACAGCCACATGAACCTTACCCCTAATAGTTATACCATATGTGAGGATGCTCTCTAATGTGTTTCATCTTTTATCCTCACCTGCCCTCCAGGGACCTTTAAGTATTACTAGCCTGCTTTTATCTTACAAGACATGCTTTTACTTTCCAGTCCCCCTTTTCTAAGTGGTTGTCTTTTGGTGCACTTTGGATCTAACAGCTGTTCCAGGACAACTCATCCGCAAGATTGCTTCATCTTGCCACCGCTTGGGATGTGACTCAGGGCAGAATGCAGGTGCATGAAGTCCTCGGATTTTAGCACAACAATTAAATGAAAAGAGAACTACACACACAAGAAGGGTCTCTTGGCAGCCTCTGTAGAGGGAACTGCAGCTGCACTTATCTGCACGCTGGGCTAATGAACCACCTTTGTATTATTAAACAAGAACACTGGTATCACTTCAGCTGTTCTAGGTTCATGCAGTTTGCTCTGCTGGGAGGAGTACTGATTTCACAGGGAAAATGAAGTTCACATACTTGACATGCTGGTCTCAGGTTGCACTTCTCCATTCAGCAAAACTATGCTTCAATTTTTATTTTTAAAGAGAGGATGGGGGAGAAAAGGAAGAGAGAAACTGTTGGAGATTCCCTTGCCCCTAGTGGTTTTCATCCCCCCATTCTGGATAATGTTATAAACTCTGAAGACTCTGAGCCTTGACTCAGAGGGATATTTCAACAAGAGAGTAAATTTTTGCCTTTGGAATGCTCCAATTGGTGTGTATTTTCCAAAATACTCCCCAGGAGAGAATAACCCTGAATCTCCTCCCCCAAAAAAGGGTATGTATGGCACATAGCACAATGGGGCCTCAATTTCAATTGTGGAAGAAAATAATAACTCTATCCGCAAAGAGGTGCATGAGGAAATAGTGTTCACTTTAAACTTCTTACTGACTTGACTGTCTGCCATGCTAGGATCTAGCAGAGGGCAAACACTGCTGCCATGCCACAGGAAGAAATGGAAGCTAAGAATCAAGCAACTCAGCCCCAAAAGCCAGATGAAAAGTTTGGCAGAGAGCTAGCCAAACTAAAAAACTCTATTGCACCACACATTTATCTTTTAGGTTTTGTTTTAGTTTGGAAAAGGTCTAGATCAAAAGCACTGCAGAAGGGAGGTCTCTCCTCACTAGAGTCGGTGGGGAATTCTTTGACAACACAGTTTTTCGGTCAGAAAATGCCAATTCATTGAAACCAAAACATCTCTCACAAAAATTGAGATGAAATTTTTGTTGAGAGAGGTATCAGGTCAAAACCAGAAAGAGAGAAACCCAGCCCAGCATAGCAATAGCCTGGTGGTTAGGGCACTCACCTGGGATGTGGGAGAACCAGTTTCATGTCCCTGCTCTGCCTGACTTGAAGCTGGGTCACTTCTAAGTGTTGGCTACTCTGTGGTGTGATTATGGTTTTTCACAAAAAAGTCTCAGGTTTGTCTCAAATGCAGAATGGGAAAAAAATTTGAAATCTCAAAAAGTTCTGTGGGACAAGAAACTGATTTCCCTCCCAGCTCTATCCCTCACACTACATGTAGCTGCAGAAGCAGAGCAAAGCTAGCAGGCTGTACAGAATCTGTGGCAGGTCCCTGAGTTAGTGATTGGCAGGTCTGAATTCTACCCCCAAAAGCTACAAACAAGCTGATGACCCATTGTAGATTATGTGGACTTTACAATGCAGAACAATAACTTTTTATGATATATCTTTTTTTCCCCCAAGTTCATCCAAATCTCTATATTTTAGAAATATTACAATGAAATACTATTATATGCTAATTATCAAATGAACATGCATTTAAACAAAGATAACCAAAAATTGTCTACACAGTTTCTCCCCTCTTACTTAATCCAACACAGTCATAATGCTAAACAGTATCACACGCATTAAGACCTTGTTTGGGTGTGCAGAGCTAACCTGCTGACTCAGCCCAGCAGCCAAACCAGCTGATTCTCATTCAGTCCAACTTAGGAGTAAAACTCTCTCAAGCAAGAGAGAACTAAAGGGAAGGATAGAGACGGGGCTAAATCCTAGAAAAAAGACAGCTCAGGAGAAAGCTCATGCTAAGGTTTACGTTATGATTACAGTCCAGCATCAGGACTGTAGATTAAGAATAAGAGCAAACATATGCAGCGGTTCATCTAGGATGCTTGTGCTGCATATAGAATGGGTTGAGACTCCTACCCATTTACAAAAATGTAAGATGTTCTAGCATAGATCCTCTATCATCATCAAAGAAAAACAGTAGTGTCAGCGCCAAAATTCCCCTTCAGTTATAACTATTATAGAAAAATTGGCTGGCAACAATGCAAATATTCTCAACTGTATTTGCATTGTGGCTTAGTATATCATAACTGCTACCTTTGACAGACAATAAATTTTATTACCCAATTTAAAATGAAATTTATATTTCAGATCACTGTTCAGGTACATTGTAAGTGAATGAATGACAATAAAATAGCTTAGCTGGAGAGCAAGTCTGGAATTCATAGATTCATTTTTGGTAGCTTTAACATAAAACTAATTTGCTAGCACATGTCCAATTGTCTTCCTTTATATTTCCCATTCATTTTTCCCCTGAACATATAGTATTGAACATAAAAAAGAAATGAAGCCAAGAAAGAAGGATTGTATTAAAGCAAGTAGAAGCATTTTATTCAAAAGAGTTTATAAGCCTCCAGTATATATGCAGCACAGCATATCAGATTTTTATGGTACAAATAAATAGATTGGAGTAGTAGGTCCAGATTTTTCAAACAACATCAGAGTTGTTGCAGTTTTAGCCCAGTAATGCCAGAGTAAGATTTCAGACAAGCCCAGCTCCTTTTTTGGTTACAAAGACTGAAGAGGAAACATATGCAGCCTCAATGAAAGGGAAGAGACCCACCTGAAGCATGTCAACTATTGCTGGAGAGATAATGGGTGGCAATATAATTTATGATCCCTGTAGTAATAAAGGTATCTAGAAGAAAAGTAAGTAAAGGGAAAAAAAGGTTGAAAAAAAGACTAGCGGTGTCTGTTTAAACTCAGCTGCAATACACAAAAGGTCCCTCAAGTACTTAGAGTTTCTAAATTTGAAGTCCTTAAATAAAATGACTTTATTATAATTATCCCTGGCATGGCACTCTAAGAATGAACTCAACATAAATGAATAAAAATCTATTCTCCCACTGGCTCACTGCCAGCCTGGCTGCAAACTTGAGGCCTAGAACAAACAAAAGGTCACCTCTGAATCCACTGCATTCTCTTAGTCCTAGTGTATTCCTAATGCATATCTCCAGTGCTTTTACGTAAGAAACGTCTTTACATACCATGCACAAAAGCAAATGGAACAGTGCCTTCATTCATCAGAAGGAAAAGAAAAGAAAAAAGACTCTCTCTTGCAACAATATACACAAACAGTAGAGCTGGATGTTTATTGTGTATTTCTGTATGGCTTTTCAGTCATAATATACGTAACGAAACCAGATGTACTTGAAGGTTAACAACACCAACACCACAATTCATTAGTGTAAATATTGCTTTTAATATACCAAAACATTTTGCTGCTGCTTCTCTGCACTCACCTCCAAACAATGTGCATTTTGGACTTGCTGTGCAAGAGAAAACCAGAAGATTTATGTCATAAGACTTCATGCAGGCTGATGGATCAATAAATAGCATTCTACTGCTAGGTGTGCACATAGCATTCCCCCTCTCTTTCTGAAACTGCAAGTCTTACTCTACTTTATGTGCTGCTCTGGCCATCAATGTAAAATAAAGTAAAGTAAAATAAGAAAAGGCTTGTCAGCGTGATGGCTAATGAATATGCAACCCCAAAATGCTATCCCTATCTGGCTCTTCCAACTTCCTTATTGCCCCAACAAATACCTGTACATTTTTCTTTTCCAACATTTTTTAAACAGATGTTCCAAATGTAGATACTGTAACTTGATAACTTCACAGTGTAGAAATGAAAAAGTGAAATAGAAACTTAACATGGTTTAAAAACTGATTGCCGCCTTATTAAGTGTTTCTATTTTCTCTCACTTTACTTGTGAGAAATCCATCCCCCCTTTTTTTAAAGGTCAGTATCGGCCATATTTGATTTTCAGCTCTACTAGAGCAGAAATGGCATCAAGAATCAAACCCTGATAGGTGCTATAATAAAATAATAGTAACGGGAATAATCTTTTCTGGAAAAATAAATTTCTCTAAAAAAATTCCACCCCCAGCATGTGATGCCATGATAGAGAAGAGTAACACACACCTGTATTCCCAGTGAAAATCCTATCATCCCTTGAGGGACTAGAAGCATAATGTACAATTTCTTGGGAAGTCCACATGAAGATTCCAGGTAACTTTTTCAAAAGCATGTAAGTCCAATTTTCAAAAGTGACGTAGGTGCTCAGGACCATAAGTTCCAATGAGACCTAGGTTCCTACTGCCCGCATCACTTTTGAAAATGGGACTTATTTGGGCACTTTTTAAAAATTATACCCTACCTCTAGTGATTCAAACAATAGCATGAAAGCAAGAGCAGGATAAAACAGAGATTTCTGATCCAGATCAATTCTATGTGCTAGCACTTAAGCCAGCCTATTTAGTCTGAAAATATGGCCTACAGCCACCTTTTTTATATCTCAGATTTGGAGAAAGAGAAATAGTCTATGGGACAAACCCTAATATTCAATGTACAATACTAAGCAAAGCTATATTAGAACAATCTTCCCCATTGGCTACGGCTGATATGATACATAATTTCAACGTAGCATAGATCATATTGCCAGCAGTCAATGGGGGTAGCTGCTTTAATGCTAATTAGGTGAATGGACAGTTGATTGTGAAAAGCACTTCTTCCCCTGAACAAGCCAAGAAATTCAAGGAACTAAGGCCCAATGCCAAGGCTCCCTCTCATACTAAACTGAGTACATTAAAACAGAGCTCTGGATCCACAGGTGTCTCTCATAAAAGCCTGTGAGTTTAATCAGCAACCCCAAGCGTTCCAAATGTACAGAGGAGATGGATTGGTAGTGATGTGCCAGTCCTCCTCACACTGCCACAGGCACTCTATAAATACTAGCAAAAAGGACTTGTCCCCATTCACGGAGTCATCACCAGAACGAAGCAGAACTGCCAGTGACACAGCAAAACCAGCCAAGCTCCTTTTCTGGATAGGATGATATTATGGTTTAGAGAGCACACTTCATTCAAATCCCTTTCCCCGTCCACAAAGCCTACTAACTGCTAAGGATGAAATGCAGCCTCACACCCAGTATTTAAATCAGTGTAGCTCCACTGAGTTCTTCCTCCAGTCATCCAAAGCATTTATATGTGTGAGCTGTTCAGACTGTCTATTTTGATGTTGAGCTCCTTGGAGCAAGAACAGTGTCATCCTGAGTTTTGTACAGTACAGAATACACTGTTAGTACTTAATAGATAATCATTTATAAATAATAATGAGGAAGAGTATCCCAAATTGCCCAATAAGGTAGTTTCAGGAGAGCCTCATCTTTAATTCACAATGTCAAGCAAAGTGAAGCTTCAGCAACAATCAGTGCCTCAATGTATTCACAGTGGAGCTTACCTACATCAGTCCCAACACTGCAGGACTTCACTTAAGTGGTGTTGTACTTCTGAAGAGAACAGGTCAGAGTTAGCTGAGCAAATGAACGTGAGCCCTTTAGCCACAAAAGAAATATAGGGCCAGATTCTCAGCTGGTGGTTTCAATGGAGTTATACCAATTTACAACAGCTGACCAAACTATATACAGATGAGAAGAGTGCAGTGAAGCGGAGTGAGTGACTGTGTCCTGACCATTAGAGTGTAAAAGAGGTCTAAGTGATTCGACAATGAGACTGAGTCAGGACCCCTGGTTTCTCTACTCAACTTTGCCCCTGACTCAACATAGGAACTTGGGAAAGTCATAAACTCTCTCTGTCTCAGTTTCCCTTATCTGTATAATGGGGTTAAAAGTGTGTATTAACCTTTGTAAAGCAATCAGAAGTCAATTATTATTTATCATTTCTTTTTAATTGATACAGGAAGACTCATAGAGTATGGTGGCTTCCCATAAAAGAAGGCTATAAAGGATTCTATACAGACACCATATGAAGAATATTAAACATCTTAATCACTGTGAGCAATAATATTTTGCACTTATGCAGGGCCTGATCCAGTACCCACTGAAGGCAATGGAAAGATTCTCAGTGACTTCAATGTGCTTTGCATTAAGCCCATAGTTTGTTCCCTTAAAGGTCCTCAACGCACTTTGTGAACATTTATTACCCCATTTTTAAAGATAGGGAAACAGCTGCAACTCACATCATCTGCAGCAGAGCCAATAACATGATTTCCAGTCCTGTGCTTTAGTCACAAAACCATCTTCTCCCTCAACAAGGCAAGAAATCATGTTTTCAAGTATATCTCAGGGTAGCAAAGTTCAATACAAATAGATGACAAGACCAAGTCTTTGGGAATGATACAAATGAGAGAAATCTTCGGTGAGCTTAAACACAAAAAGGAAGCTTACAAGAAGTGGAAACTTGGACAGATGACTAGGGAGGAGTATAAAAATATTGCTCGAGCATGCAGGGGTGTAATCAGGAAGGCCAAAGCACAATTGGAGTTGCAGCTAGCAAGTGATGTGAAGGATAACAAGAAGGGTTTCTACAGGTATGTTAGCAACAAGAAGGTGGTTAGGGAAAGTGTGGGACCCTTACTGAATGGGTGAGGCAACCTAGTTACAGATGATATGGAAAAAGCTGAAGCACTCAATGCTTTTTTTGCCTCGGTCTTCACAGATAAGGTCAGCTCCCAGACTGCTGCACTGGGCAGCACAGTATGGGGAGGAGGTGAGCAGCCCTCAGTGGTGAAAGAACAGGTTAAGGACTATTTAGAAAACCTGGACATGCACAAGTCCATGGGTCCAGATCTAATGCAACCGAGGGTTCTCAGGGAGTTGACTGATGTGATTGCAGAGCCATTGGCCATTATCTTTGAAAACTCATGGTGATCAGGGGAGGTCCTGGACGACTGGAAAAAGGCAAATATAGTGCCCATCTTTAAAAAAGGGAAGATGGAGAATCGGGAGAACTACAGACTGGTCAGCCTCACCTCAGTCCCTGGAAAAATCATGGAGCAGGTCCTCAAGGAACCCATTTTGAAGCACTTGGAGGAGAGGGAAGGTGATCAGGAACACTCAACATGGATTCACCAAGGGCAAGTCATGTCTGACCAACCTGATTGCCTTCTATGAGGAGATAACTGGCTCTGTGAATATGGGGAAAGCAGTGGACATGATATATCTTGACTTTAGCAAAGCTTTTGATACGGTGTCCCACAGTATTTTTGCCAGCAAGTTTAAAAAGTATGGATTGGATGAATGGACTATAAGGTGGATAGAAAGCTGGCTAGATCATCGGGCTCAACGGGTAGTGATCAACGATTTGATGTCTAGTTGGCTGCCAGTATCAAGCGGAGTGCCCCAGGGGTCTGTCCTGAGGCCAGTTTTGTTCAATATCTTCATTAATGATCTGGATGATGGGATGGATTGCACCCTCAGCAAGTTCACGGATGACACTAAGCTGGGGGGAGAGGTAGATACGCTGGAGGGTAGGGATAGGGTCCAGAGTGACCTAAACAAATTGGAGGATTGGGCCAAAAGAAATCTGATGAGGATCAACAAGGACAAGTGCAGAGTCCTGCACTTTAGGACTGAAGAACCCCATGCACTGTTACAGGCTGGGGACTGACTGGCTAAGCAGCAGTTTTACAGAAAAGGACCTGGGGATTACAATGGATGAGAAGCTAGATATGACTCAACAGTGTGCCCTTGTTGCCAAGAAGGCTAACGGTATATTGGGCTGCATTAGTAGGAGCGTTGCCAGCAGATCGAGGGAAGTGATTATTCCCCTCTATTCGGCACTGGTGAGGCCACATCTGGAGTATTGCGTCCAGTTTTGGGCCCCCCCCCCCACTACAGAAAGGATATGGACAAATTGGAGAGAGTCCAGTGGAGGGCAACAAAAATTATTAGGGAGCTCTGAACATCTTATTGCACCCATGGTTTGGGTATATAGGAATACAGGAACTGCCATGCTGGATCAGACACTAAGTCCAACTAGTCCAGTATCCTGTCTTTGACTGGCCAGAACAAGATGCTTCAGAGAAAGTTTTAAGTACACCACAGTAGGCAGATGTGGGATAATCTGCCCCCACATAGGTTACAGGGCAAATTATTCTATGCTCTTCCAAAACCAAGCATATGCTTTCTAATAACACATTCAAAATTACCACAACTGTATATGCATATGAACTATTAACATTAGTGAGAATTACTGAATTGAGGAATGGACACCCACCCCTGACCTGGGTCATAGATAATACCTCAAAGCCTACCATGTTTTTTATAAAAAGAATAAACTGAAACAAATGTATTCCTTCAAGTGAAAAGGAAGGGTCATTATAGTGGCAGCTTTTTCTAGGAGCATTAATAATACCTGTACTGGAGCTCAGAAGTAACCTTTATACTGTCCAGAATGTACCACGTATGAAAGATTTGGAGATGGAACAAACTTCCAACACTGAAAGAAGTTTGGGGTTTTGGTGCCCCAACTTTCAGCTGCATCCAATATCCCCAAGGCTGCTCTAAAGCACACCTGGCTGGCTATGGTGTAAAAGGACTGTCTGCCAGCCGGGGATTGCTGGAAAGCAGTGCGCTCCAGCCATCATTCCTTCCAGCAGGAATTAGCCCACCACGCACCCTACATTAGGGGCTGCAGGGAAGGGGTTGGAAACAACCTGTGCCACCTCTCCACCAACTGGGGTCAACCCCATGCTGGGGAATCACTAGCTGTAGCGATCCAGTAGCTTTCTGGCCACTTTGCACAGTGACAGCAGTACAAAGGAACCAAAACAGGGTCAGGATTAAGATCAGGATAATCAGTACTATTTACAGCATGCACACATCAGGTAACTTTCCCCTTCAGTTATAGAGGAGAGTACTGGACTGGGCCATGGGAGCCCTGGCTTCTGTTCCTGGCTTTGCAGGTCACTTTGGGCAAGTCACTTCACTTCTCCATTTCCACGCCTAGCCTTTGTCTGTCTTGTCTACTTACATTATAAACTCATCAGGACAGAGATCATATTTTACTATGATTGTGTACAGTGCCAGTACACGGGGCACTCTAAGTGTCTGTCATATAAATAATAATAATGAGCGGTGACCTAGCAATTCAACGGCACTGCTGAAACCCCGGAATTGAAACAAGGAGCTAGTGTTAACAGAAGCTTTTATTTTTCACCAACACTTTTAACGAGATATTTTCTTTACTAATTAAAAAGTTACTGACCTTGGAAAGAGTAGAAAATTATTATTATATCCCCTCATAAAACTCTCCATTTTTAAATCAGCTTAGTGACTGAGTTAACATACATATGCTCTCAAATGCTACACAGCAAAATCTGGCATTTCAGGGTTGGTATCTATAGGATTTCTCTTACAGAGAAATAAAACTTATTTCTGTTTTCAGATTTTTACTCTAATATATGGACCATGGCTACAAACCTTTACAGCATTCAATGGAACAAATAAACCCATATGAACTTGTAACAGGGCAGACTCCTCTCCTGTCCTGAGATCCCTCACAAACAGTCCAAGATGTCATTTGTTTGGTTATCACCTCTATGAATTTTATTTATTACCCTCACCAAAAAAGGCCCAGTCAGAATCCTGTGCAGCAAGTCTATTTACAGCTTTTCCTAATCCTCAGCTTTTTCTCCACGGAAAGGAAGCAAAAGAGACCTCACCAGTCTGAGACTTTTCTTCCTATGGGCTCTGCTAGCATTCCCCTTTGCTCTTCCTTCCTGCATTTTTAACTAGCCTCCCCAGTTGGTGGGATAATTAGCTCATCAAACCCCTCTCCCATCACAGTCTGCTTAGGCAATAAAGTTCTCTCCTCCTCCATCAGGCCTTTCCTGGTGGAGCTAGCTAGGGCTTAAGTGATCAGAGTGCTGGGTCCACCACTGGCTCTCAGCACTCTGTCGCAGAGCTACGCAGGTAATGTGTAACTCAAAGGTCATGAATATGTTATCTTGCCAAGTGCTCATTTTTATTCCATTGCTGACACATTTTATAAATAAAGCTATGATTAAGATTTTAAGAAATATTTATTGACTTACTATCAGAAGTCACAATATAAACTAGAAGAGTAGTTCGAAGTAGATTTTCTCATACTGGGTCTTTATTGAAGTATATTATTATTCCAAGATATTAGGGTTTCCTTTTACGCCATTTACAGGAGTCTAGAGGCGAAGTTCCCCAGGGAGATTTGTGATCTTATCATAGCAGCTGAGATTGTGTACTTTGTAGCTAGAATCTTGATCACTTGCAAGTACAATATTATTTATATATCTATATAATATAGTGATGTGGGGAAAAAATAAAAGCAAGTGCCTTTCAAAGGCCTATGGACGAACAAAGGAATCAATTAGTGCAGCAAAGAGGGTAAAGTATTAACAAAGCCAGCTATACCTAACTGCACAGTAAAATTCACCCCAAACGCAGAAGGCCAGTGCAACACACACTGCACCACTAATGCCCTGCACAGGAGAAGTAACCACATGGGAGTGCTTGCACAATCCCTACACACCATGGGAAAGGTCTCCACACTGGCTCCATGAGGGGGATGGGGGGGCAGGGTCATGGGAGCCACACAACAGGCCCAGGAGCAGCTACTCCAGCTCAGGGTATTCTCAGTCTCCAGCCCTGAGATGCATGGTAGACTCCTTGCATACTCCATTATTACACTGGCTTGATATGGATGGGGTGGACTAAGCACACACAGCCATTCATTTGATGGTGACAGTGTAATGCAGCAAGTCATTTTTTCACTTCACTGCTCTAATTTTTCTTTTCATTAAGAAACTCCAGTGTTCACTGCCCAGAACAGCTGCAAACTAGCAGAACTTCCTTTAGTGAGATTAGGGCTACAATCAGAATGTGGCTGTATGTGAAGGCAATTCTTTATTCCCAGAGAGAAAATATCCCTTCTTCCCTTCAATTTAGTGAAAGCCATTTAGTCATATATAATGACTTCTTCTCAGTCAGTTTATTGCTTACTGTGAATGTTCGCTGCAATGAATGACACGCCGAACATATCACAAACAGTAAAAGGGTAGCTATTAAGACCAAAAATACCAGACAGGCTGGAGAAGCATTTTGAGAAGAAGGAAATGATAAACTAGATCTTTGTAACATTCACTAAACAGAGAAGCTAATCAAATTTCAATCCATTTGTATTTAATCTCCATTTGTCCTTTCATCTCAAGAGCAGCGGATATGAATGTACATCAGGCAATAGACGAATCAGATGTTCCTAAGAGGCCCAATCAAGGACGCCATACAACACAAAAGCACTTCATGCATAATGCCACACAACTGATTTCAGCACAAACTTGAAATTTCTTCTCAGTGACTTATTCTGCACAGAAAGGAAAATAATATATTTATCTGCAATATAATTATTCAGTAGATTTAAACACATGATGCTTTATGATTCTAATATAGATACTAACTCTTTATAAGCTTAAGCTATCACTGAAAGAAGACAACCCTTTAAAACTGCTGGGCAGTCATTATGTTGCTGTAAGATTGTCCTTTTTATTGATTTTTGTTTCCCATTGTTTACACTGAAAGAAAAAAAAAGAAAAAGATTTTGCTTATACTTCCTAAGAACAATATTTCCAAGTGAATACATGTAATGGAATTAAGCTACATTAAAGCAACATATGGTTCACTCAGAAACAAGGAGATTTTCAGTCCAGTCTGATATGGCATCATGAATATTTGCAACACAGAACAATCACCACCCTTTGCAGGAGAAAGTAGTAGGTCAACCACATGAGTAGAGGCAACAAGCTGCATAGTAGGGATCACAGAATGCATTAAGGACAGGACAGTAGCCTTAAACTGACAATAAAAAGCAAACTTATTTATGTTTGGCCCTGAGTATTATCTGAACACAATTTTCCCCTTGTATTTTTAAACGATGCTAACTCAAGTCAATAAGCAACCAGCAGATTATAGCCTTGCCAAAAATTCATTTCAGTCAATTTTATATACGCTTACAAATAGGCTCAGGATCAGAGATAAGTGAATAACTGATTTTTTCCATTCAATGGCTGAACTGAAAAATCCAAAAAAGGATTGTTTTGAACAGAAATGGAATTTTTTGGTTTATCACAACAAACGAAAAACCCAAATAATTTTGTTCAGGTCTAATTAAAAGTTTTGAATGTCGACTCAAAATGGCATTTCAAAATGACATTTTTTAAACAAAATGTCAACATTTTCTAAGTGAAATGTTGAAACAGTTTATTTCAACATTTCTGGGGGGGGGGGATCAGTTTTGTTTCCAACCCCTCAAAAAATGCATTTTTCAACAAAATTTCTGTTAATCAAAACAATATCACCTGGCTCTACCCAGGATAAAGATTACATTATTTTTAAGAACTGTCTCCTAAACTGAATATTGGAGTTAAGGTTAACTTCAGTTTGTCCTTTCTTTGCCAATAGTGCATTTGAATCAATCCACCTGTATTCCTTTAAACTCTGCTCTCTTCTTAATGTTTTCTCCTAAACCTCCCTAGTCTCACTGAAAAGGGGCAACGTCAAAGCGCAGATGTTTAATTCACGCCTCTCCTTGAGGTGGCAACAGCAGGAAAGGCAGACAAGTCGGCCATTGCTGATTAATCTGACAGTTCTGAGGGGATGAAGATGAGCACTGATTAACTTGAACTCAAATTCCCAGCCTAAGAGTCAGAGGTGAAAGTAAGCCGGTACGGTCCGGTACAGCGTATCGGCAAGAGCCAGTACGCCATGTCGGACCGCACCGGCTTCCGCGGCGGGGATTTAAAGGGCTCTGGGCTCCCCGGTGGCTGGGCTGGGGCCAGGATTTAAAGGGCTCGGGGCTCCCCGCAGCGGCGGGAGCTCCGGGCCCTTTAAATCCTGGCCCCAGCCCAGCAAGGCTCGGGGCTCCCCGCAGCTGCGGGAGCTCCAGGCCCTTTAAATCCACGCCCAAGCCCGGCTGGGCTGCAGCTGGGAGCCCCGGGTTGATTTAAAGGCCCTGGGGCTCCCAGACACAGCCGGTGCCCCAGGGCCTTTAAATCTTGAGAGGCCCCGCCTCTTCTGGTTGAGGCCACACCTCTTCTGGATGAGGCCACGCCCCCCAGGACTCCAGCAGTACGGGAAGTCCTGTAAGTTACTTTCACCCCTGCTAAGAGTATAACATTAGTAAAGGATGAACTGAACAGAAGCACATGCAAGAGGATAGTTGGAGTCAAATGGAAAAGCATTCTACAACCATTCAATTCCCCGGGTCAGAGGTGAAGTTTGTAGCTGTTTCTGAATTACTGTACATCTAGGTATTGTCACTTTCATTGATTTGGGCATTTAGAACCTACCTCCCCAAAGAACTACAAGCAACCAAACATCTTAACTATCTCAGGTACTTAGTACCTTGCAATCTTTAATGTATCTATTGTCACACCACTCCTAAGAGGTAGGCCAGTGTTATTATCCCCATTTTACAGATGGAGAACTCAGGGACAGAGAGAATAAGTCACAAAGGAAGTCTATGGTGGAGCAGGGAATTTACTCCGGGGGGAATTCTGCGCCACTACGCATGTGCAGAATTCATATCCCCCGCAGATTACTTTGCTTCCCCGCAAAAAAATGACTTTGTGACAGGGAAGCAAAGGAAAGCTGCAAGAGCAGTCATGCACCACTCCCTAGCTGTGCAAGTACATTGTTTCAGGCACCCGAAGCAGCCGGCAGAGAGGTAAATCACCACAGGGCTGTGGACACTCCAGCCAGTGGCTCCTACCCTGAGCCAGGATCAGTTGCTAATCGTGGCTGCGCTGAAGGCAGAAGAGGACGGGACTTCCCCTTCTCCTGCAAGGAGTGGCTGGGGCTGTGTCAGACCCACTCCCAGAAACCTCCCCCAGTGGCAGGAAGCTCAGCATCCTCCCCTACTTCCTGCCCCCATCACTCCTCAGCTGCAGGGGGAGGGGTCATTGTAGAGGGAGCTGCTCCCCCATCTGCCCAACTCCCGTGCATCTGGACCTCCGAGACAACCCTGCCAAGCCTCACCCTGTATGCCCAGAACCCCCCTAGCCCTCCATATCCGAATTCCACCCTATTGAACCTCAACCCCTGCATCTGGAGCCCCCTGCACCCAGACACCCTGCCTCCGGACCCCCACCCCTGCACCCAGACCACCCCCTACTGAGCTCCCTGCATTCAAACTCCCAACCTGAGAAGCCCCACCCCCCTGCACAACCCTGAGCCCCCATACCACTGACCCCCAATTAGCTGCACCCAGACCCCTACCCCACCAAACCCCACTCCCCCAACACCCAGACACCCCTGCTGAGACCCCCACATCCAGACCCCTCCACTGAGCCCCAGCCACTTTCACCTGGAAGCCCCTGCAGAGTCCCATTGCCCCTGCACCTGGAACACACACACCCCCAACTAGCCTCTACGCATCCAGATACCCCCACACCTAGACCCCCCACTGAGCTACCTGCCCCCAGATTGTCCCACGCAGAATCCTCTCACCCAATATCTGGATCCCCCCCACACTGAGCCCCTCCATGCTTGGATCCTGCCTGGTTAAGCCTTCATGCCCCACACTTGATGTGCCTTGGACAGAGGGGCAGGGTGTTTTTCTGGGGCAACCCCAGGCCTTGTGCTGTGTCAGAGACAGGTGCAGCCTCACCAGTGAGTGTGTGTCCCTGGGGTGTTGGGTGGGGAGGCTTCAGGGTGATCTCCCAGCTTCGTGCAACCAGTGGCCTGTGCTCCCCACTGCCATGCTGGAGCCTCTGCATTTATTTATTGACAAATAAAACTTACAGTTTTGCAGATTTTTAAAATATTGTGTGCAGAATTTTTAGGCGCAGAATGCCCTCATGAGTAGGAACTGAACCCAAGTTTTCTAAATCCCAGACAAGCACCCTATTTACTGCAACTTCCTTCTTCCCTCTGTCTGGTGTGGTGCTCACACTGCAATTTGCACTTGAAATTAAGATTTAAATCTTATAAGTAGACTGCAGACTCCACCTGAGTTCTGGCATCATTTTGTTTTTTTGTAACCTAATTGTTCAAGGCCATTCAGAGCTCTGCCCCTGGTCTTATTTGCTCTTGCTTCTTTTCCCATCATCCCATATCCCTACTGCTGCAGCAGTGATGCTTGCTTTGACCACCCTTCTCCCACAACCACCCTTATGCCTTCTTTCACACTGTCCCCTATGCCTGGAACTCCATCCCACTCTACAAGGCTGGTCCCTTCTGCAGCCACAAATCTGTCTTCAGACACAGTCCTTCTGTGAAACCTACAAGGATGAATAGGGATGAGGGCAGTTGAATGAAGTTGAGGTGATTTTTACTCATCTTTTCTGTTTCAAGGTGTATAAAAATGGGATACATCTCCAACTTCCATGAATCACTTGTTTTCTTAAATAATAAGTTCCCACAGGGCAAAGGCTATATCTTCCCATGAGTTTGTACAGCACCTAGCACAATGGGACCCCAATCCTGATTGAGATCTCTACGCATTACCCATAATACATATAAAAGTTAATAGTAATAATGTTGTGCATGGTCTAGTGGCTAGAACAAAAGACTTTGAGCTAGGACTCAGTTTTTATTCCTGGTTCTGCCACTGACTTGCTATCATAAACATAAAGAAAAGGGTAGCATAAACTCCCCCCTTGCAGCTGTACTGAATCGCTTTACCTGTAAGGGGTTAAGAAGCTCAAATAACCTGGTTGACACCTCACCAGAAGGACCAATAAGGAAAGAAGATATTTTCAAATCTGGGAGGGGAGGTTCTTGTTTGTGCTCTCTTTGTTCCCTCTCCGGACGGAGAGAAAGACCAGGCAGGTAAAACATCTCCTGAAAACCTACCTGAAATGATCCATCTAAGATTACAAAAATTTTAAGTATGGCAAGGAAACGTGTTAGATTATCTTTTGTTTTAGCTTGTGAATTTTCCCTGTGCTAAAAGGTAGTTTTATTCCTATGTTTGTAACTGTGAAGTTGAGTCCAGAGGGGAGTCCTCTGTGTTTTAAATCTTTAAGTCTTTCAAGCGGATCCCCACATCTGTACCCCAGAGTTCAGAGTGGGGAGGGAACCCTGATATGGTGGCAGTGGTGGGATCATTTTGAACCAGAAATACAGACCTCAGGATTTTAAAAGGACACTTTTTTTTTCTTTTGGCTGCTTGAAAACCAGGGAGGTTTGGTTTGTTTTTTTTTTGTTTGTTTGTTTTGTTTTTTTAAAGGACCCTTTTTTTTTTTTTAAAGCTGAGAGCAGCTGGAGGGTTTTTTTTCCCCTCTTTGCCTGAGGGCAGAGTAGTTAAGCTATAGCAAGGGAATCCACAAGCTGTTTTTTTTTTCCTAGCTCTCGGGCTAGGCTACGCTAAGCGCAGGAAGGCTAGCAAAGATGACGGAAAGTGAGGTCTAGAAAAAACTGGAATTAGCCAGATTGGAAGCTGAAGAGAAACAGAAGCAACATGAAAGACAAATGGACTTCAAGCGCTTAGAGTTGGAGGTGGAGGAGAGGAAAGAGGCAAAGCACTTGGAGGCAGAAGCTAAACGCTTGGATACGGAGGTAGAGCTGAAGCGCTTAGAGCTGGAAAGGGCTAAGCTGGGTCTACCAGATAACCCTAACAGTCCTTCTCCAGGTACTGCTCCCCATTCCAAAAAATTCCCCATCTACAAGGTAGGTGATGATACAGAGGCCTTCTTAGAAAATTTCGAAAGGGCCTGCCTTGGGTACAGCATCTCTACAGACCAGTATATGGTGGAGCTGAGGCCGCAGCTCAGTGGACCCTTAGCAGAGATGGCAGCTGAAATGCCTAAAGAACACATGAACGACTATGAACTTTTTTAAAAAAAGGCCAGAATTAGAATGGGCCTAACACCCGACCGAGCATGCCCGTTGGAGGTTCACAGCCCTAAGGTGGAAACCAGACATGGCATTTTCCCGACACGCCTACCACATTGTAAAAAATTGGGATGCCTGGATATCCGGAGCAAGTGTTAAATCTCTGGAAGATCTGTCTTCCCGAATGCAAATGGAGCAGTTCTTAGAGGGTGTTCCTGAGGAAATAGAAAGGTACATCCTAGATGGGAAGCCCAAAACTGTAATCGAGGTGCGGGAGATCGGAACCAAATAGGTGGAAAAGTAAAAAGCTAGTAGCAGTTAGAGCGGATATCAGAAGGGGCAACCCAAAACAACACCCTACCAACGGGGGCAGCCCAAGGCCCCACCTACAGCCCAAGGAAAACCCCAAACACCTTATTGTCCCACCACACCATTCTCCAGCAACCCATCTCGCCCCAGTGACCAGTCAGCTGGGTGATGTTTTAAATGTAACAAGCTGGGGCATGTGAAAGCCAACTGCCCCAAGAATCCCAACAGATTGCAGTTCATTACAACGCAATCACACTAAAGGTCCCCAGGCCCAGATGCCTCCCAGATACCCTCAGAGCGAAGGGAAACTGTGAGTGTGGGCGGGAAGAAGGTTTTTGCATGGAGGGACACTGGAGCACAGGTGTCAGCTATCCACCAATCCTTAGTGGACCCCAAATTCATCAACCCAGAGGCCCAAGTGACGATTCAACCCTTCATGTTAAACTCTTTAAACTTGCCTACAGCCAAGTTGCCTGTCCAATACAAGGGCTAGTCAGAAATGTGGACTTTTGCAGTCTTTGATGACTATCCCATTCCCATGATGCTGGGGGAAGACTTGGCCAACCATGTGAAGCTAGCCAAGAGGGTGGGAATGGTCACCTGCAGCCAGGCTAAGCAAGCCTTCACACCTATCCCTGTTCCTGAGTCTTCTACCAGGGCCCCATCTGTGTTACCAGAGACCCAGACTGAGGTGGTGGAACTGAACCCCATGACAACGACTGCAACAGCAGTAGTGAATCCAGTCCCAGAGACCCAACCAGAACCAGTCCCAGAACCATTGCCAGCACCGAATCCAGTGTTTGCAACCCCGTCTGCAACTCCAACGCCAGAGGGCACCACCGAGCCTGCGCTGGCAGCAGCAGCTAAACCTGCGCAAGAGGCTCAGCCAGAACCTAAAATACAACATAGTGCACCAGCGGAGAGCAGCTCACAGTCAACGGAAACAGCCCCATTACCTACATTGCTTCCAGAGGGACCAAGCCCAAGTCCACAATCCAGTGAGGAACTGATGTCTCCAGCATCAAGGGAACAGTTCCAGGCAGAGCAGGAAGCAGATGAAAGCCTTAAGGGAGCTTGGACAGTGGCATGGAGCAACCCATCGCCTCTCAGCTCTTCTAATCGATCCCGGTTTGTTGTAGAAAGAGGGCTTTTATACAAGGAAACTCTTTCTGGTGGGCACCAGGAGGACTGGCATCCTCAAAGACAGTTGGTAGTTCCAACTAAGTATAGGGAAAAAGCTCTTGAGCTTATCCCATGATCATCCTAGTGGCCATGCTGGGGTGAACAGGACCAAAAACTGTTTGGGGAGGTCATTCCACTGGGAGGGAATGGGCAAGGATGTTTCTACTTATGTCCGGTCTTGAAAGGTGTGGCAAAGAGTGGGAAAACCCCAAGAACAGGTCAAGGCCCCTCTCCAGACACTCCCCATAACTGAGGTTCCATTTCAGCGAGGGTAGCTGGAGATATTCTGGGTCCTTTCCTGAAAAAGACACCCAGAGGAAAGCAGTACATACTGACTTTCACGGGTTTTGCCACCCGATGGCCGGAAGCAGTAGCTCTAAGCAACACCAGGGTTAAAAGTGTGTGCCAGGCATGAACAGACATTTTTGCCAGGGTAGGTTGGCCCTCTGACATCCTTACAGATTTGGGAACTAATTTCCTGTCAGGGAACATGAAAAGCCTTTGGGAAGCTCATGGGGTGAACCATTCGGTTGCCACCCCTTACCACCATCAAACAAATGGCCTGTGGAGAAGTTTAATGGAACTTTGGGGGCCATGATATGTAAATTAGTAAATGAGGACTCCAACGATTGGGACCTAGTGTTGCAGCAGTTGCTCTTTGCCTACAAGGCTGTACCGCATCCCAGTTTGGGGTTTTCACCATTTGAACTTGTGTATGGCCACGAGGTTAAGGGGCCATTACAGTTGGTGAAGCAGCAATGGGAGGGGTTTACACCTTCTCCAGGAATTAACATTCTGGACTTTGTAAACAACCTACAAAACACCCTCCGAAACTCTTTAGTCCTTGTTAGAGAAAACCTAAAAGATGCTCAGGAAGAGCAAAAGGCCTGGTATGATAAACATGCCAGAGAGCGTTCCTTCAAAGTAGGGGACCAGGTCATAGTCTTGAAGGTGCTCCAGGCCCATAAGATGGAAACATTGTGGGAAGGGCCATTTATGGTCCAAGAGCACCTGGGAGCTGTTAACTATCTCATAGCATCCCCCCCCCCACCTCAAACCTAAAGTCTAAAGTGTACCATGTTAATTCTCTAAAGCCCTTTTATTCCAGAGAATTAAAGGTTTGTCAGTTTACAGCCCAGGGAGGAGATGACGCTGAGTGGCCTGAAGGTGTGACTATGAAGGAAAAAGTGATGGTGGTGTGGAAGAGGTGAACCTCTCCATGACCCTCGGACGTATGCAGCGACAGCAGATCAAGGAGCTGTGCACTAGCTTCACGACGATGTTCTCAGCCACCCCAGGACGGACCAAACGGGCATACCACTCCATTGACACAGGTAATGCTTGCCGGGTGACTCCTCAAGCCAAAACTGCTATAGAAGGGGAGATCCAGGACATGCTACAGATGGGTGTAATCCACCCCTCTGAAAATGCATTGGCATCTCCAGTGGTTCTAGTTCCCAAACCAGATGGGGAAATACGCTTTTGCGTGGACTACCATAAGCTAAATGCTGTAACTCGCCCAGACAACTATCCAATGCCACGCAAAGATGAGCTATAGGAGAAACTGGGACGTGCCCAGTTCATCTCTATCTTAGACTTAACCAAGGGGTACTGGCAAATACTGCTAGAGGAGTCCGCCAAGGAAAGGTCAGCCTTCATCACCCATAAGGGGCTGTATGAATTTAATGTGCTCCCTTTCGGGCTGCGAAATGCACCCGCCACCTTCCAGAAACTTGTAGACAGTCTCCTAGCAGGATTGGGAGAATCTGCAGTTGCCTACCTTGACGATGTGGCCATATTTTCTGATTCATGGACAGAACACCTGGAGCATCTACAAAAAATCTTCGAATGCATAAGGGAAGCAGGACTAACTGTTAAGGCTAAGAAGTGTCAAATAGCCCTAAACAGAGTGACGTACCTTGGACACCAGGTGGGTCAAGGAACTATCAATCCCCTACAAGCCAAAGTGAATGCTATCCAAAAGTGGCTTGTCCCAAAGTCAAAGAAACAGGTCCAATCCTTCTTAGGCTTGGCCGGATATTACAGGCGATTTGTACCGCACTACAGCCAAATCACCGCCCCACTGACAGACCTGACCAAAAAGAAACAGCCAAATGCAGTTCAGTGGACTAAAGAGTGTCAGAAGGTCTTTAACCAGCTTAAAGCGACACTCATGTCTGACCCTGTGCTAAGGGCCCCACACTTTGACAAACCTTTCCTAGTAACCACAGATGCATCTGAGCGTGGTATGGGAGCAGTCTTAATGCAGGAAGGACCAGATGAAGAATTCCATCCTGTCGTGTTTCTCAGCAAAAAACTGTCTGAGAGGGAAAGCCACTGGTCAATCACCCAAAAGGAATGTTACGCCATTGTGTACGCTCTGGAAAAGCTACGCCCATACGTTTGGGGACGGCGTTTCCACCTGCAAACTGACCATGCTGCGCTGAAGTGGCTTCATACCGTCAAGGAAAATAACAAAAAACTTCTTCGGTGGAGTTTAGCTCTCCAAGGTTTTGATTTTGAAATACAACACATTTCAGGATCTTCTAACAAAGTGGCTGATGCACTCTCCCGTGAAAGTTTCCCAGAATCAACTGGTTAAAATCATCCTTAAAACATGGAAAATGTTAGTTTTTATATAATCAGTAGTATGTCTAGAGGTGCATGTGTCTTATTAACTCTGTTTTCTTCTAGAGCTCCAGGAAGAAATCACAGTCAGTGTGGAACAGGCTGTCCAGCACCGTCTGTGATTTGGGGGATATGTCATAAACATAAAGATACGGGTAGCATAAAATCCCCCCTTGCAGCTGTACTGAATCGCTGTAAGAAGCTCAAATAACCTGGTTGGCACCTGACCAGAAGGACCAATAAGGAAAGAAGATCCTTTCAAATCTGCGAGGGGAGGTTTTTGTTTGTGCTCTCTTTATTTGTTCCCTCTCCGGATGGGAGAGAGAGACCAGGCAGGTAAAACATCTCCTGAAACCCTACCTGAAATGATCCATCTAAGATTACAAAAATTTTAAGTATGGCAAGGAAATGTATTAGATCAGGGGTCGGCAATGTTTGGCACGCGGCTCGCCAGGGTAAGCACCCTGGCGGGCCGGGCCAGTTTATTTACCTGCTGACGCGGCAGGTTCGGCCGATCGCGGCCCCCACTGGCCGCGGTTCGCCGTCCTGGGCCAATAGGGGCGGCGAGAAGCGTCACGGGCGAGCGATGTGCTGGCCGTGGCTTCCCGCCGCCCCCATTGGCCCGGAACGGCGAACCGTGGCCAGTGGGGGCCGCGATGGGCCGAACCTGCCGTGTCAGCAGGTAAATAAACTGGCCCGGCCCACCAGGGTGCTTACCTTGGCGAGTCGCGTGCCAAACATTGCTGACCCCTGTATTAGATTATCTTTTGTTTTAGCTTGTGAATTTTCCCTGTGCTAAAAGGTAGTTTTATTCCTGTTTTTGTAACTGTGAAGTTGAGTCCAGAAGGGAGTCCTCTGTGTTTTAAATCTTTTTATTACCCTATAAAGTTATCTTCCATCTGGATTTTGCAGGTGTGATTCTTTTACTTTTTCTTTAAATAAAGTTCTTCCTTTAAGAACCTGATTGATTTTCAGTGTCCTAGAGACAAAGGGTCTGGTCGGTATTCACATTATTCTCAAGCCTCCACAGGAAAGGGGGCAAAGGGGCTTGGGGAAATAGGGACTCCAAGTGACCTTTTTCCTGAATTTTCATGTAAATCACTTGGTAGTGGCAGCAACACCGTCCAAGGACAAGGAATTGTACCTTGGGGAAGTTTTAACCTAAGCTGGTAAAATATAAGCTTGGGGGGTCTTTCGTGCAGGTCCCCACATCTGTATCCCAGAGTTCAGAGTGGAGAGGGAACCCTGATACTTGCTGTGTGGTCTTACACAAGTCACTTTACTTTTTTGCCTCAGTCTACCCATAAAATGAGGGTAATGATAGATATCACCTCATTTGGGTGTTGCAAGGCTTCATGGAGGAGTGTGACATGCTTTGAAATCCTGAGATGAAAAGCACTCTATAATAATATGTTGTATTGTATTGTAGAACACAGGAGCTATTGGACAAATTGTTAGTTTCATATTTTCCAAAGCCTTTACACTACCTGCAGTTACAGAAAGGTATAATTTGGTGCTTAACTAGATTATTTGTACAATATTTTCCCATGGACATTGTGACAAATGCCATGCTTTGGTAGCCTGGAATATTGAAAACTACTGTAGTGAGATGCAACAGATGCTATGGACGCATGGGATATTCAAAGACTATCATATCAACTTTATAAATGTATGTATTTTTGTGGACTGGCTAGTGATTGCACTCCTGGCTAAATGAGGAAATTAAAACATTTTCTATAGGATCCAAAGTCACTTGCAGGGGGTGGGAGGAGAGAATGCAAATTTCTAGTGCCAGTAACAAGTGTGAGGAAGTTTCACTCGCCGGAGGCAATAATATATACTGGTTCGATCTGGCTAAAAATGTCAAACTGTATGAAGAAACAGCTTTGATCTGGAGAGGAGGGTCACTCATACACGATTCAAGAACTGACATAAAACTCTGACCGAGAGAGACATACCCTGTGAAAAGGGCCTGAAGAATTCTGACCTTATCGGGGTCTCTATGAAGAAGACGGATGACTGTCTGGTAAGCCAAGAGCTGCATATAAGCTTTTTATTGTTTTTAAGGTATGATTCATTGGTAATGCTTTTGTTCTGAATAGTACTTTGTTTTATAAAAGCAGGCGGTCACTGGTTAACTGTATCATTGCCCCTGAGAAAACAGGACTACAGGTACTGAACTAAAGTCAGACCTGCTGAGGTAATCACAGTGAATCACAGGAGTCTGCAGTCTAACTCCCTGGTCTGTAGGGAGTGGATAGCAGGATCCCACCCTAAGAAAAGTGATAGCTAGAGGATAGAGCCCTAAGTGTAATCACGCAAGAAGATCACGAAGGGGTGCAGTTACTTTGGGGACTGTGACAGTCATTACTGGAAAAACTCTCATTATTCTAAAATGGTAATGCTACTGAAGATATTGGCTATTACCAAGATTTTCATGTTTAACAATAGCTCCAGCTTTTGTTCTACGGGACCTAATCATTTCCAGGAATTTCGAGATTTAGTATAGAAGGCTAGTTTTCCACCTAATCTTTCTATTTCAGTGGCTGCAGCACCAACGTACTCCTTAAACAGTGTCAAATTTTCCAAGCTCTTTCTTTGTTAATAGTTTAACTCTGACTCCTGTAAGTTTGACTATTCAGTTTCATCAAAAATAAGTCTACTACTCTTTTCAAAAGTCCTCGTTGATGGTATTGACGTCCAACCTCTGAGAAATTCTCTATCAATTAGGGCCTGATCTAAAGCCCACTAAAGTCAATGGGGGTCTTTCCAATGATGTCAAGGGACTAT
This sequence comes from Terrapene triunguis, assembly GCF_002925995.2. Taxonomy (NCBI): domain Eukaryota; kingdom Metazoa; phylum Chordata; order Testudines; family Emydidae; genus Terrapene; species Terrapene triunguis. The sequence continues at coordinate 1,123,550 of NW_020665066.1, forward strand.
AAATCATGTGCTTAGAGATCTTCAATTCCATTCAAATGACAGTCTACTTGTCATACTGTGTAACTTCATTTTTTCCAGTTATACTAATTTATTTGTCCCTTCTGGATTCAGCTGCCCATTAAAGGAAGGTTGTTTCTCATTTCAAAACTAAAAACACTACTGCCTTAAGAGTGAAACTCAATCTGAGCAACACAGTGTGAAGTGCGGGAAGATCATAGGTTAAACTGTAGCATTTCTTCAGAAGAAAGCAACATACCTAATCTGTTACACAGTATTACAGCGGCAACTACTTCCTCTTCAAATTTGACATCTAAAGAAGATACCAAATCTAAAGCAATCTTTTTGCTAATGAAAACTCCAATCCCTCACTCACTGCTTCTACCAAGAACAAACTTGCTTCAGAACACAATGATTATTTAAGAATTACAAATAATTGAATCAAATTAAATTTGGAGTACTTGAGTGGGAGAGAAGGGCTGTTTTTGCTTCATTTTGAAGAAAGTTTTTTCAGGAGATCATTCTGAGCATCTTGACTTGTGCAAAGAGGAGAAATTCTAAAACTGAAAAAAGGACACATTTTTCCCTTACCTGAGATGCTCCAGCGAGGCAAGGCACTGAAACTGGCACATTAGACAACTGCTCCAAATGCTGTTCAGATGATCTCTGCACCTCCTGTCTTTGTCCATCGTTAACCACCGCACTCCTTCCGAGTTGCCCATAGTCTGCTCTACCCCACGTGAAGACCTTGCCAGTTTCTAAATACAAATACATAGTTATGGGTTATTTCTCCATTACAGCCAGACAATGTTTGGAACGCTAATTTCAAAACTAGAACAGCCGACTCTATGTACTGTTTACTGCATCCTACCTAAAAGCTCAGAGAACACAACAGTGAAAAAGTGAGGAATCTACTTACTCTTTGGAGCATGAGGGGAGAAAAGGTATTAAAGTTTAGCTGAGAAACTCATTGCAATTTACCCAAACTTCAGCATTTAGTTTTCAAACAGAAATGCCATGTCTGACGAGGCATGGATTGTACATGCAATTGTCTCAGTAAATCTGCATCCTCTAGATGTGCTGTATAGAATTTTTATACGTATTTGTTTTACAAAAGAAACCTTTTTGTTTTGTTTTAAGAGACACACACATAAAATAGCTAACATTAAATTCCAAGAGATTTTCCTTCCGTCCTAGTATTTGGCACAGAGACATCCTGTGTCCCTGTATTTAACATAAGGTTTATGTCTTCTTCGGAGAAGATACCTTCTGCCACAAACTTCTGTTAGCTGCAGAATAGTGGTTTCTTCTGCATGGTAACTGATGATGGGGGAATGGTGCCACAACATGCCCTGGGTGTCCCTAGCCTCTGATTGCCTGAAGCTGAGAGTGGACAACAGGGGATGGATCACCCAATGATTGCCTGTTCTGTTCATTCCCTCCGAAGCACCTGGCATTGGCCACTGCTGGAAGACAAGATTCTGGGCTAGCAGGACCAGTGTGCCTTTAAGTGAAGTGTCTGGGGAAAATCTCAGCTCTGTGAGCAAAGGCTGTTGCATATCTTTCCCACATCAAGAGGAAGGTGAACTTTATAATAATAATAATAATAATAATAATATATGGAGATATACATATCTCTTAGAACTGGAAGGGACCCCAAAAGGTCATCGAGTCCAGCCCCCTGCCTTCACTAGCAGGACCAAGTACTGATTTTGCCCCAGCTGTATGAATTTTCTGCATGAATTTTCACTAGTATATGTTTGCCTGGGCAAATTTATACACTTCATGCTAGGGAATTAAGCCTTCTTTCAAAAGAAACTTGCCCTTGGAAAGTCTGTATCTGAGACAAAGATCAGTGTTGGATTGAGCTGTCACTGATTTGACCCTGTATTCAAGTTAACTGTTCCCTTGGTGTACATGTTAGCATAATACCCTGTACATATTTGATCTAAACCTCGGTACAGGTGCCATCACTTCTGTGACCTAAATGTTAGGTTAACTTGTATTTGTGGAAGAGGCCCCCTCAAGGATTGAACTCACAACCCTGGGTTTAGCAGGCCAATGCTCAAACCACTGAGATATCCCTCCCCACAGCTAACCCTCCCCTGTGTTAATGACCTAACACAGTACAGATCCCTATGCAGTGCAAGACGGTATAAGTTTGGGTTTATACTCCAGCAAGGGTACAAGTTGGAGGAGCTGGGAAATTGGCTGTTGCCTCCTGCCTGTCTTTGAGTAGCTTAGGTAAAGCACTCAGGTAGCGCAGTGTGGGTGTGTGGCGCCACCAGCTATCATGTTGGGTGATAACAGGGCCTGGAGAGGCTGGCTGGAATCACCAACAAAGCAATGTGAGTTAGACCAGCAAAGCTGGTGGATTAAGGGGCACAGCAGTTCCCACAGCTCCCAGACTGCACACCAGGGGTGACAACCCATCACAGTGGGTTTATAGTAAGCATGCTTGTCATGACTGAAACCTGTTTGCCTTTTCCTAAATAGACTGAAGGATGCAAGAAAGTTAACAGGGGCAAGTCCAGATCATATTAGATCATTCTAGGAAAAAATGTAAAGGTTGTTGGTAAGACAAAGAGAATCCCTACTGTACGGCTGCTTTGATACATACCTGAAACATTTTTAGCAAGTATATTTTTAAACATATGGTATATCCTAATAAACAATCTGATACTGAGGGCTAGTCTACACTAGAAAAGTTTTCCTGGTCTAGCTGTACCAGCAGATCTATATGGGCAAACCCTCCTAGTGAAGACACAGGTTATACCGGCTTTTGCAGGTACAGCTTATACCCGTTCCCCCAAACAAAATCAGCTACACCAGCAAAAGCACTTTTTGTACAACTGCGTCTACAATAGGGCTTTTGCCAATATAAAAATCTCATTAAAATAAAAAACATCCCAAACCATTATTATACTGGTAAAAACTTTAAGTATAGACCTGGATTTAGGTTCTGATCCTACAATTGACAGTACACAGGTGGACTACTGTCCCCCACGCAGAGTCCCATTCACTGTAATGGGGCTAAGCAAGGGCAGAGCCTTTCACCCACATGCTATCACCTGCAGGATTGGTCGCAAATGCCCTGATTCTACAAACACACACCTGCTTAAACTCTGCTACTGCGAGTAGCGTCAACAAGACTTAAGCACAGATGTGTTTGCAGGAATATTGGCCATAGAGAGGAAGAACAACAACAATATTTAGTTCTTAGACAGTGCTTTTTATCTACAGATCTCACTGTGCTTTACAAAGCAGGGAAAGTAGGACTAGCTCTGTCTAAACATCTGGTTACTTTTATGTGAGGCTAAGATTATGTGACAGAGGTCGTGGAATCCATGACTTCCAGAGACCTCCATGACATTTTCTGCTTCAGTTGCAGCAAGTGACGGGTGGGTCCCGCAGTTCCCAGCCACCATGGGCAGCAGGGAGGACCCCAGCACTCTCAGCTGCCCTGGCCAGCAGCAGGGGGACCCCAGAGCTGCAGCAGCAGTGAGTGCTGGACCCCCCTTCTTCACCACTTTGTCACACTTAATTTTAGTAAAAGTCAGGGGCAGGTCATGGGCTTCCATGAATTTTTGTTTATTGCCAGTGACCTGTCTGTGACTTTTACTAAAAATAACCATGACAAAATTTTAGCCTTATTTATATGATCCACATCACCATAATATCTAAGCATGACAGAGTATTTAAAAATACAAATTGGAACAACAACAATTCCTTCTCTCTTTCATTCCCACCTGTAGGGGAAACAGCTTGATTAGTTTACAGGGGGTTATTTGTGTGCGTGTGTGCAGAACTTATTAGAGGAAAACTAAGTCAACCAAATTAGTTCTGCATTTACAGGAAGATTTTCAAAGGCACAAAAGTCAGTTAGGCACCCAATTCTCTTCATCTTAGTTCTGAAAGTGGTTAATTCTATGTCAGTCTTATCTTTTATGGGAATGAGTTCCATAGCCCCGCTTCAGAGCGTCTTGGAAACATCCCAGATCTGGCCACTGGCACCAACTGGATCTTATCATCACAAGGCGTACCAACCTTAACACTGTCCTCATTACCACAGTTATCAAAGTGCTGATTGCGACACAGACCACACTCTGCTATGCAGTAAGGTCAGACTTAAACCAAAGAAAATACATAGATCTAAAGTAAAAGGATGCCCTTATACCAACATCAGTGCCATTGCGGACTAAGAAAAGTCACAGCAGTACAAGAACATACTACAACAAGCCCTTGACTCCAGTGATTGTGCCACAAGCGCCCAGCTGAAGTGGGAGCAACTGAAGAACACAATCTACGATACAGCTGTCTGTCTGTCTTTGGGAAGAAGGAAAACAAGACCAATGACTGGCTTGGCACATATCCCAATGTGTTGACACCAGTCTTGGAAGCCAAACGCACAGCCCAAATCAACTACAAGAGAGACCCAAATGAAAAAACCTTACAAGCGCTGAGAATGGCAAGAACCAAGGTACAACAAACTGTTTGACGCTGCACCAATTACTATTGGCTGCACTTATGCAAAAGCAACCAAGTAGCAGCTGATACAGGCAATCTCAGAAACATGCATGATGGTGTAGACGTTCCGGGGTGAGGCTTGTCCCTTACAGGGGCGGCTGGGAGCCAGGCCGCCTCACCTCACGAGGCTGGGAAGCAGTTCAGTCTTGCACTCCCGGGCCTAGGTCGGGCGGGCAGCCAACCGTAGTACAGGGCTCAGGCCCGCAGGCAGGGCTGAGCAAACAAATAATAGTTCAGGGGCTCAGGCCCTCAGGCAGGGGCTGAGCAGACAAATAACAGTTCAAGGCTCAGGCCCTCAGGCAGGAACTGAGCAGACAAATAACAGTTCAGGGCTCAGGCCCTTCGGCAGGGGCTGAGCAGACAAATAACAGTTCAGGGCTCAGGCCATTAGGCAGGGAGGAGGAGAGACTGCCACCCGGCGTGGGGGTGGCAGGGGGGAACACAGGCCCATCCACTCCACTGTGTTCCAGCCCGGGGCCCTATCACCAGCAGTCCGTCTGCTGCTGGGTCAGTGGGGATCCTGACCGCAACACACTGACATGGGTTCGGGGTCTGCTATCCCTGGGCCACTTTCCATCTCCTCCTTCATGGGTACCTGCACATCCTGAGCCTTGTCGGCCGTGTCCCAGACCATGGGCTCCTCCGGGCACCGAGCGCTGTGTAGGTTGGTCGGTTCCTCCGGACCCTCGGCGGGGGGAAGCTCAGGCCGCTCCTCAGGATACCGGGCTCGGGGTCGGCTCGGCCAGTCCTCCTCAGGATACCGGGCTCTGGGCAGGCTCGGCCAGTCCTCCTCAGGATACCGGGCTCTGGGCAGGCTTGGCCAGTC
>NW_020665066.1:1128909-1163792 GCF_002925995.2 Terrapene triunguis
GGCCAGTCCTCCTCAGGATACCGGGCTCTGGGCAGGCTTGGCCAGTCCTCCTCAGGATACCGGGCTCTGGGCAGGCTCAGGCCAGCGGGAGCTCGAGCACCAGCGTCTGGCCTCTCCCGCTGCCGGCCAGCTACTGAGCGCTGTGGCTTGGCCTTTATACTTCCTGTCCCGCCCCTTGACTTCCGGGGGGTGGGGACAGGCGGCGGTGATTCCACCCACTCTGGAGGCTGTTCTGGCTCGTCCCTTACAGGGGCGGCTGGGAGCCAGGGCGCCTCGCTACAGATGGGATCAAGAAAGCCTTGGGTCCAACTTCAAAGAAGACAGCCCCATTGAAATCAACAACAGGGGAAACAATCAACGACTATACCAAGCAGATGTATCGCTGGGTAGAACACTACTCTGAGCTTTACTCTCGTGAAAATACTGTTACAGATGCAGCCATCAACACCATCAAAAGCCTGCCTATTATGAACCAACTCAACGATGAACCAGCTGTCGAGGAGCTTAGCCTTGCCACAGATGGCCTCCCCAATGAAAAGGCCCCCGGAAAAGACTGCATATTGTCAGAGGTCATAAAATGCGGAAAATCTATTCTACTGCAACATCTTCATAAGTTGCTCTGCCTGTGCTGGAAAAAAGGTGAAATACCACAAGAAATGAGAGATGCCAACATCATCACTCTCTATAAAAACAAGGGTGACAGGACCGACTGTAACAACTATCATGGCATTTCCCTTCTTAGTATTATGGGGAAAGCCTTTGCCCGAGTTGTCCTGAACAGACTTCAGACCCTTGCAGACAGAATCTATTCTGAATCACAATATGGCTTCAGAGCTGAAAGGCCTACTATCTACATGATCTTCTCACTGAGAAAACTGCAAGAGAAATGCAGAGAACAAAAAAAGCCCCTCTACATAGCCTTCATCAACCTCACAAAGGCTTTTGATCTTGTCAGTAGAAGCAGACTATTTGTGCTTTGATGTCTCTCCCCTCCCCCCAAGCTCTTAAGCATGATTCGATCCTTCCATGAAAATATGTATGGCACAGTTCAATATAACGGCTCAGTCTCTGAAGCTTTCTAGATTCGTAGCGGAGTTAAGCTGTGTACTTGCCCCAACTCTGTTTAGGGTCATCTTCTCCCGGCTACTGAAACTAGCTTTTGGTTTCTCAACTGAGGGAACCTACTTGCACACAAGATCTGATGGAAAGCTATTCAGTCTTGCAAGACTCAGATCTAAAACCAAGACTCAGGAGGCCCTTATTCAACACCTCCTTTTTGCTGATGACGCAGCAGTGACAACCCACACAGAAGCTCATCTCCAAAACCTTATAGACAGTTTTCCAAAAGCCTAAAAAAGATTAACATAATGTTGAGGAAGTACCTTCCATCAAGAACAACAACTATGAACTTGAAGTGGTGAACGCAGTCAACCTTTCACTTGAAATGGAATTCAACATCCGCACTGGAAAAGCCACCACAACAATGTCTAGACTGAGCAAGAGGAGATGGCAAAACAACAAACTGACAGAACACACAAAGATCTGTGTGTATTGTGCGTGTGTTATCAGCACGCTTTTGTATGGGAGCGAGACATGGACCTGATACTCTCATCAGGAAAAGAGGCTCAACAGCTTCCATATGCATTGCCTTCATCGAATCTTTGGCATCTCCTGGAGGGACAGTCACCAACACTGAGGTGCTCAAGCGGCCCAGCATACCCAGCATGCAAACACTCCTCAAACAGAGATGCCTCCGCTGGCTTGGGCATGTGTGCTGAATGAATGCTGGGGCACATCCCAAAGGACATCCTCTATGGTGAATTGGCATCTGGGAAAAGACCCAAAGGACACCCAAAATTGTGTTTCAAGGATGTGTGCAAGCGAGACCTCAAAGAAATGGACACGGATGTGGACAACTGGGAAGGTCATACTCAAGACCGCAGCCTTTGGAGACAAGAGCTTAGCAAAGGTCTCCGGAGTTACGAGAGGAAGCCGCCCAGCTTAGCAGAGGAGAAAAGAGCTTGCAGAAGGCAGAGCCCAAAGAGTCGAAACATCATCTTTAAATGTGACAGATGCGGCAGAGATTGTCTCTCTCAAGTGGGGCTCTTCAGCCATAGCTGTCATAAAACCAACTGAGTAAATCCTTTACTTCTCAGGGGCAGATATCCATGGTCTCTCAAGACTGAAGGATGCCTACTACTTACCTTTTATGGGAATGAGTTCCATAATCCCGATTCAGAGCCTAAGAACATCCTGTCTCCCACAGTCACAACCCCCCCATTGGTTGACAATTTTACTGCAGAATGTTGCTACCATGTGAACTGCATTAGATTACTATATACAGTATGTTCTCTATAGAATATTGATCAACATTTCATAGCAACAAAAAAAATTCAACCTGAGTCAGACACAAAGCATGGAAAATTCCAGCCCGAAAGGTTAAAGTCTGTCAAAGTTATAAGCATTGGGTTATGATGGAAAGTGTTAGGCACTCTTAACAAGAGGCATTGCTATTCTGTCACCTATAACATATAGGGTATTTAATAATGGCCTAAAAATACATATTATATTAGTCACATAGAATAAGAGGCTGAGGGATGAATTACTTTAGAATTAAAGGTGACATAACAAGGAATATTGATCTAAAATTAGAAAAGGACAATTTTTAATTACAAGTTAAGAAAACACTTCTAGCAGTGAGTCAATTAGACAATGGAGTACATTTAACAAGGTGGGTTGCTAAGGCATCAGAACTTGATGTTCAAGAACAGACAAGATAAAAAGACTTAGCACATAGAAGACAATCCGGAAATTTGTGGGACGGGACACAGAACACCATGCTGGAAGTCCTTTCCACCTCTATCCAAACACTGACAGTGTTTAGTAAGAGCTTGATCCTGCAAGGTGCTCAGCACTCTGACCCCAAATCCATGAAAGCACTTAAGCTCATGCTTAACTATGAACATGTGAGTAGTTCCACTGACATCAGCAGAACATACATGTGCTTAAAGTTAAGCACATGCTGCATTGGATCAGGACAGACTGCTCATCAGCTTGCAGGACTGAATCCCAAGTCAGAAACAATGGGCTTAATTGTGTAACTTTAGGGTGTCATGTTTTAAATGAAACTAATATCCAAACCAACAGTCCAGATAACTTGTTTTTTACCATTTTCATGTATGCTTTTATCTGGTCCATGTTGAAATTAATATTACATTATTCATAGTGTTTTATGTATCAGTAGAAATCTGCCTTCCTTTATCTCAGTCACATGGAATTAGTTGATTTTCTCCTATTCTTAAAGCTGATAGCCCCCGATACAACAGTTCATAATCAGAAAATCCCTTAAGTGCTTTGCTGAACAGGGATTGACTTAAACATGTTGGGACCTCACTTTTAAATCTGTAGTTCAACCTCATGAAAGCTCCTCTAGATTTACTTTTTATCTTCCTTCAAATACACTGCCACCATGAAAGAAAACGGAAATCCAACTCCCAAAGTCTATGGCGTTGAGCATGTCTAATGATATTGCTTATAATGCTTCTACATTTCTGTCTGACATTGTACACTTCACTATGCTTGCTTACTTATGCTGCCAGGAATGTAAAGTATGTTATTTTTCTTTCTTAGCCATTTCCTAATCAATTTATTCAGCCATATGGACTGTTCCAGTACAACTATAAATAGTCATAGTTGTACCTGAACAGTCCATATGGCTGAAGAGATTTTGGTCTTGTACATTTGACATTGAAACTGACCCATTTTTAAAGAACAGATAAGAATTTTAGTAAATATGTTGATTTGTTTCTTCCACATCACTTCAGATTTATTTTTGTCTGAAGTTATAGTTGTCACTATTTTAAAATTACATCATGATTACATTACGGTCACCTATCTTGACATCCCTCTTAACTATATTTAAGAACACCTTACTAGATACACAAAAAGCCACAATCAAGAAAGAAAGCTGTGCTGGTTTAGAGGGGAAATGACGGCAGCTATAAAAAATAAAAATAATAATATATAGCAAATGGAAGAAAGGAATGAATGTATATAACTCAGAAGTTTGCAATGGTATAAAATTGATAAGGGAAACAAAGGGACCCAAGGAAAAATCTATGGCCAGCAGAGTTAAGGACAATAAGGAGTTTTTTTTAAAAAGATTGGAAATAAACAAAATCCTGACAATGGTATTGGTCCATTACTAGGTAGAAATGGCAGAATTATCAATAATAATACAGAAATGGCAGAAGTGCTGAATAAATATTTCTGTTCTATATTTAGAGAAAAAACAGATGACAGTCTTATATGGTGAGCGGGCTTGAAGCGGCGCGGACTGCAGGGACATGCTGGCCACCACTTCCCGCAGCTCCCATTGGCCGGGAATGGCAAACCACAGCCACTGCAAGCTGTGGGGGGCCATGCCTGCGAATGGTCAACGTAAACAGAATGTCTTGCAGCCCGCCAGCGGATTACCCTGATGGGCCACGTGCCGAAGGTTGCCGACCCTGCACTAGTATCTCTAGAGGATGTAAAACAGAAGCTACTAAAGTTAGACATATTTTAAATCAGCAGGTCCAGATAACTTGCATCCAAAAGTTTTAAAAGAGCTGGCTGAGGAGCTCACTGGACCATTAATGTTGATTGTCAATAAGTCTAGAAGCACTGGGTAAGTTCCAGAAGACTGGAAGAAAGTTTATGTTGTGTCAATTTTTAAAAAGGGTAAACAGGATGACCTGGGTAATTTTAGGCCTGTCAGCCTGACATTGATCCCGGGCAAGATAATGGAGCAGCTGATATGGGACTCATAATAAAGAAAGAATTAAAGGAAGGTAACTAAATTAATGCAAATCAACATGATTTTATGGAAAATAGATCCTGTCAAATTATTTTTATGACATTACAAGTTGGGTTGATAAAGTCAATAGTGTTAATATAATATACTTAGATTTCTGTAAGGCATTTGACTTGGTACTACACATTTTGATTAAAAAACTAGAAATACAGAAACAATTAACATGGCACACATTAATGGATTAAAAACTGGCTAACTGAAAGGTCTCAATATGTAATTGTAAATGGGGAATCGTCATCGATTGGGTGTGTTTCCAGCGGGGTCTGACAGGCATCGGTTCTTGGCCCTGCACTATTTAACATTTTTATCAATGACCTGGAAAAACACAAAGTCATCACTGATAAAGTTTGCAGATGACACAAAAATTTGGGGAGTGGTAAATAACGAAGAGGACAGGTCACTAATTCAGGGAAATCTGGATCACATGGTAAACTGGGCACAAGCAAACAATATGTGTTTTAATATGACTCAGTGTAAACGTCTACATCTGGGAACAAAGAATGCAGGCCATATTAACATAATGGGGGATTCAATCCTGGGAAGCAGTGAATCTGAAAAAGACTTGGGAGTTGTTGTGGATAATCAGCTGAACATGAGCTCCCAGTGTGATGCTATGGCCAAAAGAATTAATGTTATCATGGGACACAAACAGTAATCTTGAGCAGGAGTAGAGAGTTATTTTACCTCTGTATTTATCATTGGTGCAACCACTGCTGGAATGCTGTGTCATTGAAGGAAGTTGACAAATTGGAGGGTGTTCAGAGAAGAACAACAAAAGGATTAGAAAACTTGTGTTATAGTGATTGATCTCTTTGAGTCTACCTATTTAGCTAAACCAAAAGAAGGTTAAGAGGTGACTTGATTACAGTCTATAATGGGCTTTTCAGTCTAGCAGAGAAAGGTATAACACAATCAAATGGTTGGAAGTCAAAGCTAGACAAATTCAGACCAGAACTAAGGCATACATTTTTGACAGGGAGTGTAATTAAACATTGGAACAATTTACCAAGGCTTGTGGTGGATTATTTTTTATCAGTGACAATTTTTACATGAAGATTGGGTGTTTTTCTAAAAGACATGCTCCAGAAATTATTTTGGGGAAGTTCTATGACCCGTGTTATACAGAATGTCAGACTAGATAATCACAATGGTCCTTTCTGGCTTTGGGATCCATTAATCTAATAATACCCAAAATTCAAGAACTAGACACTCACTAAGCTATTTGTTCATAAATTCTATCCAATAAATGATGTATGAAAATAGTTAATATTCTAGGTTCTTTATTACAACTCATGCATGCATTTAAAGTAACATTACCTGTAATCACTGAATAGTCAGTGAATGGTAGAATTTATTTGGTCAAAGTTACGATAGGGATCTTTATATAAAAATTTTTTTTACATCTCTGTCTCATGAAAATTCACAGGTTCTTATGCAAAAATTCAAGAGGTCCATTTTGAATCTGCGGTTAGCCTCTAAGTTTCATATTAATTCTTTCTATGATCCACATCCCTCTTGGTGTTCTTCTGCATATTTTATATAGTTGGGTATGTTTCCAGTACCTGTTTTGTATTTTATTTATAATGCCTTAAATTTATCCATTAAAAAACTGCACATAAAACACAGACATATGTATCTACTAATGGCTCTTCAGTAAAATCAACTCAGAGCAATAGACTGCTTTTCATTATATCCCCCTCTTCATACAAAGATGCTGGAACTAGGGGGTGCGGAAGTCATTTCCATCATACACAGGGTTTACAGTTTGGTTCAATGGCTCTCAGCACCCCCAGTATACAAATTGTTCCAGAACCCCTGTCTTCACAGCTCTAGAACCTTGAAATTTCAGCTTTTCCTGTTGAAAAATTGTATCTCATTTAGAGAAAATAAATGTTATTCAATGGAATTCATCATATGGGGCAGAAAAGACTAACACAGGTGGACTGTTAGGTTCCAGGGTTGCACATCACCCTAAAAAGGAAAACAAATATTCCCCAAGTTGAAGACTTTAGCACAGATTCCTATAGAAAGGTTAAGGGCACAAAATTCAGCACTCCTTATTCTGGCAACCTCCCTTTTACTTTATTAAAGCATTATACTTCAATGAGAGTTTTGCAATAGCTAAGTAGTGCTGAAGAGAGCCCTGAATTAACATGTCAAATTACCATACCAGATAACAGGATGGTGATAATTGGCAACATCATATGATAAATTCAGTGTATCATGCTAATTATTGTGCAGCTCTGATAATTTCACCTGCACTCTGTCCACTGAGCCATCTCTGTCAGGACTGCAACTAACATTCCAAACCTTTAAGAAGCTTTGAACAGCCTCCATAGATTGTCCCATTATTAAAAAAATAAAACCAGAGAAATGTTTGTCTCTTTGCTTCCACATTTACACTGTCTGAACACTCAAGATGGGCAATACCTGTATTCAGTCAAGGGAGCTATTCACATGCTTGAAGTTGAACGTGTGCTTACGTGCTTTGCTGGACTGGGCAAGAATCTGCAGAAGATACGGTGAGGCTGGATTTTTCTGAGAAGACACTGTAACCTTAAGTATCAGATGAGGCTACGGGCAAACCAGAAGAACTACATTTGGAAGAAATTAAAATGAAACCTTTTCATTCAAAAATCTAGTTAGAGGAGAACTATTGTCAATGATAGACTGAAATGTGGGCTTCCCTCCAGTACATATGGTTGTTTCTGAACTCTGCCATCCCATCAGAAACAGCGCCATCAGGGGGTTATGTTAAGCCACCTATCATTCCTTGCATTCATTTTCAAACTGAAAAAATGCCCTTTCATCTCTCTTTCCTCCTGATTAGAGACACGACTCTGCCTCACCAGCTGTGCGCCGGCTCATTTTAAATTCTAACTATGATGCATCTCTCACTTGTAGACTTTTATTAGCAATGTCTTAAAATGCAGATTGCTGCCTAAATTTAGTTACATAATTAAAAACAAATCTCACTCATCTCTACCCCAGCAAACAAAATTGCTGCACTCAAGGTTCAATAGAGGGCTTGACTTTTCATCTAAAAACAACTGTATCCTAATGAAAAGTAGGGAGAAAAAAAATCAAAGTGCTATTTAGTGATGCCGCTAAAATGCAAAGATGCATAAAACATTAACCAGCTATGGAAAAGCTCTATTTGCAAATGCATTATAGTATTACCAGAGGTTTACTGTTCTGCGTACTTCTGCAAATAAATTCAGCACTATGCTACTATGGCAGGATGAGTCACACACTTTTAATGACATTCTATATTTATACCTTCATGCCCTTCTTCTGCTCTCAGTTCTGTGCTTTCTTCCATACAACCCGTTTTATTTGAGACTCCCTCCCTCCCTCAGTCCACCTCATCCCCAGCCTCTTTTGGTGTCTGGGCTGCAGGAGGGAGGCTGCAGCTGGGCTCTGAGTAGGGCGACCAGATGTCCTGATTTTATAGGGACAGTCCCGATATTTGGGGCTTTTTCTTATATAGGCTCTTATTACCCTCCACCCCCTGTCCCGATTTTTCACACTTGCTGTCTGGTCACTCTAGCTCTGGGGGTAGGGGGTTCGGGTATCTGAGCTGGGGGACACTCCACAGTGGGCTCTGGGGGGAGGGGATGTGGGTGTCTGGCACTCCAGCTGGGCTCTGGGAGGCAGAGAAACATGAACTGGGTTGTCGTAGGGGTTTCTTTAACTCTCTACTCCTGGGGGAATTTTTTGTGTGTGTGTCTGTATTGTTACAGACATAGTTGCTGACAGGTATTTTTAAATAAATTACCAAAATAATTGAAACTGGCATGCTTATATAGTGTTATTTTGACAAATGAAATATGCAGAATTTTAAAATATTGTGCACAGAATTTTTAATTTTTTGACATAGAATTCCCCCAAGAATAAGATTTGCAGCAGGAAGAAAGCTGAGACAAAAACAAGAGGGACTTCAACTCAGGCTGGAGATGAGAGGAGGGAGTTATGCATTTTCTGGCTCTGCCTTCTTCCTGTAGCTTACGATTAAAGCTTGTTAGAATGAACATATAAGGGGGGCCATTTGCAGAGGCTTTTACTATATCAGGCCCCACGCACAGACATGTAAGACAGAAAATTTACTGCAAACACATCTGGGGTGGTTGTGGTTGCTTACATTTTTTTTAAATGAAAAATGGGGAGAGTTAGGATATCAAGAGAAAGAAGTAGCATGGGGAAGTTGAACTCCTTAAGCAATCAATCCTGGGAATTGCTGAGCAGCCTCAACTACTATTGATGGGCAGGATGCCTCAGCATCTTGCAGAATCACACTCTAAAGGTACCAATAATTGGACAACAGAATACAGCATCTGCACAGTAATAAGTGGTTGGAATACACAAGTAGTGTCCAGGGTTCTGGTCTAATAGCAAAAGAATCATGAGGATCCCACCCCAAGACAGGTAAGGGTCAGAGGCCCAACATCTAGGAAGGTGCAGTCAGAGAAACCAGAAAGGGGAGAGAGGGGCAACTAGCTCCATAACAGTCACATGCCTAACTGCCATTTGTGCTTTCAGAATCTCTCCCACAACCCAGCCTGAGCTATACCTTCTTCCCAACCCTTCCTTCTTTCTCTAGCTCAAACCTACAACTTATTAGAATTCACTGACTGCAAGAGATTTTCAACACTTCAGAGCCACAGGTCATAAAACATGGGAGCCAGCAACTGAAGCCCTGTCTACGTTAGAGACATCTGCACCAATGTAACTACACCAGTGCAAACCCCTAAGCATCAGGCTAGAGAGGAACTTACACCATTTCTCTTTCAGAAGAATAAAGTTGGAAGGGAACAAAACAGAAAAATGAAAAGAGCATGAATGAAAAGCAACCCGGTTCTTCACAATCTTTTCTCCTCTGACACATCAAAAGGACACTGACTGAAAGAAGCAGGGCTGTCAGATTCGTTTTTCATAGACTGCAATGGGATGCGACAGCTTGGAAAGAAATCAAGAGTATTCTCCTGCCTTGTGGGAAGTGGCCAGGTGAGGAGGAGTCATTGACTTGGGCTGACCTGTGCAGAGCTGGGGGAAGAAAGAAAGAAAAAAAAAAAAGACTCATGAAACCATTTTATATGCCAGGCTCAGTTCACTGCAGGCACTCAAACCTGAAGGAAATCTGAATACCTGATTTCGATCAATATTGATATTATTAAATATTGCTACAATGTGATGAGGAACTTTTTAACAGCTATTCTGGATTTTGAGATCCAACATATCAGCTGGTCTCTGCACACATTTCAATTATTATCACATGCATGTGTGCATGTGCTGGTTTTTAATCTTCTGCTAAAAGGGCAAGCAAGAGGAGACAAGCAAAAAAGATTTAGTGCCTTTCTTTGTCCTGTGTGACTTTCCAGCCTGATTCTTCAAAATAGATGGGTTCTGGCAATCCTCGTTGTCACCTTTATATCATCCCCAAAATTTGCCCTTCTCTTCTGACAGAGGAGTTGTCCATTTTCTTTTAAACAAGTTGCTTATCTTGCAATCATCTATGCCCACAAAGACAGGAGCCTGAAACAAAATATTTGTGTCCAAGGAAATTCTTATGGAGTACAGGAGGGTTATTATCAGAACCAAGAATCAAGGCAGAATATTGAGAGGAGAACTGCCAAATTGACTATCACTTTGGGGGAGAAGACACTGGCAGGAAAATATGTAGCAATTCATATCCCTAAAGAACTATATGCATATGTAATATCCTGTGCTCATGACAGAAAAAATCTTAACTGAGCTGGCAGACAGAACTGCACCTGAATAAGAGATGTGTCTTCTTCAAAGTTTCCATGCCACTTGTTTTGTTTACTTGTTTTATAAGATATCACCACCCTGAAGTGGAAATGACAGTTTCAAGAGGAAACCTTTACACGGTCATCTGATCCGTATAAAATATATGCTAAGCCCCTCCCACCCAAAAAGGAGTTTGTCCCAATAACGTTTCATTCTTACTCTGTTAGTTGTAGTATTGGATGGAAAGGAGAGTCCTGCAGAGGGGAACTGGCAAACAGTATTTCTTTCCTCCAGGGGCTAGCTTTTCCTTTATAAAATGGAGAAATTATTGTTACCAGCTGATTTAGAAGATCTTTTTCCTACTATTTTCAAACGTGGGTGCTTAAATTATGACTTAGGAACCTGATTTATACATCCAGTTTTGATAACCATGGCCTAAACTCACTGGGAAGTATAAAGACGAGTTTTCTGCAAAGGCCTCCTACACCTTGTCAGTACTTCAAACTGTTTCTTTGGAATCAGATTTTGCCTATAATAATTAGTGACAAGAGAATAATGAGATCAATAAAAGCTGCAATAGCTAACATACAACTGATTTGGGCGGTTTGACTGGGATGAAGAGACTGTTGTTGACTTTTGTGCAATTATATTAGAAAAATGCAGGATTCTCTTACAAAAGAAAATAGATCAATGTAACCAGAATCCACAATAAGCCAGTTATGTAACTAAGGGCTTGTCTACATAAGGAAACTGACCAGCAGAACAATAGTAGTACACTTATGATGCACGAGTAATATTGGTATAATACACCACGTGGACACACTGTTCCAGAAAATAGTGACTTTTTTTTTAATCGTTTATATTGCGTGCACCACTAATTTGTATAAGGCCATTACAATATTCTCAGCATTGATTTCTATCCCATTTTTTATACATCCTAACATTTTGTGTTGACCATTGCATTGAGATGTCCACAATGATGCCTAGGGTTTTTTGATAAGTTTCTGATCCACATCTATCTTCAGACTGCACTATTTATTATTATAGCTATTAAAGCACTATTTCCACAGGGCCAGCATACACTCTGGTCTTCTCTTGCCAGCTTCCTTTGTGAGTGCACCTCTGTGCAGTGTTTCATGTCTCAGCAATACTGTTTCAAGAAAGTATGAACTGGAGAACAAAGTGCTTAGCACAATGGCATGGGGCGGGGGAGGGTGGAAAGGAATAAGCCAAGACTTGCAGAGATGGCAGTTAATCTGTGGGCTGAAACTGACGGAAGACGCTGAGGCTGGGAAGAAAGAGGCAGGATTGTCCAACAGAGAGGCCCCAGGACTTGGAGTCCCCACCAAGCAGTGGCAGATTAAGCATATCCCATAGATCTGTGGATGAGATTCTTGGCTATCAGGAATCCCAGCACCCAATGGAACTTAGATCTGCGGATGATGTTAGTGAAGCCCCACCACTGGAGCCAGGAGGCTTGGGAGTTGGACTCAGGATTAGATAGAGACTGGCCCCAGCTGCCCTCTGTCCCCTCGTGTTTGAATTTATCACAGTATCACAGTATGCATTATGACACTCTATAATTAACAGCATGGTCGCATGCTAAATGCCATCACCAGCAGCAGCAAATGGCAGGAGGGCCAGTGCACATGGCAGGCCAAGCACTGAGGCGGTTTGGCCTGCCAGAAAACTGCAACACGAAGCAACAACACCCTGAGCTAAGGAATGATAAGACTATTTCATCAACCTGGACCTTAGCAGTGGTCATGGTTTATTCTGAGGGTTCTCTGAATTATCTATGTAGGTTTTTCAAAGAAGCAATAAAAATTATTTGAATTTTAAAAAGTCTGGTTACTGGCTTGGCAATATAAAAGTGCTAGCAAAGCTTGCTTTTCACCTTAGCATCATAAATGGGGATAGATTCCAGTGTATTTCTTCTAGGCTTTAGAATCTCAGCACAAATAGACCCAGGTTCACAACTGATCCAGGATAAGGGAAAAATGCTGGAGAATCCTATACAGGTTAATGATTTTATTTTAATTCGACGGGGTAGGCTAAAGCCCTATGATTAAAAGGGCTAGGCATCTGAATCAATATTTACTAAACCACTTCGGTCTTACAGTTTATAGAATGAGCTTCTAGGAAAGAGCCAAGGAGAAGCTGCTCAGCCTTGCACAATTTTACTGTGAGTGAATCAACTTGTTTTTCAGTCTGTTTAAATGCATTATTATTACTTGCTTACAATAGCGCCTTGATCCCCCCCCCCCCATGTCCTCCCCCCGCCCCACACACACACACACACAGAATAAGAAACAGCCTCTGACCCAAAGTCTAAACAGACAAGAAGGGATGGGAAGCACAGGCACAGAGGGGTGAAGCGACTGCCCACAGTCACACAGCCGACCAGTGGCAAAGGTGATAATAGAACCCAGCTCTCAGTCCCATGAATTATCCACTAGCCTACAATGCCATTCCCAGTCTTTGCCAACAAGTTGGAGTTGAAATAGTTCCTCCTCCTGTGGAATGGGTACATTAACAATAAAATAATTGGGAAAAAAACCCAGCAAAATACACAAAGCCACCCTATGTACTTTAGAATGCTTCCTGGAATAGAGATGGTACATTTATTCCTCAGTGTCATTCATTGCCAAGCTTGAGCCTTGAGGATCAAATTAAAGCACATTCAGTAGCTGTGGGACTGCTGTAAGCCAACCCTTTGCTCTTTCTGACTCTGTATACATTACATCAGTTCGCACTAACATTCTATTTTTGTTCAGTGGGATCAAAGTATGCCTTCTCCAATCTATTTTTTTTTTTTTTTTGCCCTTGTTCTTCTAGCAACATTTTGTATGTTCAATTGTAAGCTCCTCAGGGCAAGGACTGTATCTTTCATTGTGTATGAACAGCATCTAGAAC
The DNA here is from genome assembly GCF_002925995.2 of Terrapene triunguis. NCBI lineage: Eukaryota > Metazoa > Chordata > Testudines > Emydidae > Terrapene > Terrapene triunguis. The sequence continues at coordinate 1,142,429 of NW_020665066.1, forward strand.
AAAATGGCCCTCATCTTAATTAAGCCCTATAGATACTGCTCTAATACAAATTATTAATAATAAAATAAAATAATAATAATGAGGGTGCGAAAATAAAATAGTTCAAATGAAGATTAATCAAGTAGTCAACTCTAATACCATTCTAGAGTTTAGACTGAGAACACAAACCCAACATATATCCCTTGTAATATGTAGTGAGAATACATTATATGGATGGGTGTTACTAATGTTAGAGGAATAAATACAAACACTTATTAATCAAAAGAACAAAAACAAGGTATAAAAAAGCTTTGCTTTAAGAAAATCCATACCATAGAGCAACACATTCCATGGAAGAAGGAAAGAGATGAAAATTGATGTAGCCAAAAGAGATTATATATGGATGTTACTAATTATATTACATAATTCTGACTAATATAATAGATGGAGGAATGCTAGGGGAGGTAGGCTGGTAACTATATAGATAAATATATCAGAGTCACGTGCATATTTAAAGGCCAATCCTGTAGTTCTTGAGCACCCAAAAATCCCAGTGAAGTCAATGAAATTTACGTGTGCTCAAAAAACACCAGATTAGGCCCTTGAATGGGGAAAACATTTTGATTTTGTGTTTATAAATCTATTTACTTATCAAGACAGAAAGGTACAACATGGTGATATATCTGATGTGTAGAAGGAAGCTGGGAAATTTAACAAACATTACTGATTTGATCCAGTATATTAACCTGATCCAAAGCCTTTCCCAACTGACTTTAGTGAGCTTTGTATCAGCCCCCATCTCACTATCCTATATGTCACAATTGGAAAAATTTATTGGAAAAGTCTATGATCCTGATTCCCAACTGCACAAAGGTGTAACTTACACCCCCTTTAAGTCTCCTTTGTGCTGCGAAAGCAGTATTAAGGGGCCTTAGCATAAATGAGATCTCAGACCGATGTATCTAGTACTTAATATTCATAACAATTGGTATTTCTTCTACATCCCACACTATCTTACATAAAGCAACTATTCACACAACACACATGGATACTACTTACAAGGTCTTACTGCAATAATGAAAAGAACAAAATGACAGCTTTTTAAAGCTATTGGGAACCTCCAGGTGCTGACAGGTACCTAGTGGAAATTTCAAAAGTGCTTAGGCACCTAACCCCCATCCAAGTTGCATTCACATGACATTAACAATGCTGCTTAGACTATCACTGTTCTTCAAGAGAACAATGTTCGTGTTTAAATAATACATACAGAAATAGTAACAGCTAAGACTCTGTACCCAAAGACTGGAAGTTAGCTAATGTAACGCCAATATTTAAAAAGGGCTCTAGAGGTGATCCCGGCACTTACATACTGGTAAGTCTAACGTCGGTACCGGGCAAATTAGTTGAAACAATAGTTAAGAATAAAATTGTCAGACACATAGAAAAACATAAACTGTTGAGCAATAGTCAACATGGTTTCTGTAAAGGGAAATCATGTCTTACTAATCTATTAGAGTTCTTTGAAGGGGTCAACAAACATGTGGACAAGGGGGATCCAGTGGACATAGTGTACTTAGATTTCCAGAAAGCCTTTGACAAGGTCCCTCACCAAAGGCTCTTACGTAAATTAAATTGTCATGGGATAAAAGGGAAGGTCCTTTCATGGATTGAGAACTGGTTAAAAGACCGGGAACAAAGGGTAGGAATTAATGATAAATTCTCAGAATGGAGAGGGGTAACTAGTGGTGTTCCCCAAGGGTCAGTGCTCGGACCAATCCTATTCAACTTATTTATAAATGATCTGGAGAAAGGGGTAAACAGCGAGGTGGCAAAGTTTGCAGATGATACTAAACTGCTCAAGATAGTTAAGACCAAAGCAGACTGTGATGAACTTCAAAAAGATCTCACAAAACTAAGTGATTGGGCAACAAAATGGCAAATGAAATCTAATGTGGATAAATGTAAAGTAATGCACATTGGAAAAAATAACCCCAACTATACATACAATATGATGGGGGCTAATTTAGCTACAACAAGTCAGGAAAAAGATCTTGGAGTCATCATGGATAGTTCTCTGAAGATGTCTACACAGTGTGCAGAGGCGGTCAAGAAAGCAAAGAAGTCCTCTCATTAAAAAGGGGACAGAGAATAAGTCTGAGAATATATTATTGCCCTTATATAAATCGATGGTACGCCCACATCTCGAATACTGAATACAGATGTGGTCTCCTCATCTAAAAAAAGATATACTGGCACTAGAAAAGGTTCAGAAAAGGGCAACTAAAATGATTAGGGGTTTGGAAAGGGTCCCATATGAGTAGAGATTAAAGAGGTTAGGACTCTTCAGCTTGGAAAAGAGGAGACTAAGGGGAGATATGAGAGAGGTATATAAAATCATGAGTGATGTGGAGAAAGTGGATAAGGAAAAGTTATTTACTTATTCCCATAATACAAGAACTAGGGGTCACCAAATGAAATTAATAGGCAGCAGGTTTAAAACAAATACAAGGAAGTTCTTCTTCATGCAGCGCACAGTCAACTTGTGGAACTCCTTACCGGAGGAGGTTGTGAAGGCTAGGACTATAATAGCATTTAAAAGAGAACTGGATAAATTCATGGTGGTTAAGCCCATTAATGGCTATTAGCCAGGATGGGTAAGGAATGCTGTCCCTAGCCTCTGTTTGTCAGAGGATGGAGATGGATGGCAGGAGAGAGATCACTTGATCATTGCCTGTTGGTCCACTCCCTCTGGGGCACCTGGCATTGGCCACTGTCGGTAGACAGGATACTGGGCTAGATGGACCTTTGGTCTGACCCAGTACGGCCGTTCTTATGTTCTAAGGCTTTGTAATCAGTTAGTCAAAAGCCAGGAAATGTTAAAGTTGATTGAAGTCTTGATCTCTACAAAAAAACAAAAAACAACAAAAACACTACTACCACTTATTACCACACACATAAAAAGGCCAAATTCCTTTAAAACAAATCAGTTCAGTAGCATTAAAGCTATTAATGTTTTAAGTTCAAAGAACAGTATTAACTTGGAAAAAAATAACATTTCCATCTGAAAATATGACTTCCTACTATTGCTCGAAGCAACTTCTAAAATGACTATATCTGAAAGAGATTACCAATTGTATACTTTGAACATTTAACTGCTACAGTGTATAGTCTGTTTCATTGTTTTGTGATGGTCAGTTTCAACTCCCAGGCCTTGAACCTTGAATATCCATTCACCCTATACAAAGTGAGTGCAAAGCGCTGCTGCTGACATGAGCAAAGAGTTTTGGTTTGCTAGTGTTTTATACCCAGTTTGCACAGTTTCCAAGTTCAGCTAGTTGTAAAAGTGCAAAGTATTCTTATTAGGCTGTTTCATGTCAATACCTTGCATTATTAATGCTTTCAGTTCCCAACTTCCCAGCAAATTAAAAAAGTTTGGATTGGATGGACTATAAGGTGGATAGAAAGCTGACTAGATTGTCGGGCTCAACGAGTAGTGATCAATGGCTCAATGTCTAGTTGGCAGCCAGTATCAAGTGGAGTGCCCCAGGGGTCAGTCCTGAGACCAGTTTTGTTCAACATCTTCATTAATGATCTGGATGATGGGGTGGATTGCACCCTCACAAAGTTCGCAGATGACACTAAGCTGGGGGGAGAGGTAGATACGCTGGAAGGTAGGGATAGGGTCCAGAGTGACCTAGACAAATTGGAGGATTGGGCCAAAAGAAATCTCATAAGGTTCAACAAGAATAGGGTGACCAGATGTCCCGATTTTATAGGGACACTCCCGATTTTGGGGTCTTTTTCTTATATAGGCTCCTGTTACCCCCCACCCCGTCCCAATTTTTCACACTTGCTGTCTGGTCATCCTAAACAAGAACAAGTGCAGAGTCCTGCACTTAGGACGGAAGAATCCCATGCACTGGGGACCGACTGTCTAAGCAGCAGTTCTGCAGAAAAGGACCTGGGGATTACAGGACGAGAAGCTGGATACGAGACAACAGTGTGCCCTTGTTGCCAAGAAGGCTAACGGCATATTGGGCTGCATAAGTAGGAGCATTGCCAGCAGATTGAGGGAAATAATTATTCCCCTCTATTCAGCACTGATGAGGCCACATCTGGAGTACTGCGTCCAGTTTTGGGGTCCCCACTACAGAAAGGATGTGGACAAATTGGAGAGAGTCCAGCGGAGGGCAACAAAATGATTAGGGGGCTGGGGCACATGACTTCGGAGGAGAGGCCGAGGGAACTGGGCTTATTTAGTCTGCAGAAAAGAAGAGTGAGGGGGGATTTGATAGCAGCCTTCAACTACCTGAAAGGGGGTTCCAAAGAGGATGGAGCTAGGCTGTTCTCAGTGGTGGCAGATGACAGAACAAGGAGCAATGGTCTCAAGTTGCAGTGGGGGAGGTCTAGGTTGGATATTAGGACAAACTATTTCACTAGGAGGGCGATGAAGCACTGGAATGGGTTACCTAGGGAGGTGGTGAAATCTTCATCCTTAGAGGATTTTAAGGCCCAGCTTGACAAAGCCCTGGCTGGGATGATTTAGTTGGGGTTGGTCCTGCTTTGAGCAGGGGGTTGGACTAGATGACCTCCTGAGGTCTCTTCCAACCCTAATCTTCTATGATTCTATGATCATTTCGGTCACTCTCATGGTGCTTCAAGTATGTGTACAGATTTAATATGTGATAATATATAACACTTACAATTAAATCCTCATTTTTTGCCCAAAAGGACCATAGTGCCAGTCAAGACAAATAAATCACTGCATATTTCTAGTCAAACTTAACAAGAGCTGACAAGATTCATTTGTTTGCACTGAACTATTTATACATTAAAATGCCACCGATACTGATTATGTTTCTTTGCTCAGCATTACCACCGTCTTGAAACTCGTGCTGAAAACACTTTGTTACATCAACTGAAAAGTTATCTAGTTTCACCTTTTTCTAAGTACCTCTGATCCTATTACTGAATTGCTAAGTGGCAACCTCTAGGCTTCTTACAGCTGTGGTATACATGGCCTCTATCTATACTAAGGGCTTGTCTACACAAGAAAGTTCCACTGATTTAACTTAAATGGGCTTTTTTATGTGACTTAGTTAAGCTGGTCCAAAGCCCTGTGTAGACACTTTTATTTCAGTTTAAGAGTGGCTTATTTCAGTTTAGCTTAAGCTGTATCCTAACTGCTGTAAACTAGATGAAAATAAATCTGGTTTCAACTAAAATAAGAACACCCACACAGGGATTTGCACCAGTTTAAAATCACTAGTGCAATTTTCTTATACAGACAAGTGCTGAGGCAATTTGCACCAAGGGGACTACAATGATTTAGTCATTCTAGTGCAAACCCTAATGTAGAAGCCCCGCACCAGTGCCAAACAGGGCTTCAACCAGTACAGTTTTCTACCAGATTAAGCTGCACCAAGATAAATCCCACTTTGCATGCTTGCAAAACATCTACATTAGGGGTCTAAATCAGTGTAACTATCTCAGCATGGTTAGATCAGTGCAAATGTCCTTAATATAGACAGGGCCTAAGCCGCAGTAGTAACACCACCTCGCTCCTAAATAGCTCTTCATCAGTAGATCTCAAGCAAACTTTGCAAAGGGGGGCAGCAGTATAACTATCTCCATTTCATAGATGGAGAAATTAAGGCACAGACAGAAGAAGTGACTTGGCCAAGGTCACCCAGCAGGCCAATAGCAGAGTTGGGAATAGCCACTAGTCCACCTGCCTGTTCTTCCTCTTTTCCCAGGAGTGTAACACCACCGTTGTCATAAAGATGTGCTATTGTGAATGCCACCAATGCCAGCAAATGAACCAGGAACCTCCAGAGCTGAAAGCATGAGTTTCTACAGTGTGAGCTAAAAATCTCTAGCCAGAGGAGGTTACATATTCACACCCTCTGTGGGTTAGGTACAGAGGGGGGACACATAACACATGCTGACCAGTGAGTTACACTATCTCAAGCACTAGCTCTTTCTTTGGTGACACCAATAAGCCCGGAGCTTAAAATGCTGATTGAGAGCGAGGCCAAGAAGGGAAAGAGTTTTCAGTACTCACTTGTCTTTTTTCAGCTTCATCATTAGGTTAAGTGATAAAGACTTTATAATTAGCTGAGCTAAATCTTGTCACAGTCTAATCTAATTTCAATTCAACTTTTAAAAGAAACAGATTAAAACTAAAAACTGGTAAAGAAAGTGGTAGCCTGCTTGGTAAGATACCTATCTTGCCATAAGCACATTCAGCCAATGCTCCATAATCAGCCCTGGGTGCCTGAGAATTCTCAGGTGAAGTTTAAGGTGATTTTGACCTTTAAAGTCCTAAATGGCTTAGGACCTACCTACTCAAGAGATCACCTCTTCCCCAGTGTTATATCACAGTCGAGATCAGCAGAAGAACTTGAGCTGAAGCTCCAGTGGTATAAACAAGTGAAGGTCCCAGGAATGCTCTGTGAGGGTCCCCAGGCTCTGGAATTTGCTCCCCTACTTTGTCCAAGATAGCCCAGAGGAAAACTTTCAAAAGCACCTAAGTGACTTAAGACCTTATGTCCCATTTTCTAAAGTAACCTAGACATTTAGAAACATAAATCCCATTGACTTTCAATGAGGCTTAGGTGCCTAAGAACCTATGTCACTTTTGAAAACAGGACTTAATGATCTTCAAGGCATGTTGCAACTTTCATCTTTTTCCCCAGCCATTTGAAAATGGGAGGAAATATAATTTGTAGGTGAGGCAGATTTGCAGTGGGCTAGCTTACATTGTTGCACTTAGGATATACTTTTAAATTCTGTCAAGGGCACCTATAATATATGAATAGGCATCCTTTCTAGCACTTCAATATATTAAAATAAATAAAAATAAAATCACAGTATTTGCAAATCAGACTTAATATAAGAATCTCTTGCATGTTTGAACTAAATCCTAAAAATCAGACAGCTGCCACTGAAAACGATAGCCTTATAGCCTTAATAGCACCTTATTTACACTTAGAACGCTCCCATTAACTTCATTCAGTGACAGCAGAGATAGGTTAATAAGAACTGGTTTTCTAAATTTCACCGTGATTGTCAGGACTGATTTTCAGGCTTCTAACTCTACTAAAACAAAAGCAGTTCTCACTGAAATGCTAAAAGGTGCTTCTCAGACGGGTATTTCCAAATTTTTTTGCTTTATACCTCATTCTCTTTTTTTCCTATTTTTCTTAATAATGGGTAAAGCTTTGGGGGGGGGGGGGGGGAAGGATGTTTAACCTATTCTCTTCATACTAAAACAAGGATAACCTCACCAGGCTGGGAAAATATCAGACCACAAAGTGAAACTACTAAGGAGCAACTCAAAACAGGGGTAAGGATTAAAACAATTAGGAAACATTAGCAATAACTGTCACTAGTACTTCAGTGATAACCAGAGAGAAGAAGCAGACACAGTCACACATAGCACTGAATTCTTCCTCCTGAAAGGAAATTGTATTTAGATTGATTTCACCACCTGTTACAGCTAGTGAATGACAGGTGGTATGCTTTCTCATATGCAAAGGGGAACCATATACTTTCAGCTGCAGTGACTTAATTTACATTAAATGAAAAGAACCAACATGGAAGAAGAAAAGCAAAGCCTTCAGGTGAGAGCACAGGGTGTCTCCCATGTAACACACTGCATCCTTCTGTCTCACAAAATGTCAGCTGCCTCTGCAGACAGGCAGACTGCTCAGAAATGGACATGCACAGTACATTGAAAATATTGTTATAACAAATACACAAATACAAATATCACCACAGGTACCCTCTTAATACCATCCTTTCCCACAGGTAGAGTGCACTTTGTACAGACACTTTCCAAACTGTCACATCCAAAGATGAGTGGAAAAGATCTGCAAAATTCAGCATGGTTATTTTTTCCATTTTATACTCCTTGACAAAAGGCACTCAGCAGCTAGCATGATCTAAATTTAACTGAGACCCATTTAAATCCTATTTTCCAAAGGGCATCCAAATCTCAGTTTGCCAATCCTCTCATAATACATTTTGTTTGGGAAAGTCTATTCAAGTTCAAATAAATGTGATAAGTCCCATCTTGCTTACTGCCAGTCACTTATATTTCCATTTTAGGGAAAACATTTAAAACAAAATTATTTTGGCTTTAGCACCTTCCTGGCCTACTCTTTTTATGCAAGCAAAATATGGCATGACACACTTATTAAAAATTATTCAGTTTGGTTCACCAACTCATATCCAATGAAAAAGGGGGGGGGGGAACAGAGCTGCTCCATAAACTTGACGTGAATTACTCTACAACTATTGTTAGCAAACTATTGTTGAGAAACAGCACACATAAACAACTCTGAAACACGGCATGGAAAACTTTTAGGGTAAACCTCAAGGGTAACTGTATACATCAAACCTAATCTGTCCATTGTGATATAATCAGTAGAAACATTTTCTTCAGGATTGCAACTGTGTAGAGGCAATTCCCAGTAGGGAGCAACAAGATTACCAGGAGTATAGAATCACAAAACAGTAAAAATAAGAACTAACTACAGCTGTAGCCCGATTACATTCAGAAAACCAGAAGCAATAGGAATGCTGATTTTCTAAGGATTCTGGGCACCATCAGGCAGATGGGGCAGTTACCAGTGTTCTTCCTGATGCGTAACCATCCCAAGCATGTAAAATTAAAAATAACATCAACAGAGGCTGCTGACCCCTGAACTTCAAGGAAGAAAGTGCTGTAACAATCCTTGGCCATATATTTACAGACATTATGGTAACCTCCAAACCACATATATTTTTGAAATTTTATATGTAACTCAAGACATGAGACAACACCCAGCTCTGCTAGTCAGTGGAGAGAAATGATATACAAATGTATATACAAGAGAGGGCAGTTGGCAAGAGGGACACACCCACACAAAGTCAGAGTCTACCCCAACAGCTTTTGTTTATCTAGCTCTTGTTAAAGGAAGTACAAGCAGCTTGTCCATACTGTAGGGCTGAAAGTGAGGAAGAAGGATTGGAGCTCACAAAGATGAAGCAAGACATCATGGGAGGTTACCATTGTGCTGAGTAGAAACCACTGCAGAGATTAAACCTGGCAAGACCTGGAGAGTGAGCACAGCAGATCCCAGATTTCCTGAAATGCTCTGATAGCATGACTACTCCTGGATTCACTGGGAAGTGAGCCCCCAGAGGCAGGCTCTTCTACACTGGCATGGGCAAAATCTTTTTCTGTGTTAATAATAAAGCCAAGTTCTTGCAGCATTTGAGTGCTGTGTCAGGCCGTCTATTTTGCAGATGGGCTTTTATTAATAGGTTATCTAAGCTGTGATAAATCTGAAATCCTTACTGTCCGAGATCAGAGAAGAGACTCACCATCAAAGCTCTCGCAGCAGATGACAACCTGAAAGGCACTGCTATGAATTGACAATGTTGACTGGCTGCTGTGAATCACAGGGTATTTTGGGGTCAGAGAGGTACAGATAGGCCTTCCTCAGGTCTAAGCACATTCCTTTGCCTATTTCTTGAATCAGTGCAGTATCTCTTTTTTTCTGATAGGTTAAGAATGAATAGGTCCAGAACAAGATGGAAGCCACTTACAGATTATGGAAAAAAAAAACACTGAATAAAAACTGCATTCTCCTTGGTCCAGAGAAAACTTTGACACTTTTCTTGGAGTCTAATAAATGAGTAAGGTAAATCACCACCCTTAGGCTTGAGGCTTCGACTCTGAGCGGGGGAGTGAGGCATCAGTTTGTGGAAGATTGTGGGAGGCTCTGTGGTTAAGAGAGCTTTCGGAGTGAGCCAGCTTACAGCAGGGGACCATGGACAGCCGTCTAGCTCTCTCACGGAAGGGAAGGAGCTGGCATGTGAGCAAAAAATAACTCACTATGTGTGTTGATTGTGACCTAACTGCAGCACCACACACTCCCCTGGAGCTACTTTCTACTGGTTTTCTGTTCCATTCCAGATTCTTAGCAGGGCCTGCTGGACTGGCCATCCTGCTGCCCTTAGAAAAACTGGCTGAGCTGGTGATGAGGAGATGCAGGCTGGGTCATTCTAAAGCAGTGGGGTTGAGGAGTGGTCTCAGAACTAGGAAAGTAATCGGTTTCAGCAGGTCACTCTTAGTGCTGCTGTTAACTTACTTGCAGGGTCCCACAGCTCTGCAAAGAATGGTGCAAAGGATCAGCTCAAGTTAGGAAACTGTAGGTTTGTTCCCAGCAGAGGAGGATGTGGAAGAGCTGAGACAAGAGGTTTACAGAGAAAAGAGATGAATTCACCAAGTGGACTAAATGAACCAGGGTGATGATAATGCAGTGCAGCATTCTGGCCAGCTGAGGCAGTTTGGAGACTGTTTATCAGCAGAGCTGCATCCAAAGCCAAAAGATAGTTCAGATTATTCAAAAGAGGAGCACATTCTAGTAATGGTCCATGAATGAAAAACACATTAAGACAGATGCAAACATTTTTGCACCCCAAAGCAAAAAACTGTGCGTGCCCATTCATCAGCGTTACTTCAGGCATTTTCTTCAAAATTTCTGCATGAATGAAATGTTATGACTGAAAACTGCTTTTTTTCTGGCTGAAAGCCATAACCAATACCTTCCTCAAATAAGGTATTGAACAATAAATAAACCTTCTCTACCTCTGTGCTGATGAAATCACACAGGTTATAACTGGATACACTGCCACAAGTTTCCAGAGAGATCTCTAAAACTGTATCCAAACATTTTGCTGTGTCTAAACACTACGCATCAGCATGCAAATGGCCATGTGCACTTCTATATTTATTTATTTAGACATTTACAAAATTGTACACATATAACAAAAGTCTCTGGGTGCATGCACCATTTCTTAAAACCAACAAACTCCAAATCAGTTTTAAGGTTTGTTTGGGGGGTTTTAATCAGTAAACTTGACCCCAGATTAAAATGCTCAGAATCTCTGCTCCCTCTCTGTCAAAGATATGAGAAATCAAATTGACTTTCTACCATGCCCTGAAGGTCAACAGATGCAGGATGTAATATTCTTAGACTTCTATAAGGCATTTACTTGGTACTGCATGACATTTTGATTAAAAAACCAGAAAGATATAAAATTACCTTGACACATATTAAATGTATTAAAAGCCGGTTAACTGATAGGTCCCAAAATGTAATTATAAACAGGGAATCATCATCGAATGGGTGTGTTTCTAGAGGGTTCTTGCAGGGATCAGTTCTTGGTCTTAAACTATTCAACATTTTTCTTAATGGCCTGGAAGAAACCATAAAATCATCACTTATAAAGTTTGCAGATGACACAAAAATTTGGGTTTGCCACAGTCCAAGTCGGCTGGCACGGGCCAGCCACGGGTTTTTCTCTGCTGTGTAGACATACCCTTAATCTCTATGCTTCCTGTAATCATGCTCTGCATAATGACTGTAATGGAACAGCCTTCTTCATGAAGCATTTTGTTAGCTACAGATGAAAAGTATTATAAAACAATATAGTCATCCCTTAAGATGGCATTTTGACATCCCCTACACACTCATGTGCCTCTGATTTGTCTCCAGTTCCCAGGAGAGTAAGTCCAGCATTCCACATCAGCTTTCAGCCAGCTTTCTTTTGTAAGTTAAAAGGACAGTGAAAGATCAATGTGTGATGAAACTGGGAACCCGGTTTAGAGATTTAACTAAGGAAAAAATGAGACAATTCCCACGTGCACCAAAGATCTTTATTACTGCTCCTGTGTATTCCGAATGATCTGTAGATTCCTTAAAACGGATTTCTGAAAGCTTTAATTTCATACATTTTAGAAATATTAACAATGCTAAAGTTCCCAGAATTAAAAAGCAACTTGAACCACAAAATGACTGACCAAGGAGACTACAGGTTTGACAAAGCAAAACAACTATAAAGTCTAAATGAATGAAAGTCAGCTAGTTCATAAGCAACACATTTTCACCCATCAGAAAAAACAAACAAATGTACAACTGGTGCCCACAAACAAACATTACGTCACCACATAGCCCAACTGGCATGAGTACAAACATTGATTTAGCAGGGAAGTACTGTGTCTCCAGGACTGACCCCACCAAGGCAATACAAAAACCATTTACTCAAAGCAAAATAAGTGATATTCTGTTATTTTATGGAAGAACAGTCTTCAAGCTAAGGCACTGGACTGGGACTCATGAGATCTGGGTCCAATATCAAGCTCTCCCACAGACTTGCTGTGTGCCCTTGGAAGAATCATTTAATTTTCTAAGTTCCCAATCTGCTTTCATGTTGTATCCCTTTTCTCCCTCCCTTTGTCTGTCCTGTCCAGTTCGAATGCAAGACCATCAGGGTGGGCCACCTTAATGTGTCTCAAATTGATTAACCCAAAATTGAAAAACCCCAAAATCACTAGTCACTTTGGAAAATTAGGCCATATCAGTCACAGTATTATGCCATACTAAGCCAAACACTTCAGCAGGGTAAACATCACAGAAAAAATATTATAAGATGATGATTCAGTTGAAAATACAGGTCATGCCAATGCTGAATGTATATTCCATGATCTGACAATTCTCTGTCAAGCTTCACTGTTTTAACTAGCACTTTCACTTCCAAAATATTGCATAGCTATATTGTTCACTTGTCACAGAGATTCAATAACATCAAAAGGTATTTTATGGAACCCAGCAACAGATAAGAACCAGCATTAGCTGCAGTCATAACTCTCCAGGATATGACAGACCTTATCAAGCAGATCAATGCAAAGTAATGTGCAATTGTTTTTTATTTTTATTACAAATCACTTTACACTTGTCAACAGACCAATCTCATTATATCTCAATGAGTTATAGCCAATGACATTGTGCACAGAGATGTCTGCCTGTGATGAATATTATCATGTAGCATTCAATAGCACCTGAAGTCCGCCATCTTTTCTAGAATGTGTGAATAGGGAGTGTATAATATTGCCAAAAATAATTTTTAAGTTAAGCAAAAGCTGTTCCACAATTTCCAGAGTTCTCTTTGCTGTATTAATACTCCTCCAAACCTCACTTTATATTGGTCTGCGTTTCACTCTACTCATTTTCACTTAGGCATTAGTGTTAGGCTAGAATTTCTTCTTTTCCCACCCCGATAAGTTAAGTCCTACAAGGGCTTATTAAAATATATATAACAAACTCAAAGTACCACAAGAGGTTATTACTGACCACATATTTCTGCTCAATTTTTCATTTTGTCACCTCATCCTCCCACCATCCCCCACCCCATTTGTCTCATTTGTTCACTTGTTGTCTCCTCTCACACTCCTAGACAGAAATCTCACTGGGGGATGGATTATCTTCTTTGTTATTTGTCTATACAGTCCCTAGTAACAATGGGGCCTCGATGACTGAAAAAACTACCAAAGGAAATGGTGGCTTCTCCATCTCTTGATATCTTTAAATCAAGACTGGATGCTTTTCTGGAGGAAGAGCATTAGCCAAGCACAAATTATTGAGCTCAATACAGGGGTAACTGGGTGACATTCCATGGCCTGTGTTACACAAGAGGACAGACTACATGATGTAATGGCCCCTTCTGACATTAAAATCTATGAATCCTTTATTAAGGATGCTACCGTATTACAAACAACAAATAACAATCATGACAGCAAGTAACATGCATAAGCACAAAGACTGTTATAGTGTAACTTCTCATTGCATGGACAGGCAGTGCAGACTAGACAACTGGGCATGGGAGTAGAAACCTGGAAGTTCTGTGTTGCAATCCCATCTGTGCAAGTGACTAGCTGGGTGGCACAAAGTCAAACATTTAGCCTCTGCCTCAGTCTCCCCATCTATAAAATGGGGATAATAATAGCTATCTACCTATCTCACAGAGTGTTTGTGAGGATAAATATCATGTTACAGAGATCCCCTTTCCTATGCATAAACTCATTATAACATACCCTTCCCACTGTTACTGAAAAGCAGCATGGCTGATGTTATTACATTAATAGCCAGACCCGGCTCCCTTTGAACCCGAAGACATCAGGGAGAGCGAGATCAGCTCATAAGCTGAATTTCAGTTTCTTTTTTTAAAAACACTGCATTATGTAATAATCACATAAGAAAAGAACATTTGAATATGATGACTGGACTGGTTGAAAGTACAAGAAATTCAGAAATGGTGATGCACCTCTTCATTACTCCCAACTATTGCATCACATATGGGAAGTAAGAACATAGTTTTCTACCAGATGACTTTAGAACAGCAAATGACCTTACCAGATAAGATGCTTAATGCAAAAGGGCAGCCATACAACAAGTTTTCAGCATTAAAAACTCTAATTTTCCACTGTTTTTTTAGTTTAATTTTGTTACTTTGATTTGACCAATCTCTAATATTTTACATAGTCTTCCAAATCTCAAAATCACACTCCCTTCGCCCTGAAACCTTAACTATTGTACATTAGAAAGAATGTCAGAGACTTCATTCAGTTTCAAAGTGTTTGATTGTCACCAACTGGCATTGAGCATTTGTCACATTCATTCAATTAACTGCAATTTATAGTCTGCCTACTTCATATTTGAAAAAGTGTCTTGTTGAAACTTTGTTCTACAATGTAGTAAAGTAATTTCACTTGTACTGCATCTAACCCCTTTCAATCATCCTATAGGTATAAGAGTTCAAAATGGATGTTACAACCAAAGAGGGCAGCATTTCACAACACACACCACCAACAGGGCCAGGATAGCAGGCACAAGATTCCTGGGTGATATCTTTTATCAACCCACAACATGTCACATGCGTGTGTGTGTGTGACGGGAAAGGGAGGGGTAAATAATTCTTATGGAAGGATTTGGGAGTATCCTCCTTCTGGAAAACTCTGTCATTTGAGAAAGGAGCATGAAAGGATGATGTAAGGCACTGGGCAGAACTACCAACTCAAGAAGATGAATAACGAACCTTTTCACCAGCAGAGGAATTTCAATCCCTTTCCTCATAGCTTTATTTTATTGATCCAAATTAAGGATCCTAAACAAATCCAAGCCACTCAGAACAGCAGGTTCCAATTGCCAGAAAAATATTGTCATTAAAAACAAAAGCAAATAACTTCCTATCAAAAGAAAACACTCCACTGCACACACAATTCTCCCCTTGGGGAGAGAGAACAAACCACATGTGGCAGGTGTTAGTCAGATCACGTAATGCACTACTGGAAGACGCTCAGATACTACAGTGATGAGGGCAGTATAAGAATCTATACAAAACAGCTTTCCAAATTCTTCGCCAGCTGGGAGGAAAAAGGAAGTACCTTTACCCATGGGCAGCCCCAGCCACTTTTCCTCTACCTTTATAGCCCCACACTCAATCTCACATGTGACAGCTGGTTAACCCCTCCAGCACTGGGACTTGTGGCATACACTTTTACATTGTCGTAGATGGTTTTGTGACTACAGCACAGGACTAAGAGTCAGGAGACCTGGGTTTTACTCCTAATAACACCTTTTAAATGTCACCCAACCTTCCAGAGACTTGGTTATTTCCCTATCTGCAAAACAGACAGGGAATTAACCACCTTCGCTGGGAAGTTGTAAAGTTTGGATTTATTTACCTAAAGCACTTTGAGGTCTTCTGCTGAGAGGCAATACGTCAGAGCAAAGTACTGCTCAGTAACACAGTAGTTATTATCTTGTACATTCCACAGACAAAGGTTTACTTTTCAGAAGTATCTTTAGGATGCAGTGACAGAAGTCCAGCCTAGATAACATGTGTCAGCTGAAAAACGGCTCAACAGAAAAAAGAGAGCTGTGGTCAGCAAGGTCTTGGCCAGAATGAATTAGGTTTATAATGAGAAGGCAAAACAAGTTCACATAAGCAGAAAAGGAAATAAAAACTCCACAGCTTGACATTCAGCCCACTGCTATAATCCTTTCCCAAGACATTCTCCCTCCACCCCCTCCCAAGCAGCCAGTTACCACTGGGGGCAAAGGGAGGAGCTGAGACCAGGGTAACTCTTTCCAAGAACCAGAGAGTGCTCTTGTGCCCTGTCATGGCACTATTTAGTAATATAACGAGAGAGGTGTTAATTAATACACAAGTGTTTAGGGTTTGGGAAAGACTCCTTGCATTCTTTCCCACACAAAAAAAAATGAAAATAAATCATGCACCCATTTTTTCCATAACTCAAGGAGAGACATGTGGCTAACATGCTAGCCCACACAGACATCCCCCAAGGTAATGGTCTGTGGATTGTGTGTAAGGAGGAGGCACTAATTGGGCATTGGTGTGCATACACTGCTCCTGCTCAGAGGAACGGTACAGGTTGCCTCACCAGACTGTGCCCTGTGTAGGAAGCTGGATTGCTGAAGCAGAGAACACACCCGGCTGGCTATTCTGCTCTCACCCACGCAGGGCAGGATTTAGCCCATATTTGCAAGCAACATATGAAATCGAGACATAACATTTTGGCATTCAATTTCATTAAGCCAATGGTGTGCTCAGTACCATACGAAGAGCACATCTGAGCCTTCCATGGAGGAAAAGATCTGCAATGAAAGCTCTGTTAGAAAGAGATGTCCCTAAAGGCAGCTGTTGCCTCATCAATATTGGCTACTGGGTCTGAAATAATATAAACTACACTTTGCCTCTTGGCAAGGTAATTTTTCTAAAAGTCTTCTTAAGAAAGGAAAGGGAAAACAAGACTGTGAATCTCCCCCTTAACGGCAGTTAAAGCAAATTCTAGTATTTGTGTAAACCTAGGCTCTAGTACGTCAAAGCTATATGCCCAACATACAGTTAACCTCTATTGTGAGCTCCTTAAATGACTGCATCTTGTTTAGGGTAGCCCTTACCCAAAAGCAGTCCCTTCTGCAAAGGAATCTTTGGCTAAAATAGGGCAGCTGAAGAGCTAAAGATAGGTTCCCCTTAACAGCGGAGGCTTTACTGGCACTAAACAAGAGCCACAGAAGCAGTGCTTGGACTCCGATGGAGCTTCTCAGTATTACAAGGCTTGCAAGGCATCCCTTATGGGCTGCTTCACTGGTAGGACTGCTTCTGAGACTTAATTCAAAGCAAAACTGAAAAGGACCTCTAGTGGGCTGAAACTATACTGCTTAGACTTCAGAGGCCAGTTTCATCACTAGCATAACTCCACTTAGGGCTTGTCTACACTTAAAACACTGCAGTTGCCCTACTGCAGCCGCACAGCTGTAGCACTTCAGTGAAGACTCTACCTACGCTGATGGGAGAGGTTCTCCCGTCAACACAGGTAATTCACCCTGAGAGGTAGTAGCTAGATCGACGGGAGAATTCTCCCATCCACCTAGCACTGTGTACGCTGGAGGATAGGTCAGTTTAGCTGCGTTGCTCAGGGTGTGGATTTTTTAGGTCGACGTAAGGCAGCTTACATCAACCTAATTATGTCAGTGTACACACTACAGCCTAGTCCCGCCAGTGTAGGTACCATATTACACCAACATAATAACTCCACCTCCATAAGAGACGTAGGGCTTATGTCAGTGTAGTTAGGGTGACGCCGTGTCTATGCAAACATTGCATTACTAATATCAGCTCTTGGCTGTCTTGTCAAGAAAGCTGGGCAGCTAGAGCCTGGCTGCCCCGGCTTCTGCTCCCAGCTGCCTGGCTCTCCACTCCCAGAACCAAGAAACTCAGGCAGCCACCCACCACTCCTGGCACAGCCCTGTCTCTCAGCCCCCCACACTGCCCCTCTTCAATCGGTAGAAGCACTCCTGGTGAGGATGCAGATCACCGACAGAAGGAGGGTAGTGTGGACATGAGCCACTGCAGCAATTACTGCGGTGGCTGTAAGTCAACCTAACATAGGTTGAGTTAAGTAGGTAGTGTAGACATGCCCGGAGCAATGTAGTTATACAGAATTAATTTCCTAGTGTAGGGTAGGCCTTACTTAGCTGCATTTGCACTAGACCTATTACATTACTTAGAAGCAAATTGTCATGGTCTTATCCAGTGGTGACAGAGAAAGAAGATACCTGTGCAAGTACTGCAGACAACTACTGGAGATTTCCATTTGCTTCCAGTGACACGAGTTATTGCCTTGATCCAAATCCTAGCAGGGATGAATCCCCACTTGATTTAAAGGCATTTATTGGACTAAGAGAGTATGATTCAGTTTTGCTATGTGGATCAGTAACATGCAAAAAAAAGGCCTCACAAAATAATTTTATGTGGACTAACTGGTGTGATGCTAAGGGACGTCCAAGGAAGTTCTGATTCAGTAATGCATTTGGCTTCAGGACTTAATGCTACTGAAGCTGTTCTCATAGGGGTTGATAGTGTATTGTTCCTCTGAGACTTCTTAGCACTGCAGTGAGATTTGCATAGGAGGCAGAAATAGCATTGTAACTGCACTGCCGAGGTACTCCCTCTGGGTGAAGGAGCTGGGAATTCTTTAGTTGTATCAAGAATTTCTTCATCCAAACTCAACTGAAGTGTAATTTCATTTGATAGGTACATGAAAAATAGATTAGTGAATTTATTCAGGAGAATACTTAGATAATAAAACAGCTCAGATTAAAGGAGCTTATTTATCTGCCATCCCAGTTAATCAGGAAATCACTTGTTTTGAACTGAAGATGATGATTCACCTTCTGTAAGTCCAATAAAGGCTTTTCTCTCACACTTTTGCTATATTTAGGATTGCCTCCAAGTCAGGTGAGTTCTACTCTTTCATAGAATAGCCTAATTTACATCTCTAGCTTTCCAGGACAGGGCTCAGTTCTCTTTTGAAACAGATGAGCAGTAACTTCTAAATTCACATTGATCGATGTGCAATTCCCCTCTGACTGAAGTAAACACGTTGAGGGAGACCACAAATGATAGCTAACACTGTTACACAAGGTGAGAGGGTGCAGTTGCTTGTGTTTATAAGGCACTGTCTATTTTGAAGATGCCTGTTATAGCAATGACTGTTGCGGCATTGAACATTTTGCTGGCGCGGAGGCTGTGGTGACAAAAATCGTTGTCTAGAGCAGTGCTGTGCTCATTAGCTGCAGAGAGCACAGCTGGCACTGGGAACTCAGGCATGAGGTTTGGATCAGATGCGTACTTGATGTGGAGAGCAATATTGATGTTGTGGTCAGTAACAGAGGCATTGCTACAATTGAAATTTGTGCCTGAAAAGTCACTCAGCATAAGTATCAATATAGGAAGCAAAGTAGAGTTTAAGGCAGGTTTTTAGCCAATCACTAGGGGTCTAATACAAAGCTGACAGGATGCAATGGGAGACTTTCTATTGACTTTAATGTGCTTTGGACCAGACCTTACTGTACAAGGGGCACTGCTGACAGCAGAATAATAATTCTTCTTGAAAGAGCACAAGCAACCTCTCATTCACTGCAGGGAGAAGGTTACATAATGGAGGAACACATATTAGAGAAGGAGTCAAATTTTCAAAATGTATTTAGGTGCCTAAGATGCAGATAAATGCCTAATGGGATTTTCAGAAGTGCTTAGGTGCTTGAAATCAATGAAAGTTGAGTGCCTAGGTATTTTTGAAAAAGTCACTAGGCACCTATCTGCATCTTCAGGACTGTACAAGCTTAACTACATGTCTCCTTTTGTGGGGAACCCAGGAATCAAAGCAGAAGCAGAGGGCCTGCATTGAAGACCTTCATCTGCTACTGAAAATAAGATAGCACAAGGGGAATGAGAGACCCAAAATTACAGAGACCGGAATACTCTGACAAAAACAACCCAATTTTAAAAGGATAAAAAATTACACTTAAAGGAGATCAGTTAAGGTGAATGTCAATATAGAATATAGAACATTCCGTGAAAGAGAGTAACAGCCCTAATAAGACAAGCAATTCATGTTCCTCAGAAAAAGGCATCTTAGTCCTGAACCAATGAATTCTGTGTCAGAACAAACAGCAAAAAAACAACAAAGGTAATCAAGCTCTCAAGAGAATGACAGAGAGAAGAACTTTCATTATCATTGGATGTGATGGCATATCTTGCATGGAAAAAAAAGTCAGGCATCCCCCTGACCTCAGAAGTGAGTTCTCAACTATAATGAAGGAGCAAGTAGGAAGAAATGAAAAGCACAAATATTGCTGAACATCACCCTGCAAAACCCTACCAACAGCATACAAGAAACACAGTAAGTGTTTAAAAATAAGATCAGTGTAAGTGTGAGAGGCAAAACTTAATGTAACTGAGGGGAAAAATAGGCCATGTTGCTTCCTTACATCTAATAATGAAGAAATAACTTCCTGGGACATGTTTACACAGTGTCAAATCAGGGCATCCAAAAAAACAGCCAACTCTTCCTCCAGGTGGCTGCTTTTAGCAACATCGCTGTCCCATTTACTTCTTTAATGTTCTCTTTGCTCTGCAGTCAACTGCTGCTCCTCTGAGCAGATAAAAATCAAAATGTTTTGAAAGAGAACATGTTGGAATAGCAGCATTCATAATTTTATGTATGAGCAAAATGTTCAAGTTATACCCAACCCTTTTCATTATGTGTCTTCACTGATAGATAGTATTTTACAGCCATGTTGGCAGGAATTTAAACTTTTGATCAGGATGATGCTTCAAAACATTTATTGGGCCCGAATTTGTACCGCTTTCCCAAACTTTTTCTCATCCTGGTGGGTCCTGAAACAGTGAAGCTTAAAGTAACCTCTATTTCAACTGTTATATTTTGCTGTATTATAGACTATTAACTAAGTAAAACTCACACACAACAAAGTTCCTTCATTGTGATTCTGTGGTTGAAGCCAATTTGAGTCTGATATTTCTGGTGATAAACATAGATCCCATTTCCACCTTCCATAGTAGCCAGAGTAAGTGGAGAAAATATCAGACTTCATTTCTTTTTTTCCCTAAATCCTTTATTTCCTCAATCCATCCATTTACCTCAATCTGGCGATTTTAGGTCCCTCTTTAACAGGGGAATCAGGAACTTCTCATGAACTCAGCAGCACAAGACTCAAGCAACCTCTCATTCACTGCAGGGAGAAGGTCACATAATGGAGGAACACATATTAGATAAGGAGTAAAATTTTCAAAAGGTATTTAGGTGCCTAAGATGCAGATAGATGCCTAATGGGATTTTCAAAAGTGCTTAGGTGCTTGAAATCAATGAGAGTTAGGTGCCTAGGTCCTTTTGAAAAGGTCACTAGGCACCTATCTGCATCTTCAGGTGCCTAAATACCTTTGAAAATTTAGCCTTATGTGATTGAGAATCTTAAATCGTATTGATTTTAAATAAGACTTAGGTTCCTAAGTGCCTAAAAGTCACTTTTAAAAATGGAAGTAAGTTCCTAGGTCACTTAGTCTCTTTTGAAAATTTTGCCCCAGATCCTTAGAGGGTAGAAGTCAGCATAGCTCCACTTAAATCAATTTCAAAAGTGTTTTCTCAATTAGTCAGAATAACCTG
>NW_020665066.1:1164192-1171624 GCF_002925995.2 Terrapene triunguis
CAGGAGGGGAAGTGCCCGAACGGTATTTTCCCGGACATGTTCGGCTTTTTGGCAATTCCCCCCGGACGGGGGTTTGATTACCAAAAAGCCGGACATGTCCGGGAAAAAACAGACATATGGTAACCCTAATTTTGCTGTCTATGAGATGGCTCACCAAAACCAAACAATACAGCCTACCATCTCATTTTCTGGGATTTTTTTTAATACAAATTTTTATTAGTTTTTATATGGTGTAATAAAGCAGATCAAGAAAAAAACAAGCACATGCAGAGCTAGTATTAAGAGGAAATGCAAAAAAAATTAGTCTATTTGTAGACATGAGTACAAAGCTATATTATTTGTTATTTCATCTACCACATCTCATTGCATAGATGTCTTCATAAAGCATAAAATGAGGATAATAATTCCCCCGTCCCCTCCGGGAGTGTTGTGAAAACAAATGGATAAACTTGAGAGTGACTCAGAAGTTATAGTAATGAGGGATCACATAAATACCTAGATTTACGGAGGGATAGAATTCAAACTCCATTAATATTTAGCAGTAGATTAAAGAGGAAATATTTGACCTTTTTAGGCTTCCAACCTTAAAAACAACTAAATCCCATTCCACCAGGTTTTCCTGATGCCTGCAATATAATTTTTAACTGTCCTTTTTATAATAGTCTAAGAAAATCATTTTGGAGTCCACATGTGAGCACAAAATAGTATAGACAGTGTGGTCCTGCTAGCATGCACTTGTATAACTGCAAAGATGACTCATCCAGAATCTCTGTCTAGATTGAGTTCAGTCTTAAGTACTTATATGGCCTTCATTATCACAGTATCTGAACACCTTCCCAGTCTTTAATGTATTTCTCCTCATATTGCCCTCCTGAGGTAAATAAATACTATAATTTTATAGTACATTTAATATTTGATATAATAATTTTCTACATTTTACAGACGGGGAACCAAGGCACAGAGTCTTGCCCAAGATCACACTGAAGTATGTGCAGGACCAGATTTACAGGCAGGCGACCCAGGAGATCGCCTGGGATGCCGGATTCAAGGTGCTGTTTTTGTTGTTAGCAACAAAAGGGAAAATAGAATGCTTGAAGTAAAATGTTTCAGGTATTCATATGTTGATTCATTTTTCACTAACCTCCTAGAATGTTCTGGACCTTTACAGAATCTCATGGAACGTTCCAGACTTTCTGAGAACTACATTTTCCTCAAATCTCCTACAAAGTTGTTAGCCATGCCCTCACAGGTATATAAGGGGCAGGGCATCGCCAGTCAGTCAGTGAGATATAAGAACAAAGTGGACAGCCCAGCTACAATATTATGAACCTTGCTTTACTGTGTAATTGTGAAGGTGTACTTGTGTTTTAAGACTTGAAGGCTGTAAGTAGCAACTAATAAAGGACATATTTAATACGATGCCAGAGATATCTATCGAACCCCTATCTATGCAACAATATTAAAGAACTACTGTTACGTTTTAAGCGTGGTAAAAGAAGTAACGTTTGATGACTTTCTAAGTCTGTGGAACATAGACTTTTGCTCTCCCTAATACTGTCTGTTTCCCCCCCATAGAAAATAAAAGATGTCCCCAAAAAAGCCTTCAGGAGCTCAGTATAGGAAGCAAAAAGCTCAGTTGCAATCTAGTTTGCAGAAAGGGGTAAATTTGATGGGAAAATATCTAAAACAGGACTAGGGTTAATATTCCAATGCTGTCACCTTCTGTAACACTATTTAACACTGGTCCACCCAATGTTGGTGCACAATTCAATTTCTTGATGTTAGTACATTTCAGTTATTCTTAAAATTAAAAAGTTTCTATAAGCTTAGAGGAAATGAATTTTTGTAATTTGCTTACATATGGCATGATTAAGTACAGATTTACAGATCCTAGCATGCAAATTTATTGTCTTATATGACAGGGATAAATCATGCATGCAAATCACGCATCGAAGTTGTGAAATGGGCTACAAATGCAATAAAAAATAAGATACTCAAAAGTTTAACAAATGGAGGGGGGACACCAAAGACACTCCTTGCCTGGGGTGCCATTTGGTCTAGAGCCAGCCCTGAGTATGTGGCCAAGCACGGTCTCCCAATTCCCAGGCTAATTCCCTAACCACCAGATTATCCTTCCTCGCTAACTAATGAAGATCCCACTGCCTGGGAAAACTCCTTGCCTGGGGGAACCACAAGGAGCCTCATCAGTAGGTTTTCCTCAAAGTGTAATTTCTATGGCCTTGATAGAAAACTGCCAGAGGCCTCTCACCAAAGATGACCCTGCAACCTGGAAACTGCAACCAAAATCTTCTACCACTCTGCACGGAACACCACCAGACTCTCTTCTCTCCAAGGACGAGGCTACACCTCGCCCAGATGGCTAGTCCCTTGAACTTCTCACTTACTGGAGAGTTACCCCCTTTCGATCATCTGATGAGCTGAGCTGTTTATGTATATCGGTGCTTTTGCAGCAGCAAGCATCTAAAATAAGCCAGATGCTCTTATTGTATACTAAGTTTTCAGAGAAGCAGGAGTACTCTTGATGGAAAGAAGTCTATTCCCATACTTTTTGAAGATTATCACTGTACAGCTTGATCTGAAAACATCTCTGTGCATCACTATTAACAGTGAGGAAGATCAAATTAAAAACATGTTTTGCCTAGAATAAAGTGGATATTTAAGTATTTGCTTGCATCTTCTGGCTGCTTTTTGGATCTCTTACCTGTTTGTGCCACTACATGCGTCCATCCACTCCAGACTGCTCCAATCTTTTCACTCGAGAAAAAATGAGCATCTATTTTCTGGGGCTCAACAAGAAAAGTCTCTTTACTCACTAGCTGCCCATGTTTGTTGCTACCCCAAACACACAATTCTCCTTCATCTGAAATAAATACAAAAGTAAAGAAATTAGAGAGAAGCTACTTCTGTGAAATATCAACAGACCAAAAAAAATTCAAAGGGAGGGTAATACATTAATTCAGTTTCAATCTTCCTTGTATATTTTCCCCACTATTTATACTCCCCTACAAACAAAAACACACCCTGGAATGTAAAGAAAAAAGAAGCCATAAGGGCCCTCAACACATTTTCCTTTCCCAAGGCAGAACTAATAACTCCTCTGATGCCTCTCTCCACTACAAAGACACTGACTACCATTGAAATAGATTGATGGATAATTACTATTTTTTCTCTATTTGTTTAATTAAAAAAATGCATATACACACACCCCAAAATCACAATGCAAGCTGGGGTGTGAATCTGACCCACATGACCCTGCCACTGAATAACTGTCCACGTGGACCTTGCTGACGCGCATTAACAATTCATTAATGTTCTTTGAGCTAGTCTTCTTTGAAATGGGACTAATCAAAGCACATTAACGAACTGTTAAGAGAAACAATGAATGCCAAAACAGACTTTTTTAGGTTTTCTAAAGCCTAAGGACTCCGTCATTTTTTCAATTAAAAAAGGGGCAGGAGAGGGGAGAAAATCAAGTAATTGACTCTTTTATTTGCCGGGAATTCTTCCCTAGAAAAAATGAAATACACTTTCTCAGGGGAAAAGAAGATGACAGAAATAGCTAATTTCAAGCAAAGAAAAACAGTTACGTTTTTCTAAGGCCATAACCAACATAACATTTGTGTGGCTTACAATTTACTAAGGATGCTACAACAATCTACCTACCGTTAGCCCCTTTTGTACATTTTAATGTGATCCCTGTAATTTGCACACAACCCAAGGCGGTACAGCATATGCCTATAGACCATATAGTTGCTACTATGTTGGATGTAAGTAGTAAGCTGGGCACTGAAGGAGTGAATTAACAGTTTCATCGTCCTTTTTTAAAAATGTGCCATATGTTTTTGTAACAACCCTTTCTACAGTTCTGTAAAACTTTCAAATTAATGGTGTTCCAAGTATCACCAGTAGGTGGCAGGCGAGACTAAGAAGAAATGAAATATACACTAAACAGTGCCTCACATCCATGTAAAAAACCCCTCCAGATTGTAGCTCACTCATAATGTAAAAACAAGTACCGTAGTACCTTGAGTCAAACACACACCTTTAAAAGCTAATGCAGGAGGGAGAGAGACAGAGGTGTTCTATTATTAAATAGCTTTGGATCCTTAGCATCAGGAGCTTTGGTCTTTTTGTAGACAAAAAGGATTGCTTGCTTAATCAAAATCAAGAAAGTAAAAACATGAAAGAATAATCCATTTTCTACTTAAATAAATTCATGTCAGTTACAGACTAGTCCAGTATATATTGATTTTTCCCAGATCAAGGATACCTCAGTCTGCATGTCTTAGAATTCAATAAAACTCACATTTTGCAATGTTTCCATACAAAATTATTGCTCTCTGTAAATTGGCCCAAGTGAATACACTGATGCATAGTTTAGAGCATGTTAGAGATCCCAAACGTGTAGTTTTACTCAAGATTTCATGTCTTCAGAAAGATTAATACATTTTCCATGCCTCAAGATTATAAATCTATAGCATAAGAAGCAACCACCATACATGAGGTCAGGAAGGAATTTTCCCCTAGTCAGATTTGCAGTGACCTTGGGGTTTGTTTGTTTTTTTGACCTTCCTGTGCAGTGCAAGGTGTGGGTTGCATGCTAGGATCATCTGGATATATCTCACTCAATGAATTCCTTGCCATTGTGGGGGCCTCAGTCATTGGTGCACCTCAGTCCCTGCTGTTCTCTGTCTGTGGCACACAACAGTTAGTCTCCTGTCGGTTGTAAATACTTTGGCCTAATTTCAGTTGTTGGCCTGTGATATACAGGAGGTCAGACAAGATGATCTGATGATCGGTTCCACCCTTAAAACTGATGGTACTATGAATCCTGTTTCCCTTCATGCAGAGCAATACTCTAGCTGCCTTTCCATGTGACATGTTGGTTCCTGTTTAGCCAGCACAGAAGAACTGACTGCAGAGTGCAAAAGGTGGTGTTTACAAAAGCGCCTGTATGATTTAGGAGAACACGTCCCACCAAGATCCATTAATAAATCCCGGATTCTGCAACTCTTACTCACAACAGGTAACGCCATGCTTCACAGAATAGCCTTGTTGAAATCAATGAAACTATTCGTGGAGTAAGTGTATCAGAACCTGCCCCCAAATGAATGAAGGGTGCTGGCTAGGATCTCTGGTGTCCAAAGCAAATAAATCCACTTAACTCCATTTTTAGATAATTTACTCTTTCAAACCAGTGAATACCACTGAAGTTATAGCATGCTGTGCTGTGATCCCATCAGATTTTACAAACTAAGCAGAGCCCAGCTAGAACAAAAATTAAAATTCACAAAGTCATAAATATCTAGCTTCTAAATACATTGCCCAAGCTTATTAATACATACATATATTGCTGGGGCCTACCTGTAAGTGACACTGAATGGTAGGAGCTGGCAGTGACTTTTTTCACCTTTACATCTTCCAGACCTAGGAAACATCAGTTCCATGGAATAAGTACAGGCAAGACACATCTCTATGCCCAGATCCGTTGTAGTACAGAATAGAACTATATTACTTCAGAAATTGCACCATGAGTGCTGTGTATTATGTATTTTACATCAGAAGGTCTCAGCTTATGGAACACAAATCCCAAGGAAGTCAGCATTATTTGTCCAGGGGATTCTGAATCTGTGTTCCCATTCCATACCACACCACAGATACACTGCAAATGACTGTGCCAGTTCCTGAGGACATATTTAAAATGTGGTGCTGATGATGTGTTTCTGTGAGGAAGGGGAAATCCAGACCCTGAGCCCAGGCCATGCCAGTTCACACTGGAACACCAACACCAGTGTTACAGAGATACGCCGGGGAACATAGAAGGGAAACCTGTCTGCAAGCCACAGCACATCTGCAGAGCCACTCCAGGGAGGTTACCATGGCCACTCACACCCCTGTAATGTGAGACAGACAGGAGGGTCCATGGAGTGTCAAAGTCCCACTCCCAGCACATCAGCCCACTCATGTTCCAACCCCGCCATGCTGCCACAGAACACAGCTCCCTTACATCCACATCCCCTCCTTGCACACAACAGCTGCCCTAGTTCCCACCGTGTCCAAGCAGGATGGGGTCTGGATTTGCCCCTTACCCAGCATCAATGAATTCATTACTTCTGTAATGACCTTCTGTAATGAATCTGAATCACTGCAAAATTATGGGACGCGTAGAGAACACACCAGGAGGGCTTATAGAAAAGGTGCATTGTTTGTATGTATGTACATGGTCTATATATTACTGTTCCCAGTGCTACTGTCTTTACAAAGAAAAAGTGTGATTCTTTAGTTACCTGTTACTTTACAAGGTTCTTTTGCTGTCAAGAAGGAAGGGATCATTTTCCCTTGGCTTGCCCGGTTTGCCCGAGAAGCCATGCCTGTTCCCCATTGGAACACCATGCCGGTTTCTTCTCAGTGCGAGCATACAAAGGGAAATTAAAACACAGAGATTACTGACAAATTCAGTTGACTGTCTTTTCGCTTGTTAACTAATTTCAAAAGAGTGTTTGCTTGGCTTAGGTTATATTGGTGTTAATTAAAACGTTATCTATAAAGAATACTACTTTCCACTTATATAACCCTTTTCATCCCAAACACACTTTACACACATTGAATGAATCCTGACAAGGCCTCCAAGAGGCAGGTGGTTATTAATCTCCTTTTATAAATGGGAAACCTGAACCAAAGAGGGGTACATGTCTTGCTCTAAATCCCTGAGGGCTACATTGTGGAGTTGCTTAGGACTCACGGTCAGGAAAATTGTGTATTTGCACTGCCTCAAGAGAGGATATGGGACTGAACTGTGATTCAAAGAATCACAGTTAAGTCCCACAATTCAGCCTCCTGGGGAGAAATAAATTCTGCCAGCCCTTTACCTGGCACAGCTTACTACCCCCTCCATACCAACTCAGCTGTGCTGGCCAACATGTTGGGAAGCAGTCAAGGCTCCACTGACTTCCCACCCCTATACATCCACTTGCAAAGCAGTGGGGAGTAACAACCCCACAGTGGCTGATTTCCCTGCTACACTGTGACCTAACCTCTTATGCCCAGTAGTCCTCTGCTCAGACCCCTACAGCTGGACATAATTTAGCCCAGAGGATACAAGTATCAGGATCTGGATTATAATTGAGAATCGTGGTCAGAGCTCAGGGGTGCATGATTCCTAGTTCTTGTTCCAACCACTAGACTACACACTTCTTCCAATCTCTATCTCAACCCTTTACCCCTTCACCCAATACCCAACTGTCAAACTCATATGCAAGTAACAACAAGAAAGCAACGTGCTGACTGTCAGGGCCGGCTCTGGCTTTGCCGCCCCAGGCAAAAAAGCCTCCGGCCGCCCCCCCAGCGGCCGGGGGGAGGGCGCCGGAGGGGAGGGCGGCTGGAGCCCCGGGAGGAGGGCGGTGAGCCCCGG
>NW_020665066.1:1171724-1259010 GCF_002925995.2 Terrapene triunguis
GGGGGGAGGGCAGCCAGAGCGCCAGGGGGAGGGCGGCGAGCCCGGCTGTGGCCCTGCTCTCCCCGGCGGCCGGAGCGCCGCACCGCCCCCCTCCAGGTGCCGCCCCAAGCACCAGCTTGGTTGTTTGGTGCCTGGAGCCGGCCCTGCTGACTGTTGATTGCAGCAAAACCTGCCAAATCCATAGAATGACTGTGGAAGACTCCCCATCAAGCCTTGGAGAATTCTGAAAACAGATTGCAGGATAAGGCCTTAAATTTCATACAAACTATGACCCGCCAAGATAGAGCACAGCTGATAGTAGGAGATCCAAAAAGTCACTAAGGGCCAAATTTTCAAAGCTATTTAGGCATCGAAATAGCTTTGAAAATCTGGCCCTGTGCTCTTGGACAGTCTTCTTTCAGCACCATTTTTTGGAAAGAGGTGTTTCTAGCATATTCATTATCATGTTCTTGCCTAACATGCCTGTCCTTACCATGGACAGGACTATTCAGACGTTATTTTCCTATGGCTTCTGTAACAAATAGGAATAAAATCATAAATCCTTTCCCTCCCCCACCCCTTTTTTTAATGTAAGCTATTAGACATCTCACATAATAAAAGTACTATTAATTTCTGTCTGAAAAGTTAAATTTATGATGGCATATTCACCTGTAGCAGCAAGAGCATGTCTGAGTCCTGCAGCAACATTCACCACCTTCTCTGTGAGGGACTATTCAAACATAAGAAAAAAACATATTTGCAATTTGCATTTTACACCTCTCAGAGGGAAACCTGTTTTATCAAATGCAAGAAAATGGTATCGTATTTACCGACTATATGTCACAGAGTTCAGCACAAAGATATTTATTTTAGAATGTATTTCAGTCTCATTTCAATATAGTCTTAGGCATTTCTTAAGAAAACCAAGCAAAGCTTCCAGAAGTGCCATAGTACAGCAGCAGATCAACAGTTGAGCTCAAAATACTCACATGAAGGAAGAAATCTCAGCAATTTGTAACTAAGATGCAAACATACACAATTTTACGGTCCCCCTTTTATCATACTGGATATTCAGTAACAAATATCAGTAACAAGCGGCCACATTAGTCCACAGTGCAAAACAATTCACTGGTTCCAACATACTATGATGATGGGCAATTTAATAATTTAGACAGAGCTGGCAGCACACTTATAGTTAATGGTGTGTAACACTTCAGTTATAAGACCCTGTCTTTAGGTATGAACATTGAATTAAACTGTATTATAACACTTATGCACAGAAGGACCAAATTAAGGTTGCATGGGATGCCTTAATTCTAGCATTTCCTAACTTGAGGGCTTGATTTTGCAAACTTAACATTCTTTTAACATAGTTTTGTGGGTGTAATATTGATATAGAAGAAATGGCAGCAAGCATGAGCATTTAATGTAACACAAGTAGTGCTTACAAAACACTGCTCAAGTGGTTTATTAAATTAGGAATTGACAGATATATACCAGCTGTGTAAAACCCCACTAGAAAATACTGTAGATGCAGAATGAGCCTGCATTGTCAGGGTGGTAGACTATAATTATCAGTAGTAATGCAGCAGCTTCCAAGGATGGTAGGTGCTGTACAAACACAAGGCATGACACAGTTCCTGTGCCCAAGAGGACTAGATAACTTAACAGGTCTTTCTCTCGTTTCTATAACCATGCTGTCCCTGAATTTAAAAAAAGCAACAGACAGGCTTTGGCATTGGCAATGAGACTGGTAATCCTAACCAAAGAACCAGAAAGGACTTCGCCGTTTCTGAAGCTTTACAGAACGGGAGTTCTCTGCAATGGAACAGAAATGGGAATTTATTTGGAGAGGAAAGAGTTTCATTAATGTTCTAAAAATAGAAACCCAAGTGTAAATAGGGATTAATTAGAAGGAGAGAATAGTGCCGCCATGAGGAATTCATTCACACTGCTGGGTTCATAGCCAACAGTGGTAAAGCTCCTCTGAGGATACATAAATCTCAGTAGCTATTTCTTATAAGATTTTTAAAGCAATTACTTCAGAGATAGATTCTGATACCCTTATTCAAGCTGAGTAGTGCCTTACCCCATAAGTACTCCCATTGACTGCAATGATGACTATCTGTGGAGCAAGGTATTCTTCAACACAGGCTGGGGTTTAAGAGTCTGCCCCCTCAGCGTTTATGAGTGCAAGAGACAGACCAATAAGGAATGGGATTCCCTAGTCTCCAAACATATTTTTTTTAATTGATATGGTTTGATAAACATTTGGAGGTTAAATGAGGACAATACTAATGTATTTTTCACTTCCTTTCTTTTTTTAGCTGCCGTTTATCATTTCAAAGAAAATGCATCTAAAATCCATAAAATTTTAATTTCCCTGCACACACACTAGTTTCTTATTGTAGGGATGATCAAAAGTGCTGATTTCTCACACTAATTTTTCTTATAAAAAAATAAAATGTTAGGAATGGATTCTGCAACCTTTGCTAAAAGATCTTTCTGCATATTATGTTGCACTGCTAAGTTATAAATGCAGAAGCACAAAACCAAAGAATTGGCATTTATATAGCATGTGCCAGCAGAAGGAACTCAGTTGAACAAAAACTTTCCTACAGTAGACGTCCCAGAACACAGCTGATTATATTGAAATCAGCTGTGTTTTTTAACAAGTTCTTCTTCGATCCTTTGAATTTTTCAACATAAAGCCCTAAGAAACTAAATAAAATTTAAGATCAGTGGAAATCCTTTCCTTCTTTCCTCAAGTATGTACTGAAACATTTCTAACACCTTATACGCCCTGAGTCAGAGCCTCAGATGGTGAAAATCAACATTGCTCCTTTGACTTCAATCAGTTTACACCATCTGAGGATTTGGCCTATTGTTTGGTTGACTGTGGCTATTAAAATGTGTGTGGATGAAATTTTATGTCCTTTTCCAAAATGTACCATTCTTCTCTAGGAAAGTTGGCACCTTCTTCATTTAAAACACACACACACACACACTTCCTGAACTGCTGACTTTCTAATGTCTACAACAGTGTTCACTCTCTTAAAATGCCTAATCCTGGATATTTATCATTCACACGAGTAATTCTGTTGTCTTCAATGAGTCCAAGGGCTTGATCCAAAACTCACTGAAATCCATAGGAGACTTTCCACTGATTTTACTGAGTTTTGTATGGGGCGCTGAAAACAGGACCAGATCTGTAGAGAACAACTTTCTTGAGTCTTTACCTCAATCTTTTGTGGGATCAAACATCCTCCTGAAGTTTGAGGGACTCCTAGTTGTCCAAAAGAGTTAGATCCACAGGATAAAACTTGGCCATTTCCTGCAACATAATACAGCCTTGTTGGAGCAGTGCAACTCATAACATTATACCTTAGGGTACATTTATGGTTATAAGCAAGATACCATAACACATCATGAAAAGAACTATATACAAGATACCACAGCACAGCATATAAAGAACTGAACTGTCCCTTTTCAAAAAGCTGAAGGGCTTGTGTTCTTATAAACCATATTCAGTAAAGGTCTAAAGATAACTGAAGAGGGAGTGTGCGGAACATACAGCAATTCCACTTGCAAAGCAAAGAGCATAAAACCTCTGAGCACTCAGGCTTTGTACAGACCTTGGTACGACAGAGCTCTGTGCTTTTACTGTATTTCATAATATTTCTCCAGGCCCTAGTGGGAGACAGTGTGGCCTAGTGGACAGAGCACTGGATTGGGAGACCTGAATTCAATTTCTGGCTCTGCCACTGGCCTGCTGGGTGACCTTGGGCAAGTCGTTTCACTGCTCTGAGTCTCAGTTTCCCCATCTGTAAAATGGAGATAATGATACTGATCTCATTTGTAAAGCACTTTCAGATATGCTGATGAAAGCACTATATAAGAGCTAGGTATTATTATTAGTGAGATGGACTTACCAGTAAGTATGATTGTAAAATCCCAACCACAGGCCACTTGTATCACACAAACACTAGACAGTGCAGTGCAGGAAGTAAAACACAGGACATCCTCAGTGTGATTGAGTCCCAATTGCCCTTCTTTGTTTTGGCCACATACAAAGAGTTCTCCTGCACCTGCAAAATAAAACCACTGTCACAGTCATAACACAGGCAAACAGAATCATACACACATTGTGATCCTGCGATAAATTAGCACTGTGTGCATAGGCCTTATCTTCTCAAGATAAAAGTATATATCTTTAACAAATTAAAAATACACTTTTCTTTCTTGTGTAGACACAGCCACGGAGAATGTGACTGCCAAGGGAGATGATTTTAACATTAACACTGCTCCCTCTCAGTGTTTCAGAGTGAAGTCTTTCATCCTATTCACTTTCTCCTTCATATCCTTCCTACTTCCTAAGTAGCCATTATTTATGGTAGAACTTTCCAATCAGGGGTTTGGACACCACTCAAGGTAAGGAATAACCTACCTTTTCAAAGTGAAATATCCTCTCTTCCCCCCAAAAGTAATGAACCCTCTTGCATAATAAGCAGGTAGAACAGGCTAAGAAATAATTATCACATAATCATAAAATGACCATTAGAGGCAACTGAAATAACATAACTCCTCTCCAAAACAATTCAACTCATTGGCAGCAAATAACTTTTCCGCTTTGCAATTAGAATTGGCACTTGCTAGAAACTGCAATCCACACATAGGTGGCAGCACAGCACCGAGCGATCAGGGCCGGCTCTGGCTTTTTTGCCGCCCCAGGCAAAAAAGCCTCCAGCCGGAGCGGGGGCGGGGCGGCCGGAGCCCTGGGAGGAGGGCGGCGAGCCCCGGCGGGGGCTCGGCTCTCCCCCCTCCCCCGCGGCGGCCAGAGCGCTGGGGGCAGGGCGGCGAGAGGGCGGCGAGCCCCGGCTGGGGCTCAGCTCTCCCCCCGGCGGCCAGAGCGCTGGGGGCAGGGCGGCCGGGGGGAGGGCGCGGGGGGGGGGAGGGCGGCCAGAGCGCCAGGGGGAGGGCGGCGAGCCCGGCTGTGGCCCCGCTCTCCCCGGCAGCCGGAGCGCCGCGCCGCCCCCCTCCAGGTGCCGCCCCAAGCACCAGCTTGGTTGCCTGGTGCCTGGAGCCGGCCCTGCGAGCGATGCCCAGCAAGAAGATTCTCATTCAGAAACATGCCAGTCCTTGCATTGCACGTCATGTGAATGTCTGTTACCAGTAATAACTGCAGAGTGTCCTCCTCCTCCAGCAATGCTCTTAATGTTTTGATGTTTGCAGGAAAAATCTTTCAGAGACTGAGGCAACAGCACATCCTCTTTATGACCAAGGCCGAGCTGCCCATAGCTGTTTGCACCCTTTAAACACATACAGAAAAATAAAAATATGAAAGAGCTTTATTGATAAAGCAATTTATTAGCCTTTAATTAGAAATGGGTTTATTTAGGGTTTGCAAAAACTCAACTTGTCCGTATTTTGTTATGCAGAACTTAGAACACAGATACCTCGGATCTTAGGCCCATTATATGCAAACCCTTAAAAATTACTGAGCAGGCATCAGATAGTGCAAGTTCAACATGCTTTTGTCATTAAACATCAGCCACTTTTATCCACTAGTACAGGGGTAGGCAACCTATGGCATGTGTGCCCAAGGCAGCACGCAAGCTGATTTTCCCGGGTCCTGGCCACCGGTCCGGGGGGGCTCTGCATTTTAATTTAATTTTAAATGAAGCTTCTTAAACATTTTAAAAACCTTATTTACTTTACATACAACAATAGTTTAGTTATATATTATAGACTTATAGAAAGAGACCTTCTAAAAACATTTAAATGTATTACTGGCACGCGAAACCTTAAATTAGAGTGAATAAATGAAGACTCAGCACATCAGTTCTGAAAGGTTGCCGAACCCTGCACTAGTACTTAAGACTTCACAAGTTTGCAGTGCTGCTGAAAGAGATGAATACTGCATGTATAATATTATACACTTTAAGAGCTGTATTTCATTCAAACAGCAGCAGGTCCACCTAAGCACTTTGCAAAGTTTGTTGGCACCTCCATTTTTAAATCTTGCAGTCTTACATGAATTTTGTTGAGGAAATTTTTAAAAAAGGAGTGGGTACTGATTAGAAGTAAAGAGATGGTATTACCATTGCACATACAGTATTTGTGAGACCATTCCTGAAATATTGTGTCCACTTCTGGTGTCCACTCTTTAAAAAGGATGTTGACAAATTGAAAAAGGTTCAGAAAAAACCTACAAGAAGGATTTTAGGTCTAGAAAACCTGCATTTACAGTGAGAGACTAACGATCGATAGAGCCCTGCAAATCTGCAGCTATCCACTTTGTGGATGGGGATATCCGCGGACCATGTTTGCAGATTGCTGATGGATGCAGATACAAATTTTATATCTAGAGCCCTGCAAATCTGCAGATATCTGCTTTATATCATGTTTGCAGATCGCGGCTCAAATTTTGTACCCGCACAGGGCTCTAACGATCAATCTATTTTGTTTATTCAAGAGAGGGTTAAGAGGTGACTCGATCATAGTCTGTAAGTATCTACATCGGGACAATATTTCTGAAGTAGAAATTCTTTAATTTAGCAGACAAAGGCATAACACGATCCAATAGCTGGAAGGTGAAGCTAGACAAATTCAGACTAGAATTTGCAAGATGCAATATTTTCACAGCAGTTATGTACTTGATGCGGGAATCATTTGGTGAAATTCTATGTCCTGCATCATGCAACAGGTCAAACTAGAATTACATGATGGTCCCATCTGGTTTTAAAATCTATTAAATAGTTTAATTTTTCTCCCCTGTAACCTGAAATATTATTAGAATCAGATTATAATTTCCTAAGACTATTTGCACTGGGTAAAGTAGAAGCCTGAGTGGGCAAATGGATTGAGACAAAGTGGCAATTGCTGTATTGTGCATAATATTTAAAAGATGCATGGCAATGCCTACTGTATGCATGTAAAACTGTAGCAGATACACATAGGACCTGTTATAAACCACAAACATAGGGATAAAAGTTACTATGTAAAAGTGTAAGAGACGCATTAATAAACTACTAGGTATTAAAGAATATAAAAATGTGAAGTGCCTAACTGCTGGCGTACACATGCAGGATTCTCCATAACTAGTACTCATATAAAAATATTTGCAATTGCAATCCATACAGAATCCATATTTATCACAGAAATCACAACATCTGCCATGATGCATCTTAAGCAAGGGAACGCCTCTTTTTAGAGAAATACAGTATGTAATGCAGAATGTTGTACAGTACAGTACAGTACAGGAACTGATTTCCAGAGCTGCTGAGCAAGGTTTATACTACATTTTAAATCATGGGAGGGTTTAAGTTCACAACTTGAGATGCAGAAAAATAAGGTAGTCAGCATCACTGATGCAGTCCATAAAGCTGTGGGCAGTCAATTCTTAAGTACTTATGTTGCCCTCAGTTCCATAGTTACTGAGCGCCTCACTCCCCTTCCTGAATTTTAGTCTCACACCATCCCTGTCAGGTAAAAAGTATTATCCCCATTTTACAAATGCAGAACTGAGGCAAAAAATAGATTAAGTGATCTGCCCAAGGTCACATGGCAAGTCTGTGGCTAAGCCAGAAACTGAATCTAGGACTCCTCAGTCCCAGTCCAGTGCTCTACTAAACCATCCTTCCCACCGTGCAGCAGCAAATCAATTCCAGTGCAGCTTCTCATTCAAACAACATGGACTGTCGTAAGGAAAACTATGAATTGTCTGCACTGTGGTACCATACATAGTATCAATGGCCACCACTCTCACTAGTTTACCAAATAAGTCCCTAAGCGGAGACCTTCTGTGAACATCTGGCTGATTATTTTAAAAAACAGCTATCCCATTTCTCTATGCCAAAATTTGCTTATTTTTTGCATGCATCTGTTTCCTTATTATACAAACCCTCAACCCACAGTGATATGAATGGCATAAGCTGTGTTCTTTTTATGCAGCCCTGGGCTTGTCAAATATTCCTCAGAAAAGCTGCTGAATATTTCCAAATTCCTTTTTATAATTGTACAAATAAAATGTATCCCTGGCTAACTAAGGCCTGGTCTACACTACGAGTTTAGGTCGAATTTAGCAGCGTTAAATCGAATTAAGCCTGGACACGTCCACACGACGAAGCCCTTTTTTCGACTTAAAGGGCCCTTTAAACCGGTTTCTTTACTCCACCTCCGACGAGGGGATTAGCGCTAAAATCGGCCTTTGCGGGTCGGATTTGGGGTAGTGTGGACAGAATTCGACGTTATTGGCCTCCGGGAGTTATCCCACAGTGCTTCATTGTGACCACTCTGGACAGCACTCTCAACTCAGATGCACTGACCAGGTAGACAGGAAAAGCCCCATGAACTTTTGAATTTCATTTCCTGTTTGCCCAGCATGCAGAACACAGGTGACCACGCAGAGCTCATCAGCACAGGTAACCATGATGGAGTCCCAGGATCGCAAAAGAGCTCCAGCATGGACAGAACGGGAGGTACGGGATCTGCTCGCCATATGGGGAGATGAATCAGTGCTAGCTGAACTCCGTAGCAGTAAACGAAATGGCAAAATATTAGAAAAAGTCTCAAAGGCCATGAAGGACAGAGGCCATAACAGGGACGCACAGCAGTGCCAAGTGAAAATTAAGGAGCTAAGGCAAGCCTACCACAAAGCCAGAGAGGCAAACGGAAGGTCCAGGGCAGAGCCGCAAACATGCCGCTTCTACGTGGAGCTGCATGCCATGCTAGGGGGTGCAGCCACCACTACCCCAACCGTGTGCTTTGACTCCATCAATGGAGAATCACGCAACAGGGAAGCGGGTTCGGGGTACGAGGAAGATGATGATGAAGACAATGAAGATAGCTCACAGCAAGGAAGCGGAGAAACCGGTTTCCCCAACAGCCAGGATATGTTTATCACCCTGGACCTGGAACCAGTAACCCCCGAACTCACCCAAGGCGTGCTCCCAGACCCTGAGGGCACACAAGGGACCTCTGGTGAGTGTACCTTTGTAAATATTACACATGGTTTAAAAGCAAGCGTGTTTAATGATTAATGATTAATTTGCCCTGGCAATCGCGGCCAGTACAGCTACTGGAAAAGTCTGTTAACGTGTATGGGGATGGAACGGAAATCCTCCAGGGACATCTCCAGAAAGCTCTCCTTCATGTACTCCCAAAGCCTTTGCAAAAGGTTTCTGGGGAGGGCTGCCTTATCCCATCCACCATGGTAGAACACTTTACCACGCCAGGCCAGTAGCACGTAGTCTGGAATCATTGCATAACAAAGCATGGCAGCGTATGGTCCCGGTGTTTGCTGGCATGCAGACAACATCCATTCCTTATCTCCCTTTGTTATCCTCAGGAGAGTGATATCATTCACGGTCACCTGGTTGAAATGGGGTGATTTTATTAAGGGGACATTCAGAGGCGCCCGTTCCTGCTCGGCTAAACAGAAATGTTCCCCGCTGTCAGCCACGCGGTAGGGGGGAGGGGTGAAGTGATCATCCCAGAGAATTGGGTGGGGGGGGGAGTTGGGTTTGTGCTGCATGTTAACCCGGAAACCGCAGCCCTTCCTTTTACATTGCAAACCCATTTTAAATGGCCAATCCAATGGGAGCTTGGTATGGGAAATGAGGGCACTACTGTTTGAAACCATTCCCACATGTTAAGAAGGTTAAAAAACCCAAAAGACTGTGGCTTACCATGGCTGCCTGCAAGCCAAAATCTGTTGCCTGGCACTGTGTGAGTGATCTCTCACACCAAACCGGCTGGCCCTCAATATAAGAGGAAAAATGCGACCTTGTAACGAAAGCACATGTGCTGTGTAATGTGAACAGCAAAATTTAACGTGAAAGAGTGTACCCATTGTTCTCTAAAATGTGTCTTTTTTAACCACCTCTCCCTTCTCCTCCACCAGCTGCAAATATTTCTCCTTCACAGAGGCTAGTGAAGATTAGAAGGAGAAAACGGTGGACTCGGGATGATATATTCTCGGAGCTCCAGATGTCCTCCCACACTGACAGAGCACAGCAGAATGCGCGGAGGCAGTCAATGTCAGAGTGCAAAAAAGCACAATATGAACGAGAGGAGAGGTGGCAGGCTGAATCGCGGGCTGAAGAGAGCAAGTGGCGGGCTGAAGAGGATAGGTGGCGTCAGCTTGCTGACAGAAGACAAGAGTCAATGCTCCGGCTGCTGGTTGAGCTGCAGGAAAGGCAGCAGGAGCAGAGACTGCTGCTACAGCCCCTGTGTAACCAACAGCCCTCCTCCCCAAGTCCCATTGCATCCTCACCCAGATGCCCAAGAACGCAGTGCGGGGGCCTCCGGCCCCCAGCCACTCCACCCCAGATGATTGCCCAAGCATCAGAAGGCTGGCCTTCAATAAGAGTTAAAGTTTTAAAGTTTTAAACTGCAATGTGTCCTTGTCCTTCCCTCCTCTCCCACACCCAGTGCTTCTCTCCTCCCCCACCCCTCCCGGGCTACCTTGGCAGTTATCCCCCTAGTTGTGTGATGAATTAATAAAGAATGCATGAATGTGAAGTAACAATGACTTTATTGCCTCTGCAAGTGGTGCTCGAAGGGGGGAGGGGAGGGTGGTTAGCTTACAGGGAAGTAGAGTGAATGGGGGGGGGGGAGGGTTCATCAAGGAGAAACAAACAGAAGTTTCACACCGTAGCCTGGCCAGTCACAAAACTCGTTTTCAAAGCTTTTCTGATGCGCACCACGCCCTGCTGTGCTCTTCTAACCGCCCTGGTGTCTGGCTGCGCATAATCAGCGGCCAGGCGATTTGCCTCAACCTCCCACCCCGCCATAAATGTCTCCCCCTTACTCTCACAGATATTGTGGAGCGCACAGCAAGCAGCAATAACAATTGGAATATTGGCTTCGCTGAGGTCTATCCGAGTCAGTAAACTGCGCCAGCGCGCTTTTAAACGTCCAAATGCACATTCCACCACCATTTGGCACTTGCTCAGCCTATAGTTGAACAGGTCCTGACTCCTGTCCAGGCTGACTGTGTACAGCTTCATGAGCCATGGCATTAAGGGGTAGGCTGGGTCCCCAAGGATAACGATAGGCATTTCAACATCCCCAACGGTTATTTTCTGGTCCAGGAAGAAAGTCCCTTCCTCCAGCTTTTGAAACAGACCAGAGTTCCTGAAGACGCGAGCATCATGTACCTTTCCCGGCCATCCCACGTTGATGTTAGTGAAACGTCCCTTGTGATCCACCAGGGCTTGCAGCAGCATTGAAAAGTACCCCTTGCGGTTTATGTACTCAGTGGCTTGGTGCTCCGGTGACAAGATAGGAATATGGGTTCCGTCTATCACCCCTCCACAGTTTGGGAATCCCATTGCAGCGAAGCCATCCACTATGACCTGCACGTTTCCCAGAGTCACTACCCTTGATATCAGGAGGTCTTTGATTGCGTTGACTACTTGGATCACAGCAGCCCCCACAGTAGATTTGCCCACTCCAAATTGATTCCCGACTGACCGGTAGCTGTCTGGCATTGCAAGCTTCCACAGGGCTATCGCCACTCACTTCTCAACTGTGAGGGCTGCTCTCATCCTGGTATTCTGGCTCTTCAGGGCAGGGGAAAGCAAGTCACAAAGTTCCATGAAAGTGCCCTTACGCATGCGAAAGTTTTGCAGCCACTGGGAATCGTCCCACACCTGCAACACGATGCAGTCCCACCAGTCTGTGCTTGTTTCCCGGGCCCAGAATCGGCGTTCCACAGCATGAACCTGCCCCAGTAACACCATGATTTGCACATTGCTGGGGCCTGTACTTTGTGAGAGGTCTATGTCCATGTCAATTTCCTCATCACTCTTGTCGCCACACTGCAATCACTGCAATCGCCTCCTCGCCTGGTTTTGCTTTGGCATGTTCTGGCTCTGCATATACTCCAGGACAATGCGCGTGGCGTTCATAGTGCTCATAATTGCCGTGGTGATCTGAGCAGGCTCCATGATCCCAGTGCTATGGCGTCTGGGCTGAAAAAAGGTGCAAAACTATTGTCTGACGGAGGGAGGGAGGGGCGAGTGACGACATGGCTTACAGGGAATTAAAATCAACAAAGGTGGCTGTGCATCAGGGAGAAACACAAACAACTGTCACACAGAATGGCCCCCCCAAATATTGACTCAAAACCCTGGGTTTAGCAGGCCATTGATTTCACGGAGGGAGGGGGAAGCAAATGAATACAGAACAAATCTGGTCCATCTATTTTTTACATCTTAAGCTGACAGCAGACGGTGCACCATGACTGATGGCCATCGCCATCTTCTGGGTGCTTGGCAGAAAATGCTGTACTACGACTGCTAGCCATCATCGTCAAGATGGTTCAATAGGCCAGGAGACAAAACATGTCTGCCCAGGTGCCTCTGATCGAACTCACTGAGGAATATGACGATGACGGATACCAGTCGTAATACACCATCCACTGCCAAAAGGCAAGGAGCTGCTGCTGTGTAGCAATGCAGCCCCATGTCTACCAGCACCCAGACAGCCGATGACGGCTACCAGTCATACTGCACCATCTCCTGCCAAAAGGCAATTAGCTGCTGCTGTGTAGCAATGCAGTATCACGTCTGCCGGCACCCAGATGACATATGGTGACGGTGAGCTGAGCTGAGCTGAGCGGGCTCCATGCTTGCTGTGGTATGTTGTCTGCACAGGTAACCCAGGTAAAAAGGCGCGAATCGATTGTCTGCCATTGCTCTGATGGAAGGGGAGGGGCCTGACGACATGTACCCAGAACCCCCCGCGACACTGTTTTTGCATCATCAGGCATTGGGATCTCAACCCAGAATTCCAATGGGCGGTGGAGACTGCGGGAACTGTGGGATTGCTACCCATAGTGCAATGCTCTGGAAGTCGACGCTAGCCTCGGTACTGTGGACGCGGTCCGCCGACTTAATGCACTTAGAGCATTTTATGTGGGGACACACACAATCGACTGTATAAAACCGATTTCTATAAAACCGGCTTCTATAAATTCGACCTAATTTCGTAGTGTAGACATACCCTAAGAAAATTTGGCAAAATAATTTTAGGCACTTTGAGCCAAATTCACTACTGATGTATGCTAGTACAACTACGATGCTATTGATGGAATTGTGCCTGAATATATCAGTGCTGAGTTTAGCCCAGTGTGCCTACTAAAGAATGGGTAAGGCTTGTTAGTGTTAAAATTATGCATGTAATAATTATGCTAATAAATGTAAACACCCTCCGCTAAGTTTTCATTAATGTAGATGTTCTCTCAGCATAACACCCCCAAAATGAAGTAAGAAGCACATGCTGTCTCATTTGGAACTTGGAACAGGTGAAATGGAAACACTTGTCTCTCATTAGTCAGCTCTTTTAACTCAGAGAGGGCATAAAGAGAAGCTACTGGTATATTTATAAGCTAAAACCAAGCCAGATAATTGAATAGCACAAAGTAACCACTGAAAATAAAATATGGGAAGTCTTAAAATGTCTTTGAGGCTTCTCAACAGCATTAGTTGATAGTCAGATCAGCCAGACTCATGGACTGCTATCAACATCAATTCCAATAGCACATTTACTTGCCTTCAACAACATACTTAGCAAAAACCTGTTACTGAGTGTTGGTGACCTCAGACCCAAAATTACTGCCCCCAAGCAGAAATTAATCATTAGGATTTTTCACTGGCCCTTTTCCACCTCAAATCCCCTGCCTCATCTGGGTTCTTTCTCTCTCCCACACTGGTTATGGAGCACCTGATATTGTAGGGATTTTAAAGAAGGTACTAACAGTGATTCCCCCAAGTGACAGTGACCCCCTCATAATTTGTCCCCCACACTTTAAAATCCAACAGTTTCACCAAGTACAAAAATCTCTTGGGTCTTCTGTTAAAACTTGTAAGCTGCTGTCTGTAGAAACCATTGATTGTATCTATCCTGTGAAAGATACTTTATTACTATGTAAAACTTACAAACAAGTTAACTGACTTTGTTCTTGAAGTAATTGATACAATGTAAACAAACACTATAAGCCGTTAAGTGACTTTCACTTCATTGTAATAGCAACGGCTCCCAGGACAGACCCCCCACCCTCTGTGATTAAAGGGCCGGGAGACTCAAATGAATTAGCACACACCCCAAAAGTGGTGGAGACAGTAAATTAAAATATGGTTAAGATATGAAATGTATGCCGATGAATGCTTGATATACATGAATGGTTAGGGAGGTGCCAGCCTAGAAAGGAAGTATCCATCGGCCGAAGAATGTGTCAAGTGGATGACCAGATAACCCCCGGAGGGTAAACTGGGATCCACCCCATCACCTGGAAGGATGAGAAACACAAACTTTGGACAGTTTGGAGCCACCAGGAATATTCCCAGGAATGTGCCATCTGCTGATTGAGTCAGCAACAGCAAAATGAAACAGCTCCCATAGACTAACATAGGAATTAATTCCTATAAGAATTGACTCTCAAGACTGATGACTTTGAGTCTCTGGTTCTGCTGCCAACCTCCAAGAGCAACAGGTGCATCTAACACAGACTCGGCTCCATCCTCATGACCAAGATACCTGGCCAGTAACTTGGCATGAGCAACTTCTAGGCTGGTAACTATAACACCTATACAGAACTTAAATAAATAATTGTGTAAATGAATCTCTCTCTATATATATGTGTGTGTGTATAAGGAATAAGTAGTGATAGGAATAAGTAGTCAAACAACGTTGTTTACTTTTATCTTTTGCTTTACCATTATATTTACAATAAATGTGGCATCTTTGCCTTATCCCTCTTAATAAGATCCTGCTGGGTTTTATTCTATTGGTATAACAATGTGTCTTAAAGAGAGATGGTATCAATTAATAAGAAATGAATGTAGCAAATTTTAAGACTGTATCA
This sequence comes from Terrapene triunguis, assembly GCF_002925995.2. Taxonomy (NCBI): domain Eukaryota; kingdom Metazoa; phylum Chordata; order Testudines; family Emydidae; genus Terrapene; species Terrapene triunguis. The sequence continues at coordinate 1,186,576 of NW_020665066.1, forward strand.
CAAAAGGGCACTTGGATGGAGAGGTCAACGTTCATTTTAGGGATTTTTGGCTGCACTGCATGGCCTGCAACAAATTTCGAGATTCCAGCCCATTCGGAAGCTGGAAATTGGTGTTAATCACTCAATTATAAATAGTACATATATCATCAGATGGTTTGGTGATTTATCACCACTCACTAACTGTACAACTCTTCTAGGAGGGAAACTTACATACTCACTGCAAGGAGTATAACACAATTAGATGCTGGGGGGGAAAAGGGCAAGGCAAGACAGCAGAAAGACAGAAGATGGATACCTTGGGCAGCTAGCAGCTTTCAGGATGGGGGAATAAGGTTTCCAGTTGCCTGAGGTGCCTATCTCCACTTATTCTTGCAAATTTGTATTATGATTATTTTTGACCAATATGGCTACTGCACACCAGAATTTGTGGGTGAGAATCAGAGCAGGTAGGGGCAACTATAGCTATCCACACCATACCTCCGATGTCTCCTTTATGCACCACAGCTGAAATCCTGGTCTCATTGAAGTCAATGGCAAAACTCCTCTTGACTTCAAAGGGAAGGGGGAAACTTGTGCATAAACCATGCAGATATTTGAGCAGAATGCAGACTGACAAGTCAGCAGCTATGATCTTTTTGCATATGGGCCGTGGCATGCATAGCCCATTGGCTCCCTCTTCCACGGTGTAAAGGCCAAGGCACAATCAGCTACTAATGGATTATTTTTGGTGGATACCAGGTGACTGTATTATCATATGACACATTGCAATGGTACACTGCAGAGAGGGAGGGAGAGAGAGAGAACACATTTTCAGGTGTCCATTCCCAGAAACCTTTAAATAGGGTTCTGAACAGACATGCCAAACCCACTTTAAAAACGCAGAAATTGGGCTTGGTTTTGGCTTAATTGGCTTGTGAATCACTTGTTGGTTAGTTTTTGGCTTGTAGCTTGTTGCTTGTTTTTTTTTTTTTTTTTTGATAGGCTCCCGGCAAGCAGGGGCAAGCGGGCCCACCACAGTTCCAGACTGCACACTGGGGGGGATCTAGTCACATAGAGTGTTGGGATTCTTATGGATTGGCTTGTTTTGAAATGGGATTATCTTGATTTTTGGCTTATTGTGAAAGTCAGGGTGCTTATTTACTGTGTGAAAAATGGCAACCGTGGTTCTGAAAAGCAACCCCAATTTGGCCTTGAGTTGGTTAATTTCACACTGCTAATGCTTAGCAAAGCTATAAAGTAGCAGAGGTGGCACTGGAGTGTCAGCAGTCTCAGGCAGACATCACATTCCACTCACATTTATAAGGTGATCTTCACAACAATAAAAAACAGAAATTTGATTTCTTTTTTAAATAAAAGCTTAAATTCTGTAGACGTTGATGGCATAGGACCCGACACTTGCCAGAGCAAGCTCCTCTCTCAAACTCCTAGCAAGGATTTTTTTCAAAAACTTTGGACAGTAGCAGTTCTCAAAATACACACAGCTGCTGAGATTCTCTCACACTGCGTGGGAGGGGGGGGAGGCATAATGTAGAAATCTTTCAGAAAATATATTTTATTTCTGAACTTTTTCAAATGGGATCAGAAAGGGGAGGATCACAAAGATAAACATTAAAAAGGAAGCATAGAAGCACCCAATCTGTTCTATGTGAAGATTAACAAGGTAGCTCCAGAAATCGAGAGAGCTTTAATACAACCGTTCCATGGCCTTTTGCTATTTATTTTTTAGCACTTTTATTCAGTGTGGCATGTTTGTATAAGGGAAGGCTTTGCTACACTCAAACATACAAATAGCAATGCCCATAATGTGTGCACTAGAATTGCATCAGGAGTAGCAAAGGCGAACCCACAGAGTTCAACAATGCAACGCATAGGCATAGCCACACTGATCTTTAATACAGGCAACCTGAGGAGACCACTGGACCCAGCATACAATGTTCCCACTTGTTATAAATCTAGGGCTCGACCCTGCAATTGTGCACATGGGTGAACTGCTGTCCTTGCAAGGAGCCCTACCATAGGGGCTGGAACTAGGGGTGCTCCAGCACCCGCTGCCTTGAAGTAGTAACAACAACCCAAATACATGGTTTCTGCCTTCAGCACCCCTACTATAAAATAGTTCCAGCCCCAGTGATTTCATTGGGCCGGTAGCCTGCCCATGCACAGGGAGTGGCAGGCTGCATTCACGCTATGCCCTGTAATCTTCTTGGTCAGTCCCTCTATATTAAACACAACGGTGGCTGCAATCTGCTCAGTCTACTTTATGCAAGATAGTCGCAGCTCAAAGGAGTCCTGGAAAGTTAGCAGTTTCCCCCACCCCTCGGCTTTGCAGCCAGGACTGTTACAAGACTCCAGCAACGTCTCAGACCTGCCACAGCTCAGAACTCGCCACGGAGAGAATTCCCGGGCAGGGTGACCAGATGTCCTGATTTTATAGGGACAGTCCCAATTTGGGGGTCTTTTTCTTATATAGGCTCCTATTACCCCCCACCCCCGTCCCGATTTTTCACACTTGCTGTCTGGTCACCCTATACCCGGGCATGGGCTTGTCTGTAGATTTTCTGTGAGAAATTTGACAAATAAAAGGGCAGAAGGGGGTGAAACCCATTTACACCGTTCTGTAGTGACACCCAGGCGCTGCAGCTGCCCCGCTATTGCGAAGCGCAGCATTCGGGACACTCCGGCAGAGCTCTCGGCGCTCTGCCCAGCCCCGGGGGCGCGGCTAGCCCCCTTTCAGCCACAGCCCCCGTCCCAGAACTAATGATGCAGGGTCCCACGCCGGCCTGTGAGGGCCACGTCTGGGGCTTTATGAGGGGGACCCATTATCCCACCGGCAAAAGGCTCCGAAATCACGCTCAAGGTGCATCTGCACGCGACACCCCACACAGCCCCTGCAGGCACAGAGAGCTACAGTCCGGCTCCCACTGGTGCGGGCGGAGGGCGGGGGGGGGGGGCTTTGCTCTTGCAGAGGGGCCCTAATTTGGTTTTAGGGAAGAGGGAATTGGGGGGGGGGGGGGGGGGGGGGGGGGAGAGAATGGGAAAAAAATACCTTCCCAGCCTCCTGCTTCTTCCCCCTTTTCCCTGCACAGGACGCAAACCCGCCCCCCTCCTCGCCCACGTGCCCCCGGCGGCAGCAGCCTCCCCTCCACGGCTCAGGGCGCCTGCCCCGGAGGCACCAACCTACCCAAGCAAACAGCGTCCGCGCCGCCTCCATGGGCCCAACCCGGCGGCCTCGCGCAGCCCAGCCCCTTCCCGCCTGAAGCCCCGCCTGCGCCGGGGCAGCGCTCGGGCGGCGGGCGGAGAGGACAGGGCGGGGACCCTGTGACGGGAGGCGGTGCAGGGGAGCTTGGCTGGGCTGCGGGTAACTGGGCGCTCGCTACTCCCAGGGCCACGCGTGCTGCCCGCGCCGTGTAATTTCCGGAGCCAGCCTTCTCCGGACAGGCCCGTGCTCTCCCCGGGGGCTTTCCCCCTCACATACACACAGATCCGTCACGCTGCAGCTACTAGCGACAAGGAGCCGCTTCACTACCCAGCTCCCAGTCCTGCCCTGAGGCCTCTCTCGCCTGGGCACTGCGGGAAGCAGGAGAGTACCTGCTCTGTTAGTCTTTAAGGTGCCACCAGACTCCTTGTTGTTTAGGTGCTCCTGTCATTCAAGACTAACATCAGGTATATGCCCAGGCCCTCTGAATGCAGGAGACACAGACAACCTTCCGTCTGGCCTTTCCTACCTTTCAACTGCTTGGCTTCAATCTTCATAACGTTCTTCAAACATGAGGGGGTTTTAGATCATATAAATGTGATTTACGAAAAAACATTAAAGACGGTTATGATGGTTTATTTAGCTAGAGCTAGCCCTCGCATTGTATTTCATGTTGTGGATTTTGTAAGAAAGGATAGTAGCTGGTAGTTAACACTTGCCCACAATTTTGTATTAGCCATTTTGATAATTACACTTGCAAACTGCCAAATGGATAATACGTAGTTAGATTGTAAGCTCTTTGGGGCAGGGGCTGCCCTTTTGTTATGTGTGTGTACAGGGCCTAACACAAGCTACCATCCAAGTAAATCATCATTGTCACCCACGTATTAATATCATATTGACAGATTATATGCTTTAGTCTCTGGTATTTTATGTGAACTGTTGTTGTGGTATAGTCCAAATTAAAAACAATCCAGAATTATGCTAAACCTTTTGTTATTATTTAAATATTCTTGACTATAACATCCCAGTATGGTGTCAATTGTTTAATCCCATATTCACCTTAATCTGTTGTATTGTCTCAGACTTCAGTTTATATTCAGAAGACCAAATTCCTGCTCACATCTGGATTTATGCCCCCAAATAAACACAAGCTTATTATGCTCCTGTGGCTATTTTGAACTATATTTTGGCTGCCCTGCACAGAAATCCATGCAGATTAGACCTGCCAGAGGCAAACAGAGGGTCTGTCATGTCTCTCAAGGCCGGGGGGCTGCACTAAAACACAGAATATGTTCACCAACTATTAAACCGCTTCCCGGCATAATGTGCAGAGAGTCAGCCTGCTGGTTTTAGGGAAGCCAAGACAAAGATGCATCCTAAGGTAGCCCTCTTGTGTGTATGTGCCCATAATAATAGTGGTAATAATGTGTTTGTGATAACAATAACAAACTCTATATTAATAAGCAGGAATGTAGGTAACTACCACATTTGTGACCTTAGAAATCCTTGGCTTCAGAATTTGAAATGGTGACTAAACTAGGCGATTCCCATTTACTATGAAGCATGTGCATTCACAGAGGGGAGAAATTCACCCCAGTGAAGGTCGGGCAGAACTAGGCCTAGGTGCAATTTAAATTGCAATTATGACATCAGTACAGAGTTTAAGTGAGTTTTATGCAATGCATAGGCCTTGTGCAATCCCACTGCCTACGGGTGAATTGTATCCAATATGAGTGTATTGAGTGTTTATTATATCCATTTCTGCTTTCAAAATATTGACAGAAGTCAGATGCTGATAAAACAAGCATGTACAGCATATTCATTCAAGAGTTACCAATTGCTGCAGATTATTTTGCAGTACTGCTCCCATTGAAGCCAGTGGCAAAACTGCTATTAACTTCAAAGGGACCTGGATCTGGACCATACCGAAAGCATGTTTCTTGCTTAGTTATTTGCTATTTTATTTACCCATTTGTAGCAGCATCAGGCAGTGACATTTCTTGGATTCATGGGCACCAAGACTAAAAGACAATATGAAGTATCTCAGGAACAGCATGTTAGCACCAATCTATCAAGTTAAAAGAGAAGAGCACTCTAGTGTAGTCATTTACACCTGTGTAAAATGCTGCCAGACTGGTTTGGTAGGGTTTTTTTACATTCATTTTTCCCAGGTGTAAATAGCTACACAAATTATAAAGCTTTTGAGAATCAGGTGCCTTTGTGTGTAAGGGGTCTGATTTTGCTAGTGGCAAACCCTGCATTAGTATTATTATTTGTACTCCAATGGCACACACAAGGTGCTGTCCACACACACAGTTCCTCCCTCAAAAAGTTTACAGCCTAGGGACCCAATCGCCTCATAGATGGAGCCCTGCGTTAGTGCAGAGACACACTGAAGGTAGTGGGTATACCTGCAGGGACCATCTTGCAGAATCAGGGCCTAAGAAACCCATTCTACACTCCAGGTCTCAGTAATGTCAATGGGAGTATGAGCCTGCAAAACACAAGGGGAGGCAATTCCCTCCACAAATAAATACATACAAATCCCTGTGATGTCAGTAGGAGTCATACATGTGTTATCTGCAGGCAAGACTGCATCCAGAATAACAGAATTGTTCCATTAAAGAGGTAAATTCATAAATCACAAGTAGTCATGTTTATTGCTTGGCTGTAGAGTTAGGGATTTTTGTTTTTACATTGGTTTTCATGCTAACAATTCAGTAATTTTTATCATTTAAAGCATCCACAATATTTAAAAATACTTAAATTATTTATATTACTAATTTACATAGCCAGCAGTTTTGGACATGGTAAAACCAAATATAAATGTGGTTATACCCTGAAAAGACATCACTTTAAATATGTTAACTTAGCATTTTGTTTCCTATATTTGCATCATGTAATATAGATAGAATTCCCCCGTCACAGAATAACACTAGAATTATTAAATCTAGGTACTAGCAGAAATTTAATAGGTCCAATGTTTCCTATTGAAATTTGTATGTAATACAGATTTAAGATTTGAAGTAATACTCATTACATCTTCTGATTATAATTTGAAAATATAAAAATCCAATACTTTTAGCAAAAAATATCTCAACACTAACCATTACTACATAAGCAGACAAAACAGATCCACACTTATCACTTGTTTAAACTGAATAGATTCTTCTCTAAAAACATGAGGTTCCAAAAGATTATTTTAAAGTGTAATTTAAGAAGTCAAGTTAATTTTTATCAAAAATATGGTCTGACTGTCCTAAATGTAAAAGAAAAAAACATTATAAAAGTAATTTTGTGCTAGTAAAAAGAGTACCAACAACAAAAAAAGTCATCCAGATTTGATTTTAAAAGGAAAAAAATATTTAATATTAGGTCTCTCTCTTAATATAGCATATTTTAAGCTGTTCATTATGTATGTGGCCGGTATGGTCTATTAGGGTGAAATTCACCATTGTGCAGAGGACCAGCATGAACATTTGCAATATTTAAGTATCAATTACACCCTGTTTTTAGGAATTCAAGGATGAAATCCTAGCTATATTCAAATCAATGGGAGTTTTGCCATTGACTTCAATACGGCCATGATTTTATCCCATTATTCCAGTGAATATACAGATATTTACAGCTACATTCCCCTATCACCTGGAGTAGTGAAGGTTCAATTCTTAGCATGCTAAAAAGTCTGCCCTGCCTTTCACAGATTTCCTACTAAAATTGATAATATCCTTTTAATTTATTTATTTCATCTACAGATTTTAATTTCTAAGAGTGAGCAGCTTCTAAGAGTGAGCAGAAACTACCCCATGGTGGCTAAGTGCAAATGTCCACGATGCTTGAACACTCACAAAACTGGAGAGTTCACTACTGCTTCATGTTGCCAGTTCCACATGACTGCTTCCCACATCAGCAGAATGCTATTTGGAGGATAACAGATTTCTTTTTCATTACAGGATCTTTAAAGACACCTATGAGCTACAAAGACTTAGGGCCTCATCCTGCCAAAAATATATCCCTCAATTCCCATTGGCCTCAATGGGAGTTCAGGGTGCTCAGTGCCCCTCAGGATCAGGCCCTACAGAAGAGAATTGGGATGTATCGCCATGCATCTTGAAAGGTCAATGATGAGAATGAGTAATCAAAGGGACTTTTATTTTCCATATAAACTGATACTAGACAGTGGCTATTTAAGAACTGGGCTTCATCACCTTTGTAAGACTATTGTGGATACTGAAATACCATTTCAAAATGCTGTTAGACACAGGTCTACATTCTCCCCAGCTGAAGTAGAGAGGCATAAACTGCAGCTCCCTGCACCACCAAGGCTTGCCATGATCTTGGTGGGATTCATTCCCCAGGCAGAGGGCAGGTGGTGGTACCAGTACTGCCCTCCCTCAAATGCTACTCCAGGGACAGCAGGTAAAATCATGGCCCCATTAAAGTCAATGGCAAAATTCCCATTGACTTCAGTGGAGTCAGGATTTCATTCAGCAGCTTTATGTTCCAAAAGCGGCTGCCACCCAGTGGGGATCTTCAGAATCAGCACATCTCCAATCACATCATTTCCCAGATCAGTACTGTTCCCCTTCTAGGGGGAAGGCCTGTACCACTGCAACTTTCTCCTGGTGAACTTTGAGGTACTGGAGGCCCTGGGCCAGGGTTGGTCATAAACCAACCTCTTATTAGTGGAGGTTAGGAGGAAAACTTTCCCTGAGGGTAGATTATCCCATAGGGTTTCCTGCACCTTTTTCTGAAGTAGCTGGCCCTTGCCACTGGCACAGACAGTATATTGGACTAGACAGGCCTCTGTTCTGATTCAATATGGTGATTTCTGTATTCGTACACCAGCTTCTCAAGGATGAATGCAGCCCATTTCTTTCCTGATTGGTTTATGGAGTGGGGAAGATCGGAGGGGTCACATAAACATTTTGTAAGGGCAAAGGGTGTTAAGTAGAGAAACATGCAAGTTAAAGTAACTATCCCCACTAGGCATTCGTTTTTCTGTTATTAGAGAGGAGGTTTCTATGTATAAAACAGGACAAAAAAAACAGAGCTGCTGAGTGCAAAGTGCTGATGATTATTGGCCGAGTTAGATGCCCAGTTGCTTGCCCATCTTGTTGAGGGCATCGCTGACAATGTCCAATTCATGACGCAGCTCATTCACCACACTAGCGATGCTCTTGGTGTCTTTCAGGATCTGTATGCTTTGCGTATATGGGTTGTACTTTACTCCAAACGGGCGCTTGATTGTTTTTGCAAACTCTCTGTTCAAACAAAAAAGAGAGGCAGTGTTTCAAATTAAATCAACAAAAAGCCAAATGTGTCCCTGAGCCAGTCATCACTCTTTAAGGGAGCTTGACATGAATTCCACAAGGAAGTCAGCATCAGTAATTCATTAGCTAAACCACTTTTTCTTCTTCATAATTCCTAGCTTATATGTAATGTTTTTTATCAGTAGATTTAAAAGCACTTTACAAAGGAAGTCAGCATTCTTATCCCCAGTTTACAGATGGGGAAACTGAGGCACACAGCAGAGAAGTGACTTGTTCACAGTCATCCAGAAGATCAATGGCAGAGCCAAGATTTGAACTCAAGTCTCCAGAGTCCCAATCCAGCACCCTAGCTAATGGACAACACCTTTGCATAGGCTTTGGTAAAGTGGACCAAATTGCCTAAGCACTTGCTAAAAATAGATCTTCAATAACTCATTTACTTTGTCTCTGCTATATGCCACAAGAGAAAGTTATGGGCTGCTTTCTGCACTGATATTACTGTTTACTACATTGGTTCAGAGTAATTCCACCAGTGTAAGTGAGATCAGAATCACATCCTTTGACATCAACTGATTTACACTAGTGTAACTGAAAGCAGCATTTCACCTGCTGTTTAGAGCAGATATTTCTTTCATCATGAGCCAAGAGTTTAAACCATTAATGTGTTTCTTTTATAGGATCCTCCTTCTCACATTGACAAGTCACCTCACCCTCATTGTCTGGGGCAAGAGCAGCCAAAGTTAAAAACCTGCAGCAGATGCAGCTGATTGGAATGGGTCAGTGCATACATCTGCCTTTGACTCTCAGCTCACATAGACATACCTGCACTAGCTCTGCTCAAACTAGCAACTATAAACAGCAGTGGATCTGCGGCAGCACAGGCAGCTACTCGGGCTAGCCGCCCTGAGTACAGTCCCACCCTGCTCCCAGGTACATGCTCAGGCAGCTAGCCCAAGCCACCCCCCATGCCATCACAGATGCACTGCTATTTTTAGGCACTAGCTCAAGCAGAGCTAGCGTGGGTACATGTACACAAACTGGGACTCAGACTTCCCAGCTCATACCTAGAGGTATACAGTCTGAGCATGTTACACCTGTGCTCCGCACTATATTAATTACCCCATCTGTTTCTATGTCTAGTTCAAGCTGTTGTTTTTAATCTGTTAACGCCTATGTGGTTTGGGACTTAGCTCCTTTAGAAACCATTTCTTTTCTCATGTCCCACTGTGCAAAATTCTCCTTTGTGCACAGAGCCAACAGAAGCCTTATGCACATCTTATGCCCCCCTCAAAATGGAACTCAAGGAGTGCTTTGGCCTTGTCTGTCCCTCTACACAGGGGAGAATTCCAACCCATTGTGAGAGCTGAAATCAGCAGAGATGCTTTTCCTGGCAGGGCCAGGATGGTGCGCCCATTCTCAATGGAGGCTCCCTGACAGTGAAACTTAGTCCATCAGACCTCAGGTCAGTTTGCCTTCATAGCATGGTGCAAAACTCATCTTTATGGCCCTACCTTTGCCAGATGGCTCTAAACCAAAGCTCTGTCTTTTATTTTTCTCTTTCTCAGATTTCTTTCCCATTAGATGGATAGGTAACAGGGACGGGGTTAACATTGCTGCCCTTTGTGGGCATTTATAGACTGATGTTTTCTGTTATGTGTGATGTGCTCAGATACCACATCAATTGACATAATAAAATAACAATAAAATAATAATAATACAGGGGAGAGAGAGGAAATACTGAACAGCAGCTTTCCAACCAAGTGGGAGCTAAAAATAGAGCATGATAATAAAAATTAAAGGAAATTTTTGCTGGCACACACACATCAGAATAAACCTGGCTTAGGTAATAACTGAGATTAAACAGACTGTACCTCATCTTTTCCTTTGCTTCTTCAAAACTTTCAGAAACGAAGTAGACTTCCTGGAAAGTTGTGATGATGCATTCTTGCTTGCAGGTCACCTTAGGATCAAAGGACTTGACTTTGGCATTGCCAGAGAGAGCATGCTGGATAATAGACAAAGCAATGAAGCAAAGATATTAACATTAGCACATGTCAGAGTAGTATCAGCACCACAAGAGCACACAGGAAAAAACAGAGGATAGAAACAGTATGTTGAAGCGGACGAAATGATGCCATATATGAAATCTCTGTAGCACATCATCTTTTAAGAGTTGTGTCTGCAGATTGGTACCAGCTAACCCTTAGGAAACTGGCTATCCTTAAAGGGCCAAATTCTGCCCCCCTTACTTACAGTGAGCAGTATCTTGTAATGTGAGCAAGTCAACATACTTGAACTCTGAAGCCAATATGATTGCACATGTAGCAGGAGGCTACTCAATGAGAACAATAGTATCAGAATCTGGTCTGACAAGCAGAGCCTTATGCTAAAAACACATCTATTTAGGGCTTGATTCTAAGAAATGCAGGGCACCGCCAACTCCATCTAAAACCACTTGGGAGCAACAGAGCTCAGCACACACCAAAAGACATAATTTCCAATTATTAGTTCTATTTTTTTTCGCTTAACCAGAATCATCCCTAGAGGTCTCTGGGAGCCAGATTTTTAAAGGTATTTAGATGCCAAACTCCCACTGAAATCAATACCTTTAAATATCTTTAAAAATCTAGCTCTAGGAGCTTCCAGAATAAATGCTACCCAAAGATATGCTGCTTCAGTTCACAGTTTCTAAATGGGCCATTGGCCATAGCTACTCAGTCCACCCAATATTTTGAACAAACTACCACAAAAATCAGGTGAGAACAAAGAAAGAGGGCAAATAAAGGGAGGATGTTTTCCTCTTCTTACCTTGAGCTCACTGATGGAAGAAAGTAAACCAGCCCCATAGACTCGTAGCTGTCCCTCTTGCTTACATAAACCAAACTCCACAGTGAAGAAGTAGCACTGATACAGAAGAAAAACAAAAAAGAATTAAAATGGAGTTGGGGGAAACTGTCTTCAACACAAATGCAACTAATGGTGCAGCAGATTTTGTAAGTCAAGCAAACTAGACCAAGGGTTATCAAGCTGGGTGTAACAACCCCCTAATAGGGTCTTGAGCAAATGTCAGAGGGTTACAATTACCCTGCTTTTCCCATTTTGCCAAGTGGAAGGGGGCCCAGAATGAGAAAGGTTAGGAACCACTGAGCTGGACAGTTCTGACAAGTAAGTTTACTGCTACTATTCCACACCCTAGGCTCACCTTTATCACAGAGACTTTTGATCTCAACAGAAGCACTGAGTTCTAGTCCTGCCACACAAATGCACTGAACCATCCAGTTGAAAGGCAGCTTAACAGAAGCACTGGAAGTGATTGAATTTTTTTAAAACTGATAAATAATGAGATCAGCCACAGGGTCATGAACAAGAGTCAAGCTCCCTTCTGTTTTCTCTTTAGTTCTGTTGTCTGAAGGAATTTATGATGTTTATTTCAGTTTGCTGGCCTTGGAGATTTGTGTAGGTATATTTGGGGGAGGGGAGAGTTCAGAAGTGCTTAGCAGTATTGGTTTGATTCTGCTCCCATAGAAGGCAATGGGAGCAAAGATAGGACAACGCTGAGTGCTTTTGAAAATCCCTCCCATTGTTTCTGTTTATTATAATTCTTTTTTTCCCCCCTCTTAAAATTTATTTCTTTCAAAACATCCAGAAGACTTTGGACATGGGACACCCACAATATATATATATATATTTAATTTGTTGAGGGAAAAACCCTCTCACTACTAAATTGTAAAAATACACAATCAATTGCATCCTATGACAACTATATTTCCTTTGGGTTAATTCTAAAGGATAAAGAAACAGTTTATTGTGGGAATTCATCCCAGAGATAAAAGGGCTTGGATTTAGAAGAAACAGACCATTGGTTCTCAATCTGGAAGTTATGATACCCAGAGACTCTTATTTTATGGCTAGATGGAGAATATCATTCACCTCCTATCACTTCTGTTCTATCATGGAGTTACGGAACAGAAAAAGTTTAGAACCAGTGAAACAGACAGTATAGTGAATGATTTGCTTCTGCTGATACTGAATGATAAATCTCCCAATTACTTCAATGGGAGCGGGATCAGCCCTGTAAAATGCTGAGAGCAATGCAAATGGGATTATCACCGCCACAGATTGAGACACTCACTGTTGCCAGTTTTTGAACAGCCTCATCTGATGCCCCAAGCGATGCCAGGCCAATTTCCTGGGAGAACTGAGCAAAACTGGGTTCAGCCAAGAGTGGGACATGACCCAGGAGTTCATGACAGGTATCGCTGAAAAAGAAACAAAGCAGAAGCCGTGAGATGATGCTCTTTCTTGCTGAGGGTGTGAAAAAGCAGTACCAGCCAACGAATACAATTGTCTCAGAAGAAAACTCTTTGTAACACTGAAAAATGATTTAATATCAAAACAACAGAAAAAACATTTCTCTTATTAGAGTGCATCATATTAACTCTACAGAAAATACTTAGACCCAAATTTTCAAATCTGGATGCCCAAAGTTAAGCTCCTAAACCCATACTTAGGAGCCTAGGGTGAGATTTTCAAAATTGCTTAGTGTTGGCCTAACTCTGCTTCCATTTAAGTCAGTGAGAGTTTTCTCATTGAGCAAGAGGAGCAGTGTTAGGCCAACACTGGGCACTTTTGAAAATCCCATCCCTAAGAAAGAGTTGCCTGATTTTCAGAAGTGCTGTGCATCCAAAAATCTCAATGAAGTCAGTGAGAGATGCAGGCACTCAGTATCTTTGAAAATCAGGCCATTCTTACCCAGATGCCTGAATATGGATGTAGAAGCCTAACTTCAGGCACCCAGGTTTCAAAACTTTGTCTATAAACTACAGTTTTGTGCACATATTTGACTTCTCCCCAGAAATAAAATAACTTACGGCTCTGGGGTGTAGAGGGGGTCCGAGCTGTGCCTAACATACTGAGTGCAGTGAAAAACTCGGAATGCTAAGCCTGCCAAGAAATCTCTGGGTGACAAATATCCGGCAACTGGACGGATGGTGAAACCTGTGCGCTCTGAAAAGCAATAGATAAATCATAGGTCAATGTGATGTAGAATTTTATAATGTTCAAAGCTGTGTTTCTCCTCTTACTTCTAGATTAAATACCACAGCATGGCTTTGCTCAAGGACAAGGAGGAAAACTAGAGATGAGCTATGATCAAAATTCCCACATTTGAAAATTACCAAGATATTGCCAACATACTTCTGAATTTGTGTGTTTTCTACTGTTTTTTCCCCTAGACCCTAGCACAATGCCTAACCTTCTCATTCACAAACTCCAGCAGTCACTTTAGTGCTGGCCTTGCCCACAGATTTCACAATTATATAAAACTATAATACAACATATATAAAAATGGGGGGGAGAGGGAAAGATATAATAAAGGACCATAAGGGAGAGGGGTGAAAGTGTCAAAAGGGTTGCTGTTTGCCTTTATGGTTTACTCGCATATTATTCATGATTTGGTTAGCAATGCCTTGCAGTCCATGTCAGTATAGCATGTTGTCTCATCGTGTAATGATTCCTTTCTCTTTCTCCTTTGATTCATTGTATTGTGTTCAGAATTACAGAGCACTCACTTTCATAGATTCAAACCTTTTAAGGCCAGGAAGGACCATTATGATCATCTAATCTGAGCTCCTGGACAACACAGACCATAGAATTTCTCCAAAGGATTCCTGCATCAAGTCCGTAACTTCTGACTGAGCTAGAGATATCCAGTCTCAATTTAAGAACTTCATGTGATGGGAAACCCACCACCTCTCCCTTTTGGAGAAAGGATCTCTTCTTAGAGAGAGATTTATTTTAAAACTGGACTCTGTGCTTTTCAAATGTACAGCATGCAGGTCATATACACCATGTGATCCTCTTCCACTGACAGCAGTGGCTGTATACAGTCCTTTTATTTTTAAAGTATTATGTGGCACAGAAACAAGATAATACTTATGGTATTGTTTTAGTCACCAAAAAGTACATACTGGGCATAAGAAGTTCCTTAAAATGCATGCAATAGAAAAATGTAATATTAATATCTCTATAATGCTACATGATTTTTGTCTGCCTTCCCACAATGTACATGTGCACCCCTGCACCATATTGATTGGATTATAGTACTTGCTGAAGTCACCATCTAGTAGCTAAATACTGCTTATAATTTGTAGTGCCAATATGAAGAGAGAGAGAGAGAGCATGCCACCCTCTAGTGGCTGTGATTTACAGAGGAAAGAGGTTTCAGAGTAGCAGCCGTGTTAGTCTGTATCCGCAAAAAGAACAGGAGTACTTGTGGCACCTTAGAGACTAACAAATTTATTAGAGCATAAGCTTTCGTGGGCTACAACCCACTTCTTCGGATGCATATAGAGTGAAACATATATTGAGGAGATATATATACACACATACAGAGAGCATGAACAGGTGGGAGTTGTCTTACCAACTCTGAGAGGCCAATTAAGTAAGAGGAAAAAAGAGGAAAGAGGGGCAGGTTTTTAGAGGTTTATAGATGCCTAAAGATGCAGATAGACATCAAGGGGGATTTTCCAAATCACCTAGGTATTTAACTCCCATTGGTATAGCAGAGAATTAGCACATTACCTTTCAGGAAGCGCGATACATCTTCCAGCTGGGGGATATTGTCTTCTCGGTACCCACAGTATTTGGTGAGTAAAGGTAAGTTTTTAAGGTACTCTCTGCAGGCATGAGTTGGGTAGAGCTTGTTGAGCTCTCTGAATACAGTGCCCCAGGTCTTAATCTCCTCCTCAGTGAATTCAATCTTGGGGATTGGGTCACCGCTATAATGAAAGGAGAAAGAAAGGATGTCATGGCTCAGAATGGATAGCTCTAGAAATGGATGACGCATTTACCTAGTACTGTTATTATTTAACATTTATGTTGCTGTACAATCCAGTCAGGATCAGGGCTCCGTTGCATTAGATAATTTACAAATACACAGGAAGATGTGGTCTCTGCTCTGAAGAGCTTACACTCTACGGGTTTGATCCAACTCCCACTGTAATCAATCAATGGGAATCTTTCCACTGACATCAGTGGAATTGGCTCAGGGACTCAGGCCCCAACCTTGCAAAGAGTTCCATATGTGTTTAACATTGGGAATAAAAAGTTCAAGCCTTGCATAAGTCTTTTCAGGATCAGGACCTAAGAATGTTAATTTTTTCCTCAACCTGTGTATAACTAGTCTGCATTACCTTATCAATTTCTTTAAAGGAAAGGAAAGATAATGAGCTCAGTTAACAGCATGATAAATCTAGGCATCTAAATGTTCATTTGCCATGTGAAAATCATGCTTCTCTAGAAAAACCATGAGTATCTGTCAAAATGTATTAAACCTAGCCTATCACCTCACATTAGCCTTCTGGATCTTGAGGACTTGAGTCAAAACCCATTGAAGGTAATCAGAATGCTGTGTCATGATTCTACCAGTAGTGATTTCAGGGCCTGACAAACAAACATGATAGAAATTAACCTCCCAAAGATAACTGTATCAACATAATAATACTGCAGACTATTGGATTTATGCTGTGTTTGCTGATTCCATTAGTGTATGCTGCTGTGATTACAGGTTTATAACATTTCTGTGTCATTCCCAGTGGAGAGGGTTGACATCTAAACCCAGGTAGGGAACAACAACATGAAAAGTATGCTCAGAGCCAAATTATAGCACTTAAGTCATGATTGTATCTGACTCAAGGAGAGCCCACTGTGGGGTCCTAAATACCACAAGGCCCTTTTCAGTTTCATTTCACTGTGCACTTCTAAACCACTGTAGCTAATGCCCTATTATGAACCAGAAACTGCACTATTTTGAACCAGAAACTAGAATAATGATTATTTTCTTGCTTCATTTATAGTTATCAGTCAGCAGGCTAGATTCTGACCTCAATGTCTTTGCACCACTCCAGTGGCACAAAGGTGATAGAGATCTGCCCTAATAGGGTAATCATGAAGCTGGTATAGCCAGCCGTACAACATGTGTTCCCCACTCTCTCAGTTACAGGGTGTGTTCCTACGCAAGGTGGAGGAGTGACCACGAGTAAGAGAGGGTTGAGCCAGAAAGCACTGCAGTCCAGTTTTTCCCAGCTGATGTAGCCATCACACTGGGACCACTCTACCTGGCATAATTAGCTAGCAACCTTTACATTATAGTTTGATCCTCAGACCAATCAGAGATCCTGGGAGTAGTAAGGTGGCTTCGATCAACCTTTCTATTCCTCCCACCCTGGTTCCTATACCAAACACAGCTCAGCTAGGCCTGGCGATCTGGCCTGGTGAATGTGAACTACACTTATTTTATCCATCTCATTATTCCAAAGCAAGAGACTTGTTTTGCAAGGAGTCATACTTACTGTTTGTAGTTCATAGCTAAGTCTGCAAAATACTTTCGCCTCTTACGATAGACATTGTCTTTGAAACCCTATGTGTGGAGAAAAAGTAATACACATTTCCATCTCTGTAATAAATGAGCTTATTAACAAAGAAAACACTATTGTAAAAGCATGTCTTGGGAAAATAAATGGTCAAAATAGGAGCCTGTTAGTTGTTGTTAGTCTATGAAATAAATAAATGCCCCAATTTAAAATGGAGATCAGCAACTTCAGGCACATAACTCTTGATGTAAGTATATTCTGTAGATAAGGATTCCTTTTTCAAAGCTTTACTTACACTAAATTGGTTATTTAATTGATTGCTCTGAATATTAGAAATTATAGTCAGTTCAATTTGTTTTCTTTATTTGTGGGGGTGAGGGAAACTACTGTGTCATTACTTTAGGGGAAAAATAAATCTATTTAAAAACAGCATTCCTTTTGTCTGTGAGTATTCTGGACCTAACCCTGCAGTTGCTACACAGGCAAGACTCCCTTTAAAGCTTGCAGAACTGAGGTCAATGAGAGCAATGCCTGAGTAAGGACACCAGGAATAAGTCCCAGAGTTACACTGTCAAAACCACAAAGCTACTCTTATAGGACAAAAATCGATCTGTCTTCACTCATTGTTACAATAGCAGGGAAGCTACTTACTGGATGGTCGGCATCCAATTCAGACCCATACATCAGAACACGGTTCGCACATTTATCCAAATCTGAGATCTTCTTAGGAAACCAGGGTATATTCTCCATGTCTAAGGAATGCATAAAATCCACAATGTTATTAATAAAATCCAGTGGGTTAAAAGAGGAAATGCCTGTTTCAAGTTTAGCTATGGCAGCTACAAGTGAAACCAAGAGGCAATGAAGAGGATGAGGGAGTCCTTTGCCTATCTGGCACCAGCACAACATCTAACACTTCCTCCTGTGTCATTAAAACACTCTGCTTAAAGAACATTAAGTCATAAAAAATAGGGGGAGGAAATGGTTAACTAAGGGCCTGGAGCTTAAATGGTTTTTCTGTAGCGGTTATTATTTGTATTATACTAGCATCCTCCAGGCTCCTGCTGAGATCAGAGTCTGATTGTGTTATGTGCTGTATGAACACATAGTAAGAGACAGTCCCTGCCCTACAGAGTTTTAGAAGAGACAGACAAAGGGTGGAAAGGGAAACAGAGGCAGTGAAGTGGAAGTGATTTGCGCAAGCTCACACAGCCGGGTGTGAATAGAACCCAGGCCTCCCATGTCACAGTGTAGAACTCTGACCACTGAACCACACTGCCTCCCTAATAAGGAGAAACAAGTGCTCTTGTCAATGTGAACAGCTTTTCTGACTGAGTCTGGGGTTCTCAGCTACAGTAGCCCTGCAGCCTTAAAGGGACATGTCATTTTTTATTACAGACTCGGCTTTGCTTAGCCCAAGAGAGCCTTTGTTCCCCTGTCAGCTGGGCTATGTTCAACCCCTGCCCCTATACAAATCCAGAGTAAATGGGTGTTGTCCAGGGAAGCTACAAGCCTTATTCTCCATTGTACCTTGTGTAGTAATTTACAACTGAGCAAAGACTATGGGTCTGATACACCAGTTGCCCTGAACTTCACTCAATCATTTCAACCAGTGCAACGTGAATACAAAATAGGTGAAAAGCACCATCAAATCAGAATGGCAGCATTTTACACCCAACTATGCAGAGCGGTAGAGAATCAGGCCCTATGTGAGGGAGTTACACAGGACCTCCTTGCTGTGGCCATCACTCCACTTCCTGGGTCAGAACAGTCTGTACAAACCCAAACGTGGAGGGCTGTCACGACCACTGCATCTTTGTAGTCCTGGTCCCACCGGCCACCCTCCTGAATCCTCACACACACCCTCAGTCAAAGTGCTGGCCTATGGAGAGCTCAGCAGCGGCAGGGTTGCAGGTCACCCAATCTGCAGCTTCCCAAACCCTATGTAAGGAAACTGCAGCAGTTCTGCTACAATGAGGACACTCTGTAACCTGCACTCTGGGGTGGATATCACCTCCCCTGAATGTTGGAACCAGAAAATAGAAATACTCTTTCATTGATATTTTAAAGCATTTTTCCTGGTTTATATGAGACCAGCACTAATCCAGGCTCACCATCCTGATGTGGGAAAGGAAGTCAGAAGGAAACAAGAGGAGCATCCTCTGGAGCAAGAAGGGGTTCATAAGGTGGGTATCTCTGCCTGGGAGGAAGAGCACCAGAGAGAATCTCTACACAGGGGACAGAACATGGAACCATCTCCACTGGGGAAGCACAAGATGGATCTCTACGGAGTGTGAAGTGTAGGAAGGGATAACTTGCACTGGCTGAAGTGATGGACCATATCCTGAGCTGATGTGAATAACATAGCCCCATTGATTTCAATGAAGGTATGCCAACTCACCATCTGAGCATCTCATCTTATAGCATTCAATGGAACATCCTTTTTTTTACCCCATTTCTTTGTTCTACTAGTTCCCAAATACCTGACATAAAAGGATTGAAAACTAACTCATTAGAAAGTAGCACAATATCCTCTTCCCTTTGTGCAGTTTTGCTAGAACATCCCTCCCTACTTACCATCCTCCTGCACAGTGACATTATCTGTGGGGTTCACGGATACAATATTGACGTGGGATTTCAGTAGGTGGAAGATCTCATTCAGTTGTTCCATGTTACTATCGCAGTCCACAAAGATCTCAAACTCTGAATTTCTTCGCCTTGACTTTCGCGACTCGATGTGCATCAGATTTACATGTTTCTCCTATTTATAAGAAAAAGTGTTTTAAGCCAGGTTGATTAGATAACCTGCACTGCTTGCCAAGCCAATATTTTACTGCTTAACATTATCTCTGTGAAGTCTCTTTAGGTAAACAGACCTATTAATAGCAGCTTGCTTATTAAAAAAAAGATAAGGAATGGTTGTTTAAAAAAAAATTCCCATATAATAGAAAATGAAAGAGGTGCTTTTATTTCCTCAATTTTAATTTAGAAGTATGGTAGAAATGTCTTCCTCTTCTTGCATTAATCCCATCAAATGGGGTCCTCTCTCACTCTATCACCCCACATGTTAAAATGTCTTCCTTCCTTTTCCTTCTTTCCAACCAACCACTCCTTCTTCAGTCAGCCTCTCTGCCTTTTTCCTTCAGCCTTGATCTGTTGGATTCTCTTCCCCATGTAGTTGTCAGGACTTTGCTTAACATGACCAAACTGTCTGAGCCTGCACGCCCTCATTTTTTCATTTATGGGTGTTACTTCGAGCATGTCTCTAACATACACATTCCTCACATGGTCTTTCTTGCTTACACCACTCATCCATCTCCACATTCCCATTTCTGTGGAACAGATCATTTGCTCATGTTTCTTCTTTGGCGCCCAGTGCCATACATTAAAACTGGATGGACCACTGTTTTTATATACTTCCCCTTTTAATCTTATTAGTATCGTCCTGTCACATACTACACCACTTATCTCTCTCCATTTGAGGTAAGCGTTTATTATCCTAGCTCTAATTTTGTCCGCCATTTCCCCATTTTCCTGGATTCTGGATCCCAAATACTTGAAATTTTGTGTTTTCCGTATTGTCTGCCCATCTAGTTTCAATGATAATTCTTCAGTGTTCACATTATTGAAATTCCATACCATATACTCTGTTTTTCCTCTGGTTATTTTGAGCCCATGTAAGTAAAAAATATTTTATTTAAAAATTTTAAGCACAGAGAGGCATAATAAAGTGGACCAAATCCCATAGTCCTTATTCTAGCAAACCTACCACTGGCTAATGAAAGTGTAAAATCTGCAGGTTAATTAGCTAGCATAGTTGATTAGCAGTTGAGTCACTATAAATCACTGTCTGCCAATCAAGTCAATAAATGTTTGTTACGCTTAAAAATAAAAAGAGATGTTAAAATGGTAATTTTCCAATAGTATCTTTAACTTCTGTTATATCTGAAAGAATATTCCTTAACAATATGTTTCATAAAATGAATGAATAGGGCTCTCTTAGTAGTAATATTATGCAAGGACACATTGGAGTGCAGTATTAACCCACTTACTCCCCAATGGCTCAGTGTGCTGTATAGACAGTATGCTCAAAGCCTGGGGTATCTCATCTTGTCAATGGTAATGCAACTTCTTCCATTGATAAAGGAATGACATTGGTGATCTGGAAAAGAGTTAATCCAGTCTTCCTTCATATGTAAGATAGTTGTCACAAAGAGGAGCATACTCAGGGGAAAACATAGCAAGTAGTACCAATAGGCTGAATCCACAAAGTTCAAAGCTGGACTTCCCAACCTTTGAAACATTGCAAGTGTGGGGTTTTGATTCATCCCATCATAGAAATGGGGAGCTGCAGTATAGTTGAGATCCGGAGTACTCTGATCAGGGGGGTTATTATTTCGGATCCATCCCTTCTAAAAGGCCAAGGGTACTGATCCTTCTCCTATTAAAGGCAAAACTCCTCTGGACTTCAGTGGGAGCAGGAGAAGGGGCCATGTTTTTGAGGGGTATCAACGCAGCCTCTAATTTTGCAGGCACAATTTTGCATTCACAATTAATTATGGATCTTTTCTTACTATGGGAAATAAATTATGCTGGGTGCCAAAATGACTCTTACATTCAGAAAACCTTCTGTAGAAATGTGAGGACTACATACCTGAAAGAGTTTTAGTGCTTTTACAAGTCCTCCAACTTCATTCTTTAAGGAAAAAATGACAGCTGCTCTACCTCTTTCAGCTGAATTGTCTTTGTTCTCTTTATTGTCTTCAATCATTGTGTAATTTGACTTATTTAACTAAAAGAAAATAAGAAAATATAGATTTGTTGAATGAGAAATAGGTTGAAAAGACTCCTGTATAGTTTATATGCTATAGCTCTCAGTGCAATAATATCACATTTTGATGGATCAATTGCAAAAATAAAGTGCCATTCAAATCATTATATACACTAACATGCATACTGATGGGAACATGTACAAGTGTTTACAAAATTGGGGCTTAATATGGGGGGGGCATTTTACATCAATGTGAACCCTTTGGGGAGGTCTTTGGTAGTTCTTCAGCAGGATGCACTGCATATATTTAATAAAAGTATAGTTTATAATTAAATATAAATGATTTGCAGAAATAATAAGCGTTAGCGTGTGTCTTCAATAGAATACTTCTAGGGGTTAAGTACAAACTTGAAAAGCCTCATCCAAAACCCATTGGAGGCAACAAATGGAAGGACTCTCATTGACTTCAATAGGAGCTGCATTAAGTCCTAATACCCTAGCACTGGGAGTTCCTCTCCATTCTGCATCTCTGAGTCAGAATTGCTGTTTGGACATAAGCCACTACTATTATAGAGGAACCAGACAAAAACCTAAAGGAACCAGAAAAATATGTTGAATAAAACTCCTTAACTAGAAACTTAGGTATAATCTGATCAATAAAGCCATATAATTTCTTCTCAGAGTTCTTTGCTATATGCTTTAAAATAACTATCGTAATCATGCTCTAAAAATGCTGCAACATGTAAGTTTCAGAATGATCTCTGCTCAGTTTAGTCTCTGACAAATTTTATGTATAAAGCTTTCAGATATATCAATTGGTATGACATTTTGATCTTCAAATGTCTTTATTCCCCCTCTGCCTTCTTCCCCCATCCCATTTGTAGCTCCCACTTTACCCCATATCCCTTTCTATGATGGTGCATTAAGGAATGTTGTGCATTAAGTGATGGTACATTAAGAATTAAACAGGTTGCTTGAAGTAGCAAAATATTTGACATTTTGCTGAAAACAAGACGAGAATGTTTATTCCAAGATGGATTAAAAAAGATCCAGGAACAGACACCACCCTCTAGACAGAAAACAAGCTCAGATGACCTATAAATAGCATCCCATTATCACTTCTGGCAAAGTAAACTTTTTTATGGATGGATCATCTCTATTTGACATATGTTAGACTTGGCCCAGCTAATTTTGGCACACATTGCTTCAAGTTGACTACCTCATCTGCACACAGATGGCCTTTCCAAATGATAAGATTAGGCAAATTGGAATGAATGACTCTAGTAGAATCAGGCTTTATGCTAGGCCACAAGCAGAAGGGTGGGATTGGATCAGGGCAAAGCCGTTAGGATTTGTTTTTCCCAAAGAGCGAGTACTGAAAAAGAACAGAAGCAGGTACATATATTTAGAGAAGATAGAGTTCTAGGTTACAGAGAAAGTAATGGGTACTCCATCAGAGAAAGCCAAGCTGCATATGAGCAGAAAACAATTAACTGGGTTACTTTTCATAATTATATGCATTAGTTTGGAGCATGCAGGTGTTATCCCCTTTGCTAGGGCCTGATTCAAAGCCCACTGAACTCAATGGGCGTCACTAAAGATTCTTTACTATATGACGAATGTTGATTTTGGATAATGGTGTAGACTTCATCACTCAGGCCTTGTCTACATCTAAAATGTAACTCAATCTAGCTGCATCATTCAGGGCTGTGAAGAATTCCACACCCTGTGCGATATAGTTACGTTGACCTAACCCTCACTATAGACACCACTACGTCAATGGAAGAATTGCTACAGCCTCTTGAGGGTGTGGATTCACTACAGTGATGGAAAAAAACCTTTCATCTCTGTAGTAAGTGTCTACACTACAGCACTACAGCAGTGTAGCTGCAGTTGTGCCGCAGTAGCACTTGTCGTGTAGACATACCCATAGTCTGATTCAACATAACACTCAAGGATGTGTATTCAAGTCACTGGGGCTTAAGCACATGCTTAGGTCCTTTGCTGAAATTGGACCATAGAGTCTAATCCAGAGTCCTCTGAAGGCAATGGCACTCTTTCAATTAACTTCAGTGAGATTTGGATCAGATCCATAAAGGGACCTGTTCAAGTTATGGTGCTTGAGGAGTAGTGTCATATATTGTACAGACAGGAAAATTTAATAACTTTTCACACACATTAACATGGTATTCTCAAACACAGAGGCCCACATTTCCATTTTCAGATCACATCCTTCTCCAGCAATACTGCAGTTGAAGTTATAAGTGAAGGCTACACAGAGTGGGACGTCATTGTCTGAGAGCAAAAGCTCTCAGAGAGCAAAATCATTTTATACAGTGTAATGCACCACCTTATTCTGAAATTTGACATAGTTTCAAATGATATTGTAAGATGTGCAACTGACCACAAACTGTAAATATTACAAATGAACACTAATACTTTCTCTTTTCATATTGACCAAGTTAAAATAATGTCATATTTAGGATCAACTTATGTAGCATACAAAGCACAATATGACTGGGACATAGAAAGCATAGGAAAAGAATGTATTGTACTGTAATGGGTAGTTTCTAAAGAGTGTCTCCATCTTGCAAAACTGGGGGAGAAAAGAAGAGGAGAGAAATTGAAATACTAAAAATTCACAGATCTCTAGAATACAGATTCTTTTATACGCATATGTTTGCATGATGAAAAGGACAGTAGTGACCACTGGTTTCCAATAATAATGTTATACAGAATGAACAAAAAGCGGGATGGCAAAGGAGGTCTGAATAAATGCAGCCACCATTTTGCTGCAACCCCAGGACAGAAATAAAATGGTAGCATAGAAGAGAATAGCTATTCTACACCACATTCCAGTTCTTCCTTGCACCTGCTATTCACCTCTTCCTGGTCAGTCACTTTTTCTTTTCCTCTTAGCATCTGTGCACTCCTTTGGAGGGAATGGGATGTGAGAGAAAGCTAATTTTTTTTTTTTACAGTAACACTTAGGTTAAATATAAAATGTTCAGTTTTCAGAGCAGAAAGTAAAAACCTGTATAACCCTCCAGCCATGTAATTCAATCAGGAATGGCGGGGGGGGGAAAGGACCTCACAATAAATATCCACAAAACCCAAAGAAAGTCCTCCAGTGAAGACTAGATTGGACATTCCTTGTACTTCTACGGTAAAAAACAAAACAAAACAAAAAAGTCAGAACAAATATCTTTAAAAATATAATTTGTCAAGCCTTTTTACACCTCATTAAGAGGCAAAAGAAAGTAGAAACCCCAATTTAAAAAAAATTCATATCCAGGTGGTCACCTTTGTGAATTAAGGGCCCAATCCTGCAAGGTGCTGAGCACCTCCTGTGATATGATGAGCGACCTCAGCTCCCATTAAAGTCAACTCAATGGGAGGCCTGTTGAAGACACTCAGCACCTTGCAAAATTGGATCACAATTCCAGAGAAAACTAGCAGACCACATGTGGCCCGATCCTGTTCTGTTGCCTTTGGCATCAGCAGAGCAGGATGGGGCCTTGTGTTATAAGAATATTCCTGTTAATAAGTACAAACCATAACCAATCTCCTCATGAATTATTGATAAAATATAGTAACATAGTTGCAACAATTAATTTTAATAGTTTATCATTTAAATAGAATACATATTTTAAAAATGTTTCTGTTTTCTCTACCTGCCAATCTCTAAACAGAAAACTACTTCTCTATAATATGAACCAGAAGGTAAGACAAAGGCATTTTGAAAATGTAAATGGTACTTTTTCCCCAATTCATTGTTATTTTCTTTATCTAATAATGTAGCAATAGTGATCTATTAAACAATTAGCCTTTGATAGGACTTAAATCTCAGTGAAAATGCACACTCAACATCCATCCAGCTATCTGAGAATTTTATACTGCTGCCCATCAGAGTAGTATCTGAGTGCCTTCTATGTAAAATAAAAAATAATAGTAAAGTCCCCGCTAGACTTCATTGAATCTCCGGCACTTCTCCCTTTTCAGGTAAAACCCCTTCCTGGGGTAGGGTTTTTGTCTTATTAATTTATTTTTGGGGTGTGAGACTACGGTGTAAATAGGTCTATAATTTAGAAGAATATATTTAACCACCTTTTAAAGCTTTTAACTGTACAGCTAGCTGAAATGATGAGAAAAAAACCCTGTCAAAATAGAATAGTGAATGTAAATTACTGCTGATTTAGTTGCCTATTGCGCCTTAGAATCTGTGTGGCTTTGAGCAGGTTTAAGCTCTCTTTAAACATACATCTTATGGAAAAATAAGATGCATACTTGACTACCATGTAAACTGGGAACATTAGAGGGGGATAATTCTGTCCCCATTTAAGTCGATGAGCCTTTTGCTATTGAGTGCAATATGAGTACATGATCCAGCCCAGTTGTATTTTTCATATCATAATAATATCACTAACAAGTAATATGAAGGGTCTGGCAGCATTTCCATTATAAAGCCATGTTTGGGGGGTCTACAATAATTTAGGCAGACAAATTTACTTGAGAATAAAACTTGATGGGCAATTAATGTTTTAATCCTCCCCTCAAATAGTATTGATTTGCAGGTTACTTCCTCAATTTCCTTTAAATATGTTTGTTATTAAATAGGCATTAAGGAATGTTCTTTTGGGTGACCATTATTGGATGCAACCTGATAGGGAAGGTATTGGACCCTCGCTTAAAATCTTCATGTGACTAAATTCTGGAAAACAAAATATCATCACTGGACAACTTCTGCAATACAATTCATATTCTGTTTACTTTGGCTTCCTGAAATATCTGATGTACATGGTAAAGCTATTGTTTCTGATAGTAATGGAATAAAGTTTTAACCTTATCTGAATACTGAACAGCACTCTGAATACTGGATAATACCCTTAAGGGCAATCAAACGCTGCCCAGATAACTGGCTGTTTCATCGGCTATGCTCTGACATATTAGAATAGATGCACATTGTAAAACAAGTTACTCTTGTTTAGGGTTTTTTCCCCCCTTTCTTCTTCCCCTCCTGGAACAGATAATTCATTCTGTCTCTCTGTCTCTCTCTCTGATAACAATGAACCAAAAGTAATTTCTATGCTACCTGTATTTCATTTGCTCATGTTTCTGAATTTTACTTGCTTAGCTAAATGATTTCCTTTCTATTCAGACACAAGCACAATTTGCAATAACAGGTCCTGTTCCAATCTCAGGTAAAGTACACTAGCATAAATCTGGAGAAACTCCAGTGACATCAGTGAAGTTACTGAGGATTTACACTGGTATATCTGAGATCAGAATCTAGACCAAAAATTCCAGAATTCCAGATTCCTCTTTCTAAAACTGAAAATACCCTGAGAGCAATGGCAGAGCTGCTGGCAAACAAGAATATGGAGTGGGGGGTTACGATGTTTTCAGCAGCCTTAACATCAGAAGAGTAATCCCAGTTTAATCCAGTGGTCCCTAGCCACTTCGTGTAATTCACAGGCCCATAGAGTTTCTCAGTGGGGCTGAAAAGGGCTCAGCGAAATCCATCTTAATCTTGTAGGTGACTGTGCAGATAGCGCGGGACACCGGCACTGCTAAGATTAAATGGGGAGTTATTAAATGCCCCCAGGGTGTTTGTCTTAATCCCATTAGGAAGTAAAACGTCAGCAGGTCATTTATTCCAAACAACTGAAAATCAGGCTTAAGAATTCATTGGCTCCATGTTATACCCATGGGAAGACATCTCTAATCCCTAATGAAATGGCTGTGAAACTGACTAGGGTGCAAACAGGCCTTTTATCTTTATGAACCCCAAGACAAAGTACTACCCTTCCCCTTATGCTTTCCATGCATGAACTCTGAATCTGAGGCTCTTGCAGCCCCAGAGGGGGCCATAGCAGGTGGCAGGGGAACAGGCTCAGGTTAGACTTTATGGCTAGACCGCAGTGGTGCCCCAAAACTTTCCTCTGGTGTAACGGGACAGGTTGAGAACTGCTGCTTTAAACTAATGCATCTTGTCTGGCTTTAGATAGACTTGCCCATCTCATGCCAAATGACAACTAGGTGTGGGATACGGCTGATCCTGTCCCTTGTGTGGTAGAGAAAGGGGCTTGGGGCAGCAAAAAACTTAGAGCCGGCCCTGTGCTGAACTAACATGGAGCCTCTGCCTTTCCTAATCTGCTCCAGATCTCAAGGAAGGGGTGTTCAAACTACTTACATCAAGGGCAGGTTCAGCAGAGGTAAATCTCCTATTACCTCCTAAGCCAGTCCTCCCAGTGCTGGCTCCAATAAGTCCGCAATGCACTCTTAAGACTGACAGCCCAGCTCACCTTTTGCTCATGGTAGTTTCAAACATCAGGAGACATATGTTGTATTTTAGTAGCATGAGAACATAGGTGCTAGAAATAGAGGTGCTAGGGGTGTTTCATCACCCCCTGGCTTGAAGTGGTTTCCATCATACAAAGGGTTTATAGCTTTATTCAATGGCTCTCAGCACCCCCACTATACAAATTGTTCCAGCACCCCTGCATGAGAGTATTTCCAGATCCTTTCTACCTGGCACTGTCCCCTGGTGCACAGTGCTAACACAGGGTAATCTGTCTCTGAGCCTCCGGTTGGGGACTGGGGAGGTGGGTGGAAATGTATTAAATTGCTGGGAGGGAGATATTCCTTAGGAGTCTCTCTGCTGCTGATGATCTCACCCTCTCCCCCCCCCCCAATCCACTCTCCCCCGGAGAGAATTCTTGCCCTTTTCCTAATGGGATAGATTCTGTTCCCCCCGCCCGCCTTGTGACTGTACTGCAAAAAGATAGCTTGATTGCCTAGCTCAGTGGCTCTCAACCTTTCCAGACTACTGTACCCCCTCCAGGAGTCTGATTTGTCTTCTGTATCCCCAAGTTTCACCTCACTTAAATACTACTTGCTTACAAAATCAGACATAAAAATATGACAGTGTCAGAGCACGCTAGTACTGAAAATTGTTTACTTTCTCATTCCTATCATATAATTCTAAAATAAATCAACTGGAATATAAATATTGTA
Source organism: Terrapene triunguis (assembly GCF_002925995.2). NCBI lineage: Eukaryota > Metazoa > Chordata > Testudines > Emydidae > Terrapene > Terrapene triunguis. The sequence continues at coordinate 1,215,208 of NW_020665066.1, forward strand.
CTTACATATCAGTGTATAGTATATAGAGCAGTATGAACAAGCCATTGTCTGTATGAAATTTTAGTTTGTACTGACTTCACTAGTGCTTTTTATGAAGCCTGTTATAAAACTAGGTAAATATCTAGATGAGTTGATATACCCCCTGGAAGACCCCCAGGGGTACCTGTACCCTTGGTTGAGAACCACTGGTCTAGCTGACCTGCATTAGATCGCCTGTCCCTTTGAGAGCTGAGTTTTACAAGTTGCCCAGAAAACAGGAGAGAGAAAATACTGACATTTCCAGCAGGGGCCAAGCAGAAGATCTCACTAGAGGTTACCGAACAACAAACATCTTCCCGAATCCCGATGCAGTTCGGATAATTTGGGGATATTTAATACGCCACGAGAGTCAACTAAGCGGTCGCCAAACGCCACTGGGCTCTGCTCTCCCAACCTGAACCCACCAGCCTGGAGCTGCTGGGTTGGGGAGCGGGGTGTCAGCGCTGATCCCCTTGTGCCGCGCAAACTGCCCACCCGCGGGAGGGTAGGAAAAGCCCTCGCCCCCCACCCAGGCCGCCCGTACCTCGTTATTCAGCTGGTTCTCCTCGAAGCTGGAGTTCATGGAGTCGAAGGACCGTCCCCTGCGGGCTCCCTCCATTCGGCCGGAGAACATGGTGCTGGAGGAGCGACTCCGGGGCTGGCAGCTCGGGATCCTGACTCCGGGTCTGTCAGCAGCGCTCGGCTGCTCCCGGGCTATTTATGGGGGGCGAGTGGAGGGGGGGCAGGAAGAGCCTTTCCTAATCTCCTGCCAAAGCAAATGGAAAAAGGGGTGCGTCACGGCCACTCCAGTCCCGGGCCGGCAGCCGCGGGGCTGGCGGGCGGTGGTGCCTCCCCCCGCCCCAGGGCCCACGGGAGAGGCGCTCCCCGAGGAGTGGATCCGCCCCTGGCGAGGCGTCACTCCCACGCCCCGCGGGGCCATTTGCAGGTGCACCAGGCGCGGCGGCTGGCTGGGCTCGGGGCTACAGCCCTGGGGAAAGTGACTCACCGGCGACACAGTGAAACCCGGGACTGTTTGATCCTGGCCCTTTCAAAGGACAGCTGTGCATGGCGTGGGCTGGGGGGCAGTCACTGGCAAAGGGAGGCCCGGGTCCGGATTGTACCAGCCAGCCAGGCAGCTCATCTAGACAGTCCTGAACTGGGAACCACCTCGAGTTTACATTGGTCCTGCACCCTGCTGAAAACTCAGCAGAAAGAGAACTGGGATTTGGGAGACTTCTCTTCCTTAAACAAAAAACTGCTGAGCGATCTCTCATGTTTAAATAGTACTTTAAAAATAACATTTTTCTCCTAGAAATGGGCTGACAGCTAAGCGCGTTATGCCAACTCCAGGCAAACCTCAAGATCCCAATAATAAAACAAGCTGTTCAGGAAGTGAGGGGGAGGGGTTCATTTCTCTTCTCCAGGGCCAGAAACACACCAAGGTGGGCTAGCGTCAAGGTCTGTCCTACTCAGACAGAACAGGAGACCGCTCAGCCTGGAAGAAATGACAGCCAGCAGCAGACAGAAACACTCAATGGTGGTTTCGCTATAAACACAGACGCGGTTCCCCTCCGCGCCCATCCCACCCCAAGTAGGCAAAGTGAATTACAATCCCAGCCATTTGAAATTAACAGTAGTAACAGAGCTTCTAATTTCCTTCTAATAATATAGGGCCAGCTTCTCCTCAGCAAAGGTAAATCTCCTATTATCTCCTAAGCCAGCCCTCCCAGTGCTCGCTCCAGTAAGTCCCCACTGCGCTGTTAAATCTCACAGAAGTCAATCGAACCCTATGTTTTCGAAGAAGCTTTTTTTCTTTATTGTGATTTCTGCCTAGCCTAAAGATTTCCTAGATGAATTGTAAGGAGCAATTATATACTGCCTGTAAACTCCTTCCATACCTGGCTACTTATATTAGAGAGAGAGAGAGAGAGAGAGAGAACTCATCTATTTTGAAGGTGTCAATATATACGTTACTGGTAATCCTAACTAGACAGGGACAAATAGCCCCTCTTTGAGGCTGTTGAAAAGTGTCAGCTGGTGTCTAAAATAAAAGCAACAGAAGACATGAAAAATAATGAAACGAAGTGCAATGACATGAAAAGAGAATTAACTGACTAGAGAAAGCAGCGACGGAGATGAATGCAAAGACATAGGAAAAATAAAAACCCCAGTCCAGAGCACACCATCTTCCATGTACACAGTACGAGGGGGACCCTTTATTTTTCGGGTGCTTTTCGGCTCCATTTTGGTGAGGTAAGAGTGAGTTTGGGGGTAGGAGGGAGATGGGGGAAGATTTTGTATTAAGATCCTATAAGCAGGTTGGGGGTGGGACGTGTTCCGGTTTAAAAAAAAAAAACAACCCCGTGAATTCATTTGGACCATCTTGGTCACTTTTCTGTGTCCAGATCTGTCGGTGGTTTCCATAAGATCACTGGGTTAGACACTGAAGGCTGCAGAGACCCAGCTGCGCAGCTTCAGGGGATGTCCCAGAAAACAGCCTGCAAGCGCCTGGGCCACCAGGAGAGAGAAATCGGCACAGCTCCTCGTGCTTTCTGGCAACAATATAATTTGCATGGACATTACCAGTGGCTCTCATTATTCGCTCGGATCCCACCTCAAACAGTTCCCTTCTCTGCGCTGCCTGCCCACTCCCACGAGGAAACCCAGCGCAATTTTAGGACCAATGGGGAACCCTCCTTACAGCCCCGGCCCGCTGAGGGTGAAATCCTGGCCGCATTGAACTCAATGGCAATTCCTATTGACTTCGATGGGGCCAAAACTTCACCACTAATGAATGAGGGGTGGGCTTGCTGGCACAGAAAAGAATCAGGTTTGGAACAGGGAGCTGCACATTTCAATGTTTCAAGGGGAATTATTCGCCCCGCAGCGTCTGAGAGCTGTTCATGGAAACGAATTGAATCTTTCAGGAGGAAATGATGCACTCTCCATTCCTCGTGCCATCGCTACTGAATATTTGCTCACGGGTTTCTCCACCTTTTACCTCCCCTCGAGATCGCTGTCTTTTGAAAACAAGCTTTAATTTACCTCACACTGACTTTAAAAACAGAATAATAACTAGATGTAGATATAATCATTTATTATTGGGTGTTCTCTCTCTCCCTCCTGGGGTGAAATGTGTTCCTAGATGTCCTTTCCCTTATCGGCTTGCTAGGTGAATTCCGTATGCATCTTTCCTTAGCACTTCTAGAACTGGCTGAAATTTTTTCGAATTTCCCTGAACAAATTTTAGTGAACATTTTTTAAATGAATAATGGTCACGGTTTTTCAACAGCCCTGCTTCTGATCAGGACGCAGAAGACCGATATCAGCCCATCTAAACGTGTTTGGAGACTGATTTCCACGGTGAAGGGGCTGGAAGTCTACTGGAGTCCACCCAAACCCAGTTGAACTATTGTCCGTGTTGGAACCTTTCTGGCTCGAACCCCCCAGGAAAGTGGCATTATGGACAGCTGTAATGTAATTGGAGAGAATGGGGAGTGGAGAATAAACAGGATGTCTCTGGAACACGTCAGTGCTAAAGGTAAGAGCCCAGCCCCCCTATCTGTTCCTCAAATCGATAATCCTTACCCTTGCCAGCAGCAGACTTCAACGGGATTACTCCTGGGTTAGCACTCTGCTCTCCAGCACTGTTCGGTCTGGCTCATAATATATCTATTTATCTGGCTGGTGCCATGTGATCATTCCCATCACCAATGGCACAGTCTGTCTGCTAGAGCAGGAATCCCATTCCTAACACACGAGCATGCTTCTGTCTTTGCATTCACAACTTCCCAAACTTTGTAACTCAGAAAGAGTAGGTAGTTGTGATTAATAACAATGGACACCAAAGGAAGAACTGCTGTTGAGATCACAGCTAAGCTCTTTGACCCCAGAAAAATGAAACATAGCCACTCAAAATAATCACAACGGATTGATTTCAAATTGAAAATCAAGAGTGTATGTTTAGGCAGGGAGATCTCCAAACAATGGATAACCAGATATATCTCATATGTGTTGAAAAATCTAGGCACAAGGGATTTTCCTAGTGGCCTCAAAATTTCCTTGTTCTTGTGGGTTCAAATAAAGAAGGTTAAGGTTGAGAGTGATGAAGGGTTTTTGTTAAATTTCCTTTCTTTTCAGGACTGGTGGCAGGTACACAGCTGTGATTGTGGAGCTGTCCCTATGACTGTGGTGCTGAAAAACTACAGCTGTTTAATACAAAGATGCTGACAGGAAGGAGCTGTTTTTGTTAGGTGCTGAAATTGATCCTCCATGCTGGATCACACTTGTCTGTATTTCCAAGTTTTTCATACAGCCATTTTACCAACAGAAGGTATTATCAGTAACAAGTGCATTAACCTACCAGAAAAAACACTTGTATAGCCACATCCTGTATGTAAGAACATAAGAACTGCATACTGGATCAGACCAATGGTCTGTTTATTCCTGTATCCTGTCTCTGACAGTGGCCAGTGCCAGATACTTCAGAGGGAAAGAACAGAACAGGGCAATTTATTGAGTGATCCATACCCTGTTGTCCAGTCCCAGCTCCTGGAAGCTGGAGGTTTAGGGACACCCAGAGCATGGGGTTGCATTCCTGACCATATTGGCTAATAACCATTGATGGACCTATCCTCAATGAACTTATCTCATTCTTTTTTGAACCCCAGTTATAGTTTTGGTCTTCACAACACTCCATGGCAATGAGTTCAACAGGCTGACTATGCATTGTGTGAGGAAGTACTTCCTTTTGTTTGATTTAAACCTGCTGCCTATTAATTTAATTGGGTGACCCCTGGTACTTGTGTTATGTAAAGGGATAAATAACACTTCCTTATGCACTTTCTTCACACCATTCATGATTTTATAGACCTCTAACATATTCCTCACAGTCATCTCTTTTCCAAGCTGAACAGTCCCAGTCTTTGTTCTCTCTCCTCCTTTGGAAGCTGTTCCATATCCCTAATCATTTTTGTTGCCTTTCTTTGTACCTTTTTCAATTCTAATATATCTTTTTTGAGATTAAGTGAGAAGTACATGAAGTATTCAAAGTGTGCATGTACCATGGATTAATACAGTGGTTTTATGATATTTTCTGTTTATTTTCTAACCCTTCCTAATGGTTCCTGACATCCTGTTAGCTTTTTTGACTGCTGCTGCACATTGAGCAGATGTTTTCAGGAAAATATGCACAATGACCCCAAGATCTCTTTCCTGAGTGGTTACAGCTAATTTAGACCCCATCATTTTGCATATATAGTCGGGATTATGATTTCCAATGTGTACTACTTTGCGTTATCAACCTGATTTAAAGTCAATGGCTTAGCTGTATTAAAGTCAATATACCAGTTGAGGATCTGGCCCCATCAGTATTTTGCAAATATCCTGCAAGGTGCAGATTGTAAATTGCTTCCTGCAATAGGAATACTGACTTGACATATGGTGGATATGGACTAGATCTATTCCGTCACCAGTTTCTGTACTGGATGGAGCACAAATCCCAAATTCTTGAAAGGAATGAACACATTGTTCAGCTAATTAAAATAAAAGGTGCATGACTATCACCCTTTTGGAACTGTTAAGTACCTGCACATGTAATAAGGATTCAGAATCATTGTCCTTTTCAGATAACATGAAACATTCAATTTAGGAAACTTTAAACCTGTTTAAAGAATGAGGAGTACTTGTGGCACCTTAGAGACTAACAAATTTATTTGGGCATTTTTATGGCTGACTTAGAACAACGCTTCCTCAGCTCTTGTCCCCTAATGCCCCTATTCTACTTGCGCTACATTGATGACATCTTCATCATCTGGACCCATGGAAAAGAAGCCCTTGAGGAATTCCACCAGGATTTCAACAATTTCCATCCCACCATCAACCTCAGCCTGGAACGGTCCACACAAGAGATCCACTTCCTAGACACTACAGTGCTAATAAGCGATGGTCACAAAAACACCAACCTATACCGGAAACCTATGGACAGCTATACTTACCTACATGCCTCTAGCTTTCATCCAGACCATATCACATGATCCATTGTCTATAGCCAAGCTCTAAGATACAACCGCATTTGCTCCAATCCCTCAGAGAGAGACAAACACCTACAAGATCTCTATCAAGCATCCTTAAAACTACAATACCCACCTGCTGAAGTGAAAAAGAGATTGACAGAGCCATAAGAATACCCAGAAGTCACCTCCAGGACAGGCCCAACAATGAAAGTAACAGAATGCCACTAGCCGTCACCTTCAGCCCCCAACTAAAACCTCTCCTGGGCATCATCAAGGATCTACAACCTATCCTGAAGGACAATCCCTCACTCTCACAGATCTTGGGAGACAGGCCAGTCCTCCCTTACAGACATCCCCCCAACCTGAAGCAAATACTCACCAGCAACCACACATCACACAACAAAAACACTAACTCAGGAACCTATCCTTGCAACAAAGCCCATTGCCAACTCTGTCCACATATCTATTCAAGGGACACCATCATAGGACCTAATTACATCAGCCACACCATCAAAGGCTCGTTCACATGCACATCTACCAATTTGATATATGCCATCATGTGCCAGCAATGCCTCTCTGCCATGTACATTGGCCAAACTGGACAGTCTCTACGCAAAAAAATAAATGGACACAAATCAGACGACAAGAATTATAACCAGTCAGAGAACACTTCAACCTCCCTGGTTACTCAATTACAGACCTAAAAGTCGCAATACTCCAACAAAAAAACTTCAAAAACAGTCTCCAACGAGAAACTGCAGAATTGGAATTAATTTGCAAACTGGACACCATTAAATTATGCTTGAATAAAGACTGGGAGTGGATGCGTCATTACACAAAGTAAAAACTATTTCCCCATGCTAATTTTCCCCCTACTGTTACTCACACCTTCTTGTCAACTGGGCCATCCTGATTATCACTACAAACGTTTTTTTCTCTCCTGCTGATAATAGCCCACCTTAATTGATTAGTCTCGTTATAGTTGGTACGGCAACACCCATTTTTTCATGTTCCCTCTGTATATATATCTTCCTACTGTATTTTCCACTGCATACATCCAATGAAGTGGGCTTTAGCCCACGAAAGCTTATGCCCAAATAAATTTGTTAGTCTCTAAGGTGCCACAAGTACTGCTGTTCTTTTTGCTGATACAGACTAACACGGCTGCTACTCTGAAACCTTTAAACCTGTTTGTAATGCATTGATCAAATGAGGAGTGCATGCGCCTGAGCCTAATAGTCCTTACTCAGGAAAAACTCTCGGGTGACTTTAAGTGGAGTTTTAGCTGACTTATGATAGCAAGACCAGGAATATTACTCCTGAGATTCAGAAATTGTGTAAGCTCTTTGGGGCAGAGTCTGTCTTTTTGTTCTATGTTTGTACAGGACCTAACAGTGGGGTCCAGGTCCTTAACTGGGGCTTATAGGCTCTATCACAATACAAACAAACAAGCTAATACATTGTCACTGGCAGCTAAAATATTTCAAATATATTTGGATCAAACTCTTCAGCCCCACCCCCAAGTTGTCATTCAATAATGAAGATGATATGGATTAATATTCCAATGATATAATAAGCAACAATAGTTCTTACACAAAAGAAATTCTTCTAGATTGTGTGACTGTGAGTATAATGTTAATTATTTAACCCTGATATTCTGAGACACTGAGACACTCTAGCTCCCACTGACTCTAATAGGAGCTGGGATTGTTCATCATGAGAGCTGTTAAAAAATTTTTTTTCAAAGTTTTGGCAAAAAACAGGAAGAATTTTGCATGAAAGTTGGTTTTATTTTTTTAAGCCAGCTCTGGTCATCATCTCTGGAATCAGACCATTAGTAAATTACTTAGGATCTAATCCAAAGCCTATTGAAGCCAACCAAAAGATTCTCATGGATGTCAGCGGGCTTTGGATCAGACCCACAGTGCCTAGAGCCATAGCAACTGGATTTTATTTAAAAATATTATGGCCCTGAACCTTTCAACTCCCACTGGTTAAATTAAAATAGGAACTGGGGGCACTCGACATTTGAGGTGAACTCACCTCAGCTGGGTTCATGTTTCCTAAGTGACATATTTAAGCAACTCTCACTGAAGTCTATGCAAGCTGAGAGCACTCAGTATTTTGCAGGAGCAGATCCACCCAGAATGTTTTAAAATATATAAACATCAGCAAAAAAACAAACTCACCTAAATAAACTTTCATCATGCCCTGAATGCCATCTTACTCCAGCTCGTTTCAGACACACAGTGCAAACTTGCCCAAGAAAACTGCAAAAATAATAGTCTTGTGATAAAGCCACTGCACCTAATTCACTTAGGTGCCAATGCAAATCCCATTTATCCTGTATATACCATGCTTAGCATGGTATATACAGATCTTGATCTTGGCTGGGTCTTCAAAGCACTTGTATAATACAAAGTATAAATTATAACAGTAGGGCTAGTTCTGCAGTTCTTATGCAGGCAAAAATCCAATTGATTTCAACAAGTTTTGTCTGAATAAGGACTGTATCCCTATTGTGTAATTCATGTCCCTCCATCATAAAAGTCCTAAAATGTTTATTTAAAACAGTGGTAGTGAGTCTTTTTATAAAAAAAAATGCAGCAAAATCATCCAGTTCTGAGACCAGAAGATTAATATGGGCCAATAAAACTGATGAAAATAATAATCTTGTCATCACTAGGCTTTGATTATCTGTAGGAGGAAGAAGAATAGTTTGAAATCTAGATCTATTTTCCCCTACATAAACCTACTTCCTAGTATATTATTAACTTTACTTGCTATCCCCTTAAAAATACATTCCTGAAAAAAGGATATAATTAGGCCTCATTGTTTCCCGTAGGATTTAATATTTACTCATTGATATGGTAATAAAGTAACCAACTGTATAAATGGTTTAGCAAACAAAGGATTGTTGTTTGTCACATCTTCGATAGGGAAATCTTCTTGTTTAAGAAAGGTTATTTTGTAAATCTCTTTGAAGCCTTATTTATATATTTAAGTTCTAACATATATTGATGTGGGGGAGGAGGGAGGAGAATCACAAAATTCACAGATTGTGCACAAGCCTAAAATATATTCCAGGGCCCTGACTTTTCTCTGATTCTGGTTTTACACCTGATATATGGCAGCGAGAGTGGAGAATAAAGATAAACATGTGCTTTGCTGAATGAGGGTCAAAGTTAGCAGTTACGTTCTAAAATGGGACCTTCTTCATCTGTTTCCTTACTTTAATCAGATTTTTTCTGAACTCAGATGTCCACCTCTCAGACAAAAAATAACCGAGAAAATAAAACAAAGTTTTAAACAGGTGTGAATAGCTAATCTAGGATTTAAGCATGTTCCCACTGAAGTCAATAACAAAACTCCAACAAATCACTTCAAAGGTACAGGATCAAGCCCGTTTATCAACTTTGTCCCTGCTCTTGCAATTCCTTGCACAAGGACAGTCTGCTCTGCTCACACAGAGTCCCACTGACTTCCCTCAGGGGCAGTGCAGGTGCCTGCCCACATGGAATGAATTGCAGGACCAGGCCCTTGGAAGGTAAATCCAATTACAGTAGTTTTGTAAGCAATCATCATTCTATTGTGCTAGCTATCAGCAATTCTCCCTTTGAACTAGCCCCTTAAACCTGTCTGGGTGGGAGCTGATCTCTGTTACACTAAGTTACGACAATCAATCAGGCAAGTTACAGAAAACCATTCTGTTTTTAAAAGCATTTTTCCAAACATTATCTAAACTGAGATCCTCACCTTTGTAAGTGACTATTCACTTTGGAGACCTTTATCAAGTCAAGAAAATGTACAGGGCTTTATTTCTCTCTGCAAAATCCTTATCATGGCAACTTTCATAACTAACATCCCTGGAATCCTTTGAGCATGTGAATGAAAGTAAACTCACATTAAAAGAATTACTTCAGGGAAAATCCTGCCTTCAGTCAGAATTAGGCTCCCCACGGACTACTAGGTAAAACATTTAAGGAGGAAGACATGTTGGATAAAAGAGTTTCTTGCTGGTTGGTTTGTATTAAGAAAATACTGTAAAGGAAATGCAGCTCTCTTGCAAGTGAGCAGTAATGGCTAGGAATAGAAGTACTTGGACTTATTTTGATAACACAGGTAAAGTTTCCATAGAGGCAGAATTTCACTCCTTGAACTTTTCAAAATTGTTTTGCTCCTGCTGAAATAGGGCCCAGGGTTGCACTGTGTTGAGCACCTCCTGATATATGCTGAGCCTCTTCTCCTCCCAGTGAAGTCCCATGGGACTAAAGGACATTAGTTTCTTGCAGGATCAGGGTCTTGTCTCTAACAAATGGAGTCAGGGAACCAGTCTGCAATTACAGCATTAGTGGGACAAATGCAAATCTAAAATGCCACTTTTCTGGCTGGTGATAAACAAACAGTGAGCAGAAAACCTGCTGACCACTGGGGGACCACGCCAGCCCTGATTCAGCCTCCAGCTGAAAGTCACAAAAACACAAGTCCACTCTTCTGTTGGCATTGCAGAGGAATGGGTGGGGGCCAAGCAGGAAGAGAGACTCCACCACTACTCACCCTGTGTGAAGCTGGTCTCTGTCAGTGCAAGGGGTATGCCCCCCAAATCTAGCCCTTCCTGCTTGTGACATGGAACTTCAAACAATTCTGCTGCCAAGGGGACCTCTATGGTGGCAAAAATGAGGACTCGCCTTGCTCCTTTAACAACACAAGAGCATCAAAAGAACATGTTATAAGACATGACCCATAATGGAAAATCCTAGTCTGCCTAGATCTTTTATTAGGAATTTCATGACACACAATGACTCAGTCTTCTATTCATAATGTAACACAGCATTAACTTGCTGTATGTTCTTAATACCATGATAGACATTTCACTTCCTGGTTCCTGAAAACAAGCAAACAAGTTCTCCAGCAAACAAGTTGACTCAAAAGACAAACAATTCATATTCCTGCTCATCAGAACATTATCTTTACAATGAAATTTAAGCATACAAGATCCTGTTATTAATAAAGAAGCTGCAAACATGCTATCAGTAAAATGTTTATAATATGACTTAATGTGGCTAACCTGTAAGAGTTTTACCAGGGACAGCACCTACCACACAGCAACAGTCAAAGATAGTGTGTCCTCTCCTCCTAGGTATGATTTTAAAATTGATTAGCCATGGTTAGGCCTCTAAAAGTTTAGAGAAGTATGTAAAAGCTCAGTTGCTAAAGCCAAGCTTCTCCAAACTTACCTGAATGTCCCTGATTTGGAAATCTCCCAAGATCAGGCTATCATGCCAGTTTTCTAGTATTTCCTGGTTGCAGCCTGTTTGGAAATGCCAGGCCAGGCCTGAAGAAGAATTCTGTGTAGCTTGAAAGCTTGTTTCTCTCACCAACAGAAGTTGGTCCAATGAAAGATATTACCTCACCCACCTCGTCTCTCTAAGATCCTGAGACCAACATGGCTACAACAACACTGCATGATTGTCTTGTTGTATTATGGTACCTTTGCTCTCATCCATCCTGGATAAAACCAAGAAAATGCAGACCAAATTAAAAAAAAAAAATTTAAAAAGTCAACCAGAATTTTTCAGTCATCAGAAAATTTTGGGGTTCAGTTTGGTTTAAGTTGTGGGTGAAGACTCAGTTTGGTTCGTTTAGATAAAACTGATCTCTATCTTTAAGGCTGACTAAAATAGCGAACAGTCTCCTTAATTAAATTCTGGATATGGATGGTATGAAGGAGATGGTCAAGCACCACAGGACTTGTGATTAGTTTATTTTGATTCTACTGCCTAACTTGTCTAAGTAAAAGATACAGTGGAAGCGTCAATCAGGTGGTTGCACAGAGCAGAATATGGCCCCAGTTTTAACATGTCTTATTGCTTAATGGATAGCCATGTTGTCCGTCGATTGTGGCCACAAATATTTGACACTTGCACAAATGCTGAAGGCTGGAAAGTACATGTAGTTGCAAATACATCTGTATCTGCATGCAAAATCAGGTACCCAACCAATTTGCTCATGCAAAATCCATTTGTCTGCTTGGGCCGGCTCTAGCTTTTTTGCCGCCCCAAGCAAAAAAAAAAAAGGGCGGCGTGGAGGGCGGTCAAGGCAGCTCACAGGGAGGTGAAGGGCGGCGCCTCGCAGATGGGCGAGAGGGGGAACCCCTCCGGGGGCTGCAGGAGGTGCTGGCTCAGCCACTCCTTTAAAGGCGGCTTAGCTGGGCCGGGCTCAGAGCAGCGCGGGAGGCGGAGGCCGGTGCAGGCGGTGGGGAGTGGTGCGTCCCGGGGAGCCCGGCAGCACGGTGAGCGGCGGGGATCGCTAGTTCCTGCCCCCCCACGCCAGGGTCCATGCCCCTGCAGGGCTGGGCTGGGACTGGCGGAGCGCGGGGAGCCGGCCGGGGGCTCCGGAGCTGCGGACTGGGCTGCCAAAGCAAAAAAAAAAAAAAAAGAACCACGGCAGGGCGGCCGGAATGTGCCGCCCCAAGATTGGCCGGAATGCCGCCCCTTACAATGTGCCACCCCAGGCACGTGCTTTCTCGTCTGGTGCCTGGAGCCAGCCCTGCCTTAAACTTCATAAAGTAACAGCATAAATAAAGTGCCATACACAACTCAGATTACAAGCGCACAAATACAGTAATCTAACTATACTGCTTCTAAACAAATACACTTTTCTTATCACAATCTCCCTTGAGAAACAGCACATGTTAGGTTACAGTAGAATCATTTTCCAAAGAAGTAAACTGCATACATAACCAATGTAGTGACAGTAATATGCTCACTCATTCAACACTGTGCTCTGTGGAAAATTGTTTCAGTAGGTGCCCTGGTGGCAAGTATTCTGTGATCAACTGCCAGTTTGAGAGAGCCCTTCTCTCTTTGGATGGATGACACTTCTCAAGTGAGGCACCCTCATCAGCACTGTGTTTGAAGTCTAGGAATGAGGGTTTAATCTAGCTTAGAAATTATCAGTTTAGTTACTGGATACAGACATAGAAAATAAAAGACGAACGTACCCAGAGCCATTATCTTCAATCTACAGTAGAAAATTGGTGTGTTAATCAGGAATGTACATTAGATTAACAATTTTCTTGTTTTGTTAATAAGAAATGAACCACCATTTAGTAAATTCATGCTTCATGAGTCTTTTCATACAGGCTACAGGTCACTGCCTGTGATGAACTATATTTGTTATGAACCAGTGAACTGAGTTTAACCAGTGACGATATAATCTGGGCATCAAGTTTACCTTTCCCTTTTCCCTTAAATGTTAGCTTAAATGTTCCTTTGCTGTTGTTTACATTGCTGTAGCCCCTAGAAGCCCCATTGTGCTAGGAACTGCACAAACACAGAACAAAAAGACAGTCCCTGTCCCTTACCTATCTTCTCTCTTTTGACTGGAAGCTCTTTGGGACGCAGACTGTGTCTTATTGTGTGTGTGTACAGTGCCTAGCACAACAAGACCCTGATCCCATGGTCACTGGTTAAACCCAGTTCATTGGATCATAATAAATGTAGTTTACCACAGTCAGTGACCTATAGTCTGGATGAGAAGAACCATGGAAGCGTGAATTGACTACATTAAGGTACACTTCATTTTTCACTGGATGTTTACTACGGTCTGCCCCATTCTTCTCTACTCACCACAATCCAGCTCTGTAGTTGCTGTGCATTTGAAGATGGTTTAAGGGGAACAGTTTAAAAGGCTTAATCTGAAAGCAGTGTCTTTGTAATGTCTGTACAAATGGGGAAATTAGACAAATCAAATGCTTAGAAAGTTACATTCCTGCTGTCTCTGCAGATAAAAGGTGTGTACGTCTAATGCTAAGGAACATTTCTAGCTTTGTTCTGAGGACAAAGGGAACCTTATGACTAGGAAATTTAGCAACAGGATATCACTTTTTACAAGGTGGAATGTCCCATTGTGTGTTCTCAACTCCAAGTTGTAATTTTGGGATGATTCAGTTATAGCAGTATTCCTTTTACAACTCGGCCCTAGTCAGCACTGCCTTTCGTGGCCCATGAAGCCAATGGCCACTTAACCCTCCTTCAAAAGGTTGGGTACTGACCACATAGCTGAGGTGCTGATGTTAACTGTGGCCACGGGGGCAGGGATGGGATGGGCAACACATGCCCCCTATGGGGCTCGGTACAAACAACTGGGCTATGAGGGTCACCACACTTATTGAGTGGGAGAAGATGGCCAGTGACTGATCCAGAAAACTCATGCATTCACCAGGAATATAGCTCAGGAGTACATGGGCAGCAAGAAGTGGGGAGGGAAGAAAAGAGGTGAGAGTGGGGGGGGGAGAGATTTAGGAATGACTTAGGAGATACTGAGGAATGATAGATTTGTGAGAAAAGGAAAGACATGGTGCATACGGTGTAGAAGGATAAAAATATTGTAGGAGCATGAGGGAAAAATAAGATTATAGGGGGAAAGAGGAATAGGAGATGATAACACCACTTCCATTGTCTGTCTTGTCTAGTTGTAGGATACAATCTCCAGGGCAAGGACTGTCTAGAGCTATGTGATTAGTGGCTGGTGGAGACTGATCTTGGTTGGTGCAACAGTAACACAAACAATAAGGTGAAAGAATGAGGAATGACAGAGTACAAGGGAAGATCCAGGTGGGAAATGGAATATGCATAGGAAAAGAAAGGTACCAGGATAGAGAGAGGAAAAAGACCAGAGGCAAGCATAGGGAAAGAGGACATACAATAATAATAAACTACGGAGGGAGAGAGAGAGAAACACAGACAGATAGAAAAAGGAAAATGGAAAAGAAAAAATGAAAGTCATACATGGGAGAGAAAGCAGGGAATAAAGACATTGAAAACAGAGAGGAAAAGATATACCCACATAATGGTTGGATGGATCACTTGATGATTACCTGTTCTGTTCATTCCCTCTGAAGCACCTGGAATTGGCCACTGCTGTAAGACATGGTGTTAATGATGTTCAGCATGCTGCGCAAGAGGTGAGAAAGGTTTTTTTTGGCGGGGAGGGGAATTATGTACATTTAATCATTTAGTAGCTAGGGGGAGATTTTTGACACTTCGCTTCTAGTTGCTATTCCCTCTAAAAAATCAGCTTATCAGCACCTGAGAATCTGGTACAAATCTGACCCTGCTAGAAACAGGGTCAAGGAAACTGATCCTACGTTTTGAAAAGTAGAGTTCTGTCACGCGTGCCTGCTTGACATATTCCATTGACATAACAGGAACTGTAATAACACCCTATCTGAAAAGCTGGTAGATCTGTTCTTTCAATTACATTATCCCCTGGTAATTAATTAGTCTCATTGCATAAATCCGTCTTCACCGCACCCTAATGCTTGGAGCAAAAGGGCAGTGTTAAAACAAGGAGAGAAGCCACAAGATTCCTAGGACCAGAGCCTCAAATGGTATAAATCTGTGTCGCTCCAGTAAAGTGGAGTGTCTCTGAAAGAAACAACTGACATAATTATTACCATGGCTCTGTACATGCTATAGTTCTGGTCAATGCAGGTCTGCCGGGTCTTTCAGGATAAAATCCTATCCTCCTAGTCTTCCTTGGCATTGCAGTCAGAGCCTAAGAGCAAGGTTAGTTTTCTGGGTATACATCTGTAAAGAAAAGCACCTGGCAATTGTTAGACTAAAAAGTACTGAAAATATAAAGGGCTGGATCACTGATCTCCCCCCACACCACAATGCACACGTGGAAAGGACTCCCTTCTTGTTCCATGTGAAAAGGGGGGCTGGCACCTCTGCAGCATTATCCCCACACCCTATTCCATCCCTAGACCCTGAAAGGGCTCTCCATGGGGCAAGATCTATGGGGAGAGGCATGGCTGACCAATAGCAGGAATGGGAGTGCTACACACATTGCCCATCCACCACCCTTGTAGGGAATTGTCTTTAAAATTAATGCAGCCCCAGGACATACAAGGGCTCCAAAGGTGGCGGTGGTCCCCATCAGCATGACTTCGTTGGAAATCCACTGGAGCAAGAAGCAGGAGGCCCAGAAGCTGCTCTGGAGACCCAGATGGTGAAATCCTGGCTCCAGTGAAGTCAATGAGAATTGTGCCATGGATTTCAAAGGATCTGGGATTTCACACAGGGACTGCATAGATAGCTCTGACCTCTGGAGTAGCCTTCAAGATCTGTAGGGAATCCTGAGAGAAATTGGATTCCAGGGGCTCAATCCCTAGTTTCTTTTGCAGAGGGCAAACCTGCACCCCCTGCTCCTGATAGCAGGATCCTCCTCCAGAAGGGGAACCTCATGGAGGTTCCATCCTCTTGGGCAGCTTTTAGTACACAGTGGAATGATCAGGCCCTATGGAAGTGACTGATTTAGTTCTTGTCCTACATGGGGTTCTTATGAAGCTCTGAGTAGCTTAAATCTTGCATGTTTTGTTTAATTGTCCCATTCACCATGACCACCATTAACCACTTGTAGAAGCCTCAGTCACTGCACTCTCTGATGGTAACTGTATAACTTTGACCTTAATTCTTTAGCCCCTGTTCAGTGTCTCATTAAAAAAAAAAGGGGGGGGGGTAACGATGCAGACTTCCCAAACATACATGCCCCTAGCATTAACACCACTATAAAATTAGGTTTTTGATTTGGGGGGGGGAGAAAGAAACCTGGTTAGATGCTTTTATAATCTGGCTCTCAACATAAAAGCCACAGTATCCACTAAATAACAAATGATAAGAAAATTACTATTAATATAATTTGCACTTAACTATCACATTTAATCTGCAGATCTATAAGTGATTTACAAATATTAAATCAATTAACTCTCACAATCTGTGAGAGCCCATACTGGGCCAGTCTGACCCAGTGGTCAGATCCAGGGTGGAATCAAGGTCACATCAAAGGTCATAACCAGAGTAGTCACTGGATTTAAGGTGAGGAAGCAGGAACCAGTAACAAGTAGCGATAACAGGGACAAAGAGCAAAACCAGGAATAAGGAGGAAGTTACTTAGTCTCAAGTCTAGCAACTAGTTGCTCAGACAAAGGATGGTATAGGAACAGGAAGCTTTACGCACAGTGGTGTCCAATCAGAAGTCTGGTTCTAGCCACCTGACCCAACAGAGTCAGTGGGTGTAGCCTCTGGTGGTGGGGTGTTAGCTGCAGTTCCCTGTTGTCCCCCTTTGCAGTGTAATTAATAGTATAAAGGTTAAGGCTCTTGCTTAGCAGCCCTCTAGGCCTGGGTTTGGTACTTGATTTATGAGGAAGGTCAGATTACCCCATCCATTTTATAGATCGGTTAAAAGTCAGGGTTAAATGATCTGCCCAAGGTTATACATTAAGTCAGTGGCAAAGTTGAGGAAAGGAGCCTATGGATTTAAGCCCATGGTGAAATCTTGGCTCCATTTAAGGCCCACTGATTTCAGTAGAGTCAGGATTTCACCCCAGGAGTCTAATCACTTGTCCAAACTGCCTCAGAGGCTGCTAGAACTACTGTGTCTGTACTACTCTATGTACAGTGTGGGGCACATACTATACCCTGCTTCAAGCCCAACTACATGGGCTTGGCACCAGTGTTCTCCGTTGGTTTGGGGGAAGGAATCTTCTCATATGCCTTGGAAGAGTAGCAGAGTTGATCCACTGCAGCAATTTCAACAGCTCCTATAGGCACTAGACCCCCCCCCCCACCACGCACAAAGTAGCAATGACTGGGAATCTGTATTGTCACCCATCCCTACCTATTCTTTATCACACCCCAACTGTTCAGTGTAGGCTGTAGCGAAACCAAACCATTTTTGATGCATTACGGTCCTCTCTGCCCATAAAGGGCTGAGGTAGGATTGGGAAGATGGATTTGCCCAAATATGCATAACGCAGGTGATCGGGACTGTAGGAACAGGAGGCAAGAATGATCTGCACAGATATTAATCCACCACAGAAAGCTGAGATTAATTACCTGAGGGCTGCAGGAATGCTGGAGAGATAATCAGTCAGCCATAAAGTCTTTTCAATCCTCTCAAGGTCATGAATGTCAACTAAATCTGCTTCTATTGTGAAAGGAGAAAGTGCTCTAATCTTCGGGGGCAACTTCACATTATCACTTCTGGGAAGTAGGTTTCTAGGGCCATCCTCTGCCCTCAGGTACACACATTTAACCTCTTTCAAGCTAATGGGGTTGCACGTGTGTTAACTGAGGGCGGAATTCAGCTACCTGAGGCTTTACAGTAAGAGGTATAAAGTGTCAAGTCCCTCTACAAAACAGGTTTAAGACAATCCAATACCAAGTCTGCTTTGTCTTAATTACCTGCTTTGAAACGGACTGCTGCAAGGTCTAACCGCAGCCTTTACGTTTCTGTTTGTTAACTGCTGCAGGGGAGTTAAATGGTCAAGGGTTGCATGGGATTTAGCCAAACAACAATGAAGTCAATAGGAAGCATCCAGATCAGTACCATGCAGCTCTTTGAAACTGTAGGGAAAGGACTTTTCTAGTTTTCTCTTGGGACTGCTACTGAATAGAGATGATCATAATGGTCCCTGCTGGCCTTACTTAAGAGTGAGAGGCTGTGCTATGTTTCTGAGAGGTGCAGGATAAAACTAGAAGCTCGGAGGGGGGCAAATGTGGCTTTAAGCCGCCTTTATATCCTCCAAGGCCTGGAGAGGCCCCCAGCATAATTTAACCAGCCCTGGGGGTCCCTGTCTAAATTACAACCACCTCCCAGGGCTGCCCTGAATCTCTGCAGTGCTGCACCCGCCCCAGACATGCCCCACCCCCTACTTGGGAGGTAGTCCTCAGGAAGTAGCCTGACAGCTGGAGAGAATGCTCCTCCAGCCAGAACCATGACTTTTAGGACCCCTCTGTGGCACTCCGGATCATTTACCCCATGTAAAGGGGCCAAAGTGGGGGGTGAGGATCACACCCTGTGAATCTATGAAAATGAATTTACGGCTGACAGGAGACATGATGTGCTAATTATCATCTTTTCTTTTGACATGACAGCAACAGAACTCAGCATCCCCATTTAGCACATTGGGAACTTCCACTTCTTATACCTTATGCTACAGCATCTGTCACAAGACCTTTTGAAGGGATGTTCAAAACCTGTGTCACTCTTCACTATTACATTTATTTTACTCACCTGACTGCCACCTCCTGCACTATATCTTAAGTGATAGAAATTGCAGAGGTTGGACGCTTGAAATACAATATGCCTGTGTGGGTCTTATGGTTCATCCTCAGAAATTGTTGCTTTGGACACTACTGGTTTAACAGATCTTCGGATTGATTTTTTTCAGTTTATCATAAATATTTGTAGAGCATCACTGACTATAGGGTCTAGCTGACAATTTTCTCTTCCAACCATCCTCTCACCTCCATTTTCCTACCCCTTAACTTCCAAGCACATTAGCTATCTCGTGATATATTAGCTTCCTTTTTCTTTAAATTAGAGAAGGTAAGTGCCTCAGAATCTCAAGAACTGGTCAAAACTTCTGAAAAAGTGCACAGCTTCATTGAAAACATTCATTTTGTCCCAGAAATTTAACGAGGGGAAAACTGCTGTTGGCCTAGCACTTCTGCCAGTGGCAATTGAACCATTATTTTCCAGTGCATACCTCACCACAGCGATTCAGCCATCCCTTTGTAAAGTCAGAGCTGGAATAGTGCAATGTGCTGTACTTGTAATGACTTTTGAGAAGCATCTGGAAGTTTCAGCTAATGCAGAATGCAGTAGCTCAGTAACTGGACAGGCTGACTCATTGTGTACGGTTTTAGCAAAAAGGTAATTCTACAATATCACTTAGAGTTGATTGAATAATGAAAACATTTATTTGCCAATAATGTATATAATAACTGACAGGAAAAAAACCTATTCATTGCATATTATTCGACCAGCTTTTGAATTGGTCAAATCATTTCAAAAATATTCACAAATACCTTTTTCCAATAAAAAAAACCTGCCAGAATAGATTGGGTCAATTATTCACAATGAATGATTCAACTGCTGTAGTATCAATAATCTCTAACCATGCATATTTAAAAAAACAGAAAGTCTGTAAATGTAGTGAAGCGCATCCAGTTTCCAGACTATCAGCTGTTTTTGTGTTTGCTTTGCACTGTTGAAAGAAGTAATATAAGCCCTTTCATGTGAAGCAAGTCATTTTTTTCCTTCTTTTTGTAGAAGTCAAATAGCACTCGGACTGGTATGAGTTAGGTGTTGCTCTGAGCAAACAAGATGTCATTTAGCCAATTAATATCTGTGTAAGCTTTTTATGAAAGGTTTGCTTAAGGATATCGAGGGGAACAGAGAAAAACTTTAACTACGCTTTGCTTTCTTTTTAACACTGAACATGCAACCATGCACGTACCATCAGCTACGTTCCAATCAAACCTGCTTTCAGATTCTAGATCAAAACTATGTAGAATCCTTGAAAAACTCTTTGGACCAAATTCCTCATCTGCAAGTGAGGAAGGGAGGTGGGGGTAAAGGTGCCACTTGCAGTGCCCACTTCTTGGGTCTGCTCAGTGCTGTGTTGGTCCCCTCAGCTCAAGTTAGAGCAGCCTTCAGCTACCAGTGACCTCATGAATGGAAAATTCCGTAACTTAGATTATAAAGTCACCTCTCTAGATAGTAAACTAATGTGGAAAATTACACACGAGAGGGGACAGGATCCTGAGTGGGTTGTCATCAGTCAAACTTTCAGATTCAAACTGAATGTGCAAAATACAAGGCCTGAAAAACAGGGGAAGGAGAAAAAGTGTCTGCAGTATTGGAATACATCCCAATTGCAATGAAGTAAGTGAGAGGTTTGTTGATTTCAGTGGGAACACAAATTGATCCACAAATAGGAATACATGAAACAGAGGAAGGTAAAATTCAAGTAGAACGGGATGAAAACTGGATCTCCAAACTCCTCAGAAATACAGTTGTATATACAGAACCTTTAAGAGACAGAGGAAAAGGAAGCATCTGTAAACAGTTTTAGCACATCTTCTATTGTACATTTGAGGTGCATATACCGAACAGTCAGGGCCTGATTCTCCACTATTTGCACTATTAACTTATGTACCCAGAAAGATAATGGAGCAAATAATTAAGCTATCAATTTGCAAACATCTAGAAGATAATAAGGTGATAAATAACAGTCACCATGGATTTGTTAAGAACAAATCGTGTCAACCAACCTGATAGCTTTCTTTGACAGGGTAACAAGCCTTGTGGATAGGGGGGTAGATGTGGTATATCTTGACTTTAGTAAGGCTTTTGACACTGTCTCACATGACTTTCTCATAAACAAACTAGGGAAATACAACCTAGATGGACCAACAATAAGGTGGGTGCAAAACTGATTGGAAAACCATTCCCAGAGAGTAGTTATCAGTGGTTCACAGCCATGCTGGAAGGGCATTACGAGTGGGGTCCCGCAGGGATCAGTCTGGGTCCTTTTCTGTTCAATATCTTCATCAGTGATTTAGATAATGGCATAGAGAGTACATTTATAAAGTCTGCGGACAATACCAAGCCAGGAGGGGTTGCAAGTGCTTTGGAGGATAGAATTAAAATTCAAAATGATCTGGACAAACTGGAGCAATAGTCTGAAGTAAATAGGATGACATTCAATAAGGACAAATGCAAAGTACTCCACTTAGTAAGGAACAATCAGTTGCACACATACAAAATGGGAAATGACTGCCTAGGAAAAAGTACTGCGGAAAGGGATCTGGGGGTCATAGTGGATCACAAGCTAAATATGAGTCAACAGTGTAACACTGTTGCAAAAAAAGCAGCCATCATTCTGGGATGTATTAGCAGGAGTATTGTAAGCAAGCAACAAGAAGTAATTCTTCTGCTCTACTCTGTGCTGATTAGGTCTCAACTGGAGTATTGTGTCCAGTTCTGGGCGCTACATTTCAGGAAAGATGTGGACTCATTGGAGAAAGTCCATAGAAAAGCAACAAAAATGATTAAAGGCCTAGAAAACATGACTTATGAGGGAAGATTGAAAAAATTGGGTTTGTTTAGTCTGGAGAAGAGAAGACTGAGAGGGGACATGATAACAGTTTTCAAGTACATAAAAGGTTGTTACAAGGATGAGGGAGAAAAATTGTTCTTCTTAACCTCTCAGGATAGGACAAGAAGCAATGGGCCTAAGTTGCAGCAAGGGCGGTTTAGGTTGGATATTAGGAAAAACTTCCTAACTGTCAGAATGAATTAAGCACTGGAATAAATTGCCTAGGGAGGTTGTGGAATCTCCATCATTGGGGATTTTTAAGAGCAGGTTGGACAAACACTTGTCAGGAATGGTCTAGATAATACTTAGTCCTACCTTGAGTGCAGGGGACCAGACTAGATGACCTCTTGAGGTCCCTTCCAGTTGTATGATTCTATTTCTTACTTGGTGCAGTTATTGACACCAGTGCAAATCTTAAAAGCTACCATTCTGATCTGGCATTTTACATCCCTTTTGTCCTCACAAGTGTATTTGTCTATGCCAGGCAGTGGAATCAAGCCCCCGGTGTCCAATCCTAATAAATATTTAGCCCTGCTAGTGGTATTGATAGTAGCTGAAGAGCCCTATTCTAAGAACCTCTCCTAACAGCAAATCTTGATTATTTTCTTAATGCTGCCTTTCACCTTCTGTAAGAGGTACAAGATGGAGGTACAAGATGGAAACATTATAAAACACTGGAAAAGAGGAGGACAACAATGCCTGATTCATCACTTAGTTGGGGAAGCCCTGGAGCCCACAGCCCCATGAGCATGCCCCTGCTATAACTACTCTGTGGATATCAGCCACAAGTGCTATCAGTCTAACACTTTTCACCTGCGCTCAAAATCATGTATTATTTTTACACCCCTCCAAACACCTTCTACAGCCTTGGAAACAAATGTACAGAGGAAGTGCAAACCATTCACCGCAGGGCCACTGTTGTGTACTGCTACTGTGCCAGCGCTTCCACTAAACAAATAAACTCATGAGTTATTCAGTCTTTCCTGGTGTAGGCAAACACTGGGCAAAATAATCAAATGCATAAATAATCTTGTTAATGACAGAAGCTATTGAAAATTTTGTTATACTAATTAGGCCAACAGGCACAAAGATTACGAGCAACACATTTTACATCGGAGGGGAGGAAAAAGCACTGTAGCAATGGAGCAGGCTTTGTAGTTTTAAATGATATGAGTAAGCACAGCTCAGAAAGCAACTCAGCAGGCTTTGATCCACTCAAACGCAGCTGAGAGCTTTTCAGTCACTTCTGACAAAGCAGGCGTCCTTCTGTCTTTTACACACACACACACACACACACTCTCTCTCTCTCTCTCTCTTCACGATCTTCTTATTCATAATCAGTCAGATGCCATGTAAGTTTTCCAGATGGTCACATTTAGAGAACAGAAAGACAGCATGTGATATGTCAGTGTGATGTAAAAATATAGTGAAAACTGTCAGACTATGGAACCAGTAAGAAAATCAAGTGCTGGGTCTTTAAAGATCAAACTTGGAGATGCTTTACAAGAGGTTGCTTAAAAACACAGGTTTGCCTATTAAAGTGGTCTTCTGTGTTCACTCCATTGTTCATCTTTATAAACCATACACTGTTCTGGAGCCGAGAATGCCGAGAGATCTTTTACCTTAGTCCACTCTTTAGGTACCACGGGAGTTCCAAAGTGAAATGAGCTTGGACAACTGTACTCAAAACTCAGAACTTTCCCTCCTGAATCATCTCACCTCCGTGGCATCGAGGACCCCGCATGCAAGGGGAATCCCCAGCTGTCCACACAGATTAATTTTAAGTCTGTTTTGTGCTGCTGGGGCCAAAGTCTGACCCAGTACCTCCCACAGCACACTGTCCCCTCACACAGGGATGGAGCATTGGCTCAGTATGAATTTGGTAAATTAAATCAAAGATACTTTCTGCTGTAAGAAAATCATCCCCCGACTCTCATGCAGTAAGGGGCTTTGTGCATAGCGACAGTACGCCGGTGGGAAAACAGATCCTAAAATGGCCAAGAGTTTTAATACAAACCTTTATGGCCAAGATTAGCAAAACCCGCCTTCTCATGACAGCCCATGTTGTATCTGAGTCTCCTTTCTTTTTCTCTCATCAAATTTTACCTACCATTAGCATTAGACCAACTTTGTAATTAGGTAAACATCATTAGTCTGCATCAAAGAAAATCTTTC
Organism: Terrapene triunguis; assembly: GCF_002925995.2. Classification (NCBI taxonomy): domain Eukaryota; kingdom Metazoa; phylum Chordata; order Testudines; family Emydidae; genus Terrapene; species Terrapene triunguis. Next base: position 1,239,370 of record NW_020665066.1, read on the forward strand.
TTAAATGAACTGTTAATGAGCTCCATCTGTGTGATTAGGGGGCTCTGCTTTCAGTTTCAGCTTGTGCAAAATTTCATTTCAGAGAAATACTTTATAACATTATAAGAAAAGGCAATTGGCTGGCTTTGTGCTAATACTTCGAAACAAAGTGAGTCAGATCCTCAGCGAGTGTCAATTGCTGTAGCTCCATTGACTTCAATGGCATTATGTGGATTTACTCCAGCTCAGGTTCTGGCCCTAGCTCTCTACTGTGGCCACTGATTTGATTTGATTTTTATGACATCGAAGGAGGCCCTGAGGAGGCTTGTCAAGCACAGGTACCGAACCTTATGGGGGAGGAGGGATCTATAATACAAGTTTTATCGAAATGGACCCAAGCTTCAGCATTTGGAAAAGCCTGGGACTGAATTTGGGGGGTCAAGCCCACATCTAGTTTTATGGAGATGTTTTGAAACAACCTATGGGGGTTGAGCCCATAATGAATTGCATCCATCTGATTCTTTGGTAGGAGTTCATATGAAAAATAGCAGTAGGGAAAAATTATTAATGACACCTCAGTGCTGCCACTACATTTGTACCTATAATTTTGTAACGTAAATGGCATTTGTATGCACACATTCGGTGCCAAATGCACCCACATTCATTTTTCAAATGGAAATGAAAAGGTGTTAACAAAATATTGCAGGCCAGCAGCCGGGCTGTACCTGGCACAGTTTAAAAAGAATATATTTCCCAGGCATAAGGCGCTAATACTACATAATTCCCCCTTGGCACCATGACTTTACCAGGAGAGAGAGTTGGAAAGCCTTGCCACTGGGGCCCCGTTCCAATCCCACTTCCCATTGACATGACAGGAGAATACAGCCAGCAGTTATCAAAATGCCAGGCCAAAGAAATGCTTTTCACAACGCTTTCTGAATGTGGCCAGGCTCAGGTTTCAGCCAATTCCTACCAGGCACGAACTCCAGGGGAGGGGGCCTGCTGCCATTCCTACTAGAAGACTGCTGGAAGGAGAGGTCAGTAAATAAAATAAAAAAATAAAAAATACTTTTATCTTCTATAGCTCCTGTCACAAGAGGATCTAAAGGGTTTTATATTCATGAAGTAAGCCTGGCAGCACTCCTTTGAGATAGGTGAATATTATTTCCCTCATTTTACAAATGGGGAAACCGAGGCACGGAGACATTAATTGATTTACTGATGGTTGCACAGAGTCACTGGGAGAGCCAGGAACAAACCACAGGTCTCCTGCCTCCCACTTCTGTAGCAGAACCAATTGAGCATGCTTCCTCTCTAGTCCCCATCCTTTTCTTACAGCGATCTTGATCACACTATAAATGTGTCATACTGAACTTATGACAGTTCAATCATTTTACAGTGTTTACTCATAGAGATTTAAATGTAATAAGTTCATTCTAAATACACCCATGAACACGTTGCACCTGGATACAATGTTTCTCTCATTATTCTTCTGTGACGCGGCAACAAAAAGCACTACTCCCTTATTTATAGCCTTTTTGTCGTCTTGGAGAAGCAGCAAAGGGACTGGACCACGTGGGGAGGAAAGAGCTTTGTTTAATTTTAATTAAATTCACTTCTTTCAAGTCTGAGTAAACTCTGGATCCACAGCAACCAGGCTAATTAGATTATGAACACTGTTTATTTACTTAAAGGACAGTCAGCATTGTGCTATGAAGCGCCTGACACGTTCCTCCAAAGTAGTTCTGTCACACTTTACACTCCGGGTTTAGCAAACATTCTAGCATTTAAAGGATGATATATCAATATTACAAGGGGATTTTCTAATTCAGAAATTGACAACCATGGGGTAGTCCTGTAATTGTTTCCTACAAGACAGTTCAATTCCTTGCACGCTTGCTCCAAGTGGGAATACCTTGTCTTTCATCTATCATCTGCTTCCCATGGAACTGAGATCATCTTTTATGTAGTACCCAATGCATATACTGATCCAAAGGGGCTACTATAACACATGACTGTGGCAGCCACAAAAACAGGACAAAATAGAGCCATTGGGCCACACTCTCCCAGATTGAAAGCCCACTGAAGTTAATGGCCATATGCCCAGGGATGAATTAGCCAAAAGAAAGCAAGGAATCCCTCTTCACTCTGCCACCCAACTGCCCACAAGTGATCATACTGCAAAATTGTTTCCAGATCTAAAGTAGTCATCACACCATGACATCACCATTGTGTTGTAAAATGAAGAGCACCTGTGGAACACACTGATATTGACAGTCCTTGAATATACTTTTGCTAAAGTTTGCATTATATGAGACTACAATTTACACTTAAAAGGCCAAATTCTGTGCTGACTTATACATTGAATTCATTAGGGGATGTACATTAGCAGAATTTGACCCAAAACATGCACCCAAATCATGAAGAAAAACATAGTAAAAGTCATCATTCTAATCCCTTATGCTAGACTTTCATCTTTGGAAAACTATAGTACATTCAAATACCGGGCAGGTCACTAGTGCAGTGAATTATATAGGCTCTTCCTTGTCATCATTTGTCTACATCATAAAACCACTTCAGCAACTTGCACAATACTTAGTCCTGCCATGAGTGCAGGGGACTGGACTAGATGATCTCTCAAGGTCCCTTCCAGTCCTATGATTCTATGTTTTTCAGTATGCTCAAGAGCTGATCAAGACTGGAATAGCAAGGGTGTTGCATGTCAGGGCTAAAATATGCTGGCTGAGCTGTGTGGAGAAGCTTGTCTGTCCAGACTGTACCCAGACTACTCCAGTTATTAGTCCCTCATCCTCATGACCAGGTGGCTTATAATATACATTAATCCTCTAAGTAATTGACTCATGCATCTTCAGTCTTCAGGTAGAGTGACTCGGTGCCAATATCTTCCAAATCCGTCTCCTCCTTCCTTTCAAGGACTATCAAATCCTCTCTAACAAAAAAGGATAAATCTTCCCTTCATCCGTGTTTCAAACTGTCCCATACAAACAACCTGAAGCACTCAATGTCCAAGGCATCACAGCTCCAGGCAAGCTTCAGTTGGATCCACATTATTAATGCCTTATATGAAATTTTGCCTCCATGTTCCCTATTTTTCCTTCCTAAACGTCTTTCAGTTGTATACAACACATATTACTGAGCTTACTTTTTTCTCTATATTAGAGCCCATAAACCCCAAATTGCCTGTTTTTCCTTAATGTATTTCCACTACAATCACATTTCATTTTTATCTTTCTCCCCATCCAGACCTTGTGTGTTTGTGTATACACACACACACACACACACACACACACACACACATACACAAACACACCCCTCAGCTCCTCCTTCAGTCAGCTAATTGTAATGCCTGCTTCACAAACATTATCTAGTCATTTGGCAGATTATCTTTTTTATATAGGATTGGTCTGTCCCAAAATAATGTATTGTGCTACGGTTTCCTTTCCACACCCTTAAGCCACGAAATCAGAGTCCTCACAAATCAGGACAGACCTGCACAAGGCACAAGAGGGACTTTAGATATGGCCACTCCCAGGGTTCTTGTCTCTAACCCTCCTTCCTCATCCTGTGCCCGTTCAAACAAGACTCTACTCTTTAGGAAACATGTAGGCAAGTGATTATTTACGAACAAATTCCATGATGTAAATAAAGAAGAGTTTGTGCAACGCAGAAGCTTTTTAATCAATCACCTTTTATAATTGCAAAAGGTTTGACGTCACAGGTTATTTATGATCTTTAACACTAAAATATAACTTGTGGCTATATTGTAGAGCTGGATAAAAGTGTACGTACACTTCCCTGTGTATTTCAATATCCTCTATTGACAGAAGATAGGAGAACTGTGGTTGGACTGGAGACCAGGAAATGATTTTTGTGATTTCATTAGAGTAATTGACGAAAGCATTTCCTCTCTAAGGAGGGTTAACAGATGGTCCATTAAAGTTACAACTTCTTCTTTAAATAGGCTGTCACAAAAATGCTCTGCGTGGCAACAAAAATAATATTGATACAAACTCAGTGTACAATTAAAAGATTGTCTACATAAACTAGAACGCAACATAAATCACTGCTATCATTGCAATACAGAAGAGTATGGAGATGCATTTGCTCTTTAGGGTTTCCTTTGAAATGGTTTTGAAGTGAAAAATGTTTAAATAGCTTGAAGGAACAAAACAAAGCATGGGACTGTCAACACCACTGTGGCTTATAGTTATTATGTACATGAGCCTGCTGGAAGTCATCAATAAATCAGATTATTCTGCACCTGGTGCCTACTCCAAACTTCTTTGAAGTCAGGGGGAAAAATAACATTGACTCCAATAGTCTTTGAATCAGGGCCTTGGGTTTTGATCCTAACAGGAATTGAATGTGTTAGTTGACTGAGTTTCTAGATCTAGTTCAAAAGATTTTAGACAACAATTATTGAAATTATATCTTGGGTCACCTCAGTGAGTGATGTTGCAGCCTTAGAAATTATTTCCTTCAAAGAAAGAAAAATAGCACACATTCAAAATGATGTGATACCATTTAATTTGATGTTTGACTAGTTATAAAACTCTATAGCACACTGAAAGGTACTTTACTAATCCCAACGCACTGCAAAATAACAATCAGTATTAGCTCTATGAAACCCAGGTCTCTGACCTCAACCCTAGCATATGCTGAATGATAACATATGCTGCCCAAGCTTTTACACAAACTGAAATTGCATCACACCACCATCCCTAAACAACTCCATTGGCTTCCCATTCATTTTAGGAACCAGTTAAAAACTGCACTTTTTGGCAAATGAAGACAGTGATGGATATCAGAAGCCCTCATATCCCTGTTCATTCTGATCTGCAGCAATCTTTATTCCCACATTATCCAGCCTAGCCAAACTTCTTCACATCATCTTAGAAGGTTGCAAAGTGCATTCACTTTTCAACATGTTAGACTGGCCTCATATTTCAGAGATATACAATGGTGTATTAAATGTGGCATTTGGGGGGAAGTTAATGGCCTAGATTTATTAACATCCCTTTTTTACTACTATTTAACCCTGTTTTTCTTCAATGTCAGGATTTTTAGAAATTTCTCTCTTCTGTTCTAGACTTCCATCCTTCTACTCCTAATTCCTTTCTTCTTTCTCCATTCCCTCTTCTTCTCGTACCTCTCTCTTGTGTTGCTTCATCTTTTCTCTCTCTCTGCTGTTTCTCCATCTCATCCTACTGCTGTCATCTCCTCGTGAATCCAGTTCACATTGGCCAGTCTGTAAAATTAAGCCCTTGCACAGTGCACCTTTCTGTTCCCCTCGTTAAAGGCTTGATCCAGCTCTCATTGATGTCAGTGGAAAACTCCCATTGACTTCAATGGACTTCAGATGGTGCAATAATTTTCCATGCTTCCTTCACAGTAACTACTCTGCAAGAACACATTTGTTTCTTTAGTTTACCACTCTTAAATTTCTGCTTCTTCCGTTGTTTCTACTCATTATGTAGCATGGGAGAAAAAAAGTGATAAATCAGAAAATAAGTCTTACACTCAGAGAGGGAAGCAAAAGAAGGAATATTTTCTTATTGCAAAACCTACTCCTACAGCTGTGGACATGCTACCTGGTATGATTGATGTGCACAATTGTAACTTGGGAGCCTAAGGCTGCTCTAGTACGGTTTGTGCTCTACTAAAGATTTAAGAAATTGCATAATAATATGGTGGAATAGTTATTACTTCAGGTACACTAGACCCCCAAAAGTCTCTCATCTGGTCCAACAGAGCAAATACGATTTTATCGTCATTGTCTAGAACAAAAACACAGCACAGAAGACAAAGGTTCAGACTCTTTGGGAAGGAAAAGGAGAGAGACCATTATTGATACCAAGACATTTTGCCCAAGATCTACAGTGAAATGTTTAAGTGAAAATATAGTAAAGATGTTGCTTTCATAACTCTATTTTGTTAATTGCAGAAATGTCAATGATATAGCTCACTGGTTTTCAACCTGTGGTCAGTGGACCCCTGGGGGCCCGCAGATTATGTCTAAGATTTCCAAAGGGGTCTGCACCACCATTTGACATTTTGTAGGGGTCTGCAAATGAAAAAAGGTTGAAAACCACTGATATGGCTAAATAGTAGGATTTTCAAAGTGCTCACTGTTGGCCTAACTCTGCTCCCATTGACATCAATGGGGGTTTGATTTCAACAGGAGCAGCGTTAGGCCAACATAAGGGTTTTTTAAAAAAAAAACCTTAAGAGTCTAAGGGCACTGGCAGAGTTACAGCACCAGGAGTTACAACACCGCTCAGAGAGCGCTGAAGGGAAACCGCTGTTGTGTGTTCACACTGTCAGCTGCCTGCGCAATAGCGTGTTCACACTTGTGGTACTTGCAGTGGTATTCAGAGCGGTGCACTCTGGACAGCTATCCCACAGAGCACCTCTTTCTCTTTTGCCACTAAGACTTGTGGGAAGGCGGAGGGGGTCACGGGGCATCCTGGGTCCTGTCCCAGTGCCCCGTGATGCATTGCTTCGCATCCCAGCAATCCCTGTGTTTCTGTCTGCATTTGGCGCCATCTTTCAACAGTTTGTGCATTGCGTGCCCTGCCTCTTCAGGCTGCAGGAATGGATCCTGAACTGTTGACCAGTACAGGGGCGTCAGGTTTGTAGAAATTTTGGTGGTGCCCAGAACACCCAGAGCCTGCCCCCTCAAACTCTGCCCCCCCAACTCCGCCACCCCCACCTGTCTAAGGCTCTGGGAGGGAGTTTGGGTGGGGGGGAGGAGGTCTGGGGTACACACCCTGTGCTGGGACAGCGGATTGGGTGCTGGAGGGGGGCAGTCTCTGGGAGGGAGTTTGGGTGCAGAAAGGGTGAGAGGTTGGGCTCTGGGAGGGAGTTTGGGTGGGAGGAGGGGATCTGGGGTGCAGGCCCTGGGCTGGGGAAGGGGATTGGGGTGCAGGCTCTGGGAGGGAGTTTGGGTGCAGGCTCTGGGCTGGGGGTGCAGGCTCTGGGAGGGAGTTTGGGGATGGGAGGGGGTACAGAGGGAGGGGGTGCAGGCTCTGGGAGGGGGTGCAGGCTCCGGGCTGGGGCAGGAGGTGGGGGTGCAGGAGTGGGTGAGGGGTGCAGGCTCTGGGAGGGAGTTTGGGGATGGGAGAGGGTGCAGAGGGAGGGGGTGCAGGTTCTGGGAGGGAGTTGGGGCGGGAAGAGGTGTGTGGGAAAGGGGTGGGGGTGCAGGCTCTGGGAAGGGGTGGGGAGATGCGGCGCTTACCTGGGGTTCCTAGGCAGGGCGGGCCGGGGAGCCTCCATGTGCTTCTACCCCCAGGCACTGCCCCTGCAGCTTCTTATTGGCCGCAGGGGCGCTTGAGGCGGGAGCAGCACGCATGGACACAGACCCGACCCACCTCGCCCAGGGGCCGCAGGGAGGGGCCAGCAGCCACCTGGAGCGAGCATGCAGAAGCCGTTCAGCTCCGCTGCGCTGCCGGTGGTGGATGGGGATGCCTGGGGGGGGGGGGGGGGAAGCGCACAGGGGCGGCAGGCGGGGCCAAGGGAGAGACCCGGCCCCAAACACTGCTGGAGCCGGGCCCCAGGCCAGGAATATTCCTGGTGCCCAGGCACCACGGGCCCATAGAACTCTCCGCCTACGGACCAGTATGCTGCTCGCTCTGACCAACACGTCACAAGTGGCAGTGGAGTTATTCCTTAAACTACAAAGGCAAGAGGAGTGTGACACTGATGTCGCCATGCATAGTAGCTACGACACGAGATTACTTGTGGCATTCACGGAGGTGCTGACCACAGTGGAATGCCGCTTTTGGGCTCAGGAAACAAGCACTGAGTGGTGGAATCACATCATGATGCATGTCTGGGATGACGAGCAGTGGCTGCAGAACTTTCAGATGAGGAAAGCCACATTCATGGGACTGTGTGATGAGCTCGCCTCAGCCCTGCGGCGCAAGGACACAAGAATGAAAGCTGCCCTGCCACTGGAGAAGTGCGTGGTGATTGCACTGTGGAAGCTGGCTACTCTGGACTGCTACCAATCGGTCGCTAACCAGTTCGGAGGGGGAAAGTCGACCGTTGGACTCGTATTGATGAAAGTCTGCAGGGCCATTAATCGCATCCTGCTCTGAAAGATCGTGACTCTGAGCAACATGCGTGATATTGTGGATGGCTTTGCACAAATGGGCTTCCCTACCTGTGGAGGGGTGATAGATGGCACACATCTTCCAATTCTGGCACCAGACCACCTAGCTACTGAGTACATTAATTGCAAGGGGTATTTCTCAGTGGTTCTCCAGGCACTTGTCAATCACCGTGGGCGTTTCACAGACATTAACGCAGGCTGGTCCGGAAAGGTGCATGACGCACACATCTTTTGGAACACTGGCCTGTTCAGGAAGCTGCAAGCCGGGACTTTCTTCCTGGACCAGAAGATCACCATGGAAGCAGTTGAAATGCGCATTGTGATCCTGGGAGACCCCACCTACTCCTTAATGCTGTGGCTTATGAGGCCATACACGGGGCACCTTGACAGCAGCAAGGAGTGGTTCAACAATAGGCTGAGCAAATGCAGAATGACTGTTGAGTTTGCTTTTGGCCATTTGAAAGCCCGCTGGTGCTGCCTCTATAGGAAGCAGGACCTGGCCAATGACAATATTCCTATGCTTATAGCTGCATGCTCTACCCTCCATAATATTTGTGACGAGAAGGGTGAAAGCTTCACTCAGGGTTTGACCTCAGAAGCTCAGCACCTGGAGGCAGAGTTTGAACAGCCAGAGACCAGGGCTATTAGAGGGGCGCAGCGCAGGGCCATAAGGATCAGGGATGCCTTGAGGCAGCAAGTTGAAGCTAAAAGCCACTAATATTTGTTGCTATGCTCGGGAGTGCAGTGCTTGTAATGCTAGGAGGTGATTAGTGCAGACGATGCAATATGTGGGTTTAACATAATTGTATGTTGCTTTGCAGGGCTCTTCTTGCTTTCAGTTAATAGAATAAAGATTGCTTTCAAACCAACACAATTCTTTTATTAAAAAACAACAACCGGAGGAGAGAGTCAAACCAAAAAAACCCATCAGCAGAGAGGGATGGAAGAAGGGAAGGTCCCAGGAGGAGGAGGGGTCCCGGGACAGCTGTGTATGTCCAGGGATCATATCCAACTTTCTCCTTTGGAGTACAATGCAGCAGGTACTGTACTTCAGCAGGGCCAAACTGCAGAGGGATGGGTGTTGAGTGCAGTAGAAATCCAAGTGCTGGACTGTGACGGGGGAGGAGTGGAATGCCACAGATACAGACTGGAGCCAGGAGGTTGATAAGAGTGTATTGGCGGTGTCTGGGAGGTGCATGGGAAAGAGTTTTGCGACAGCGGCTGCAGGGGAGGGCGGGCGCAGAGCTGCTCGGGTTTGAAGAGCTATTATTGCCTGGAGCATGTCTGCTTGGTGCTCCATAACCTTTAAGAGCCACTCCGTGGCTTCATTCTGGCATGCCGCGTTCTCCTTTCAGTCCCTCTTCTCACTGTCCCGCCACTCCTTCGATTCCTGTTTCTTGGCGGTGGAGTGCATCATAACATCACGCAGAAAGTCCTCCTTAGTTCTTCTTGGCCGCTTTCTAATTCTGCGCAGCCGTTCAGCCGCCGATAATAAAGAGGGAGGCTGGGCTCCCAAGGTCATCTCTGTGAAGTTTAAACCCAATATTTTACAGAAGCAGTATTGTTTGCAACACAGAGAACACTGGTTTCAGAGTGGTAGCCGTGTTAGTCTGTATCAGCAAAAAGAACAAGGAGTACTTGTGGCACCTTATAGACTAACAAATTTATTTGGGCATAAGCTTTCGTGGGCTAAAACCCACTTCATGGGATGCATGCAGTGGAAAATACAGTAGGAAGATATATATCTATAGATATATAGAGAACATGAAAAAATACCAACACCAACTGTAATGAGACTAATCAATTAAGGTGGGCTATTATCAGCAGGAGAGAAAAAAAACTTTTGTAGTGATAATCAGGATGGCCCATTTCCAACAGTTGACAAGAAGGTGTGAGTAACAGTAGGGGGGAAATTAGCATGGGGAAACAGTTTTTACTTTGTGTAATGACCCATCCACTCCCAGTCTTTATTCAAGCATAATTTAATGGTGTCCAATTTGCAAATTAATTCCAATTCTGCAGTTTTTCGTTGGAGTCTGTTTTTGAAGTTTTTTTGTTGGAGTATTGCGACTTTTAGGTCTGTAATTGAGTGATCAGGGAGGCTGAAGTGTTTTCCGACTGGTTTTTGAATGTTATAATTCTTGACATTTGATTTGTGTCCATTTATTCTTTTGCGTAGAGACTGTCCAGTTTGGCCAATATACATGGCAGAAGGGCATTGCTGGCACATGATGGCGTATATCACATTGGTAGATATGCAGGTGAATGAGCCCCTGATGGTGTGGCTGATGTGATTAGGTCCTATGATGGTGTCCCTTGAATCGATATGTGGACAGAATTGGCAATGGGCTTTGTTGCAAGGATAGGTTCCTGGGTTAGTGTTTTTGTTGTGCGGTTGCTGGTGAGTATTTGCTTCAGGTTGGGGGGCTGTCTAAGTGAGGACTGGCCTGTCTCCCAAGAGCTGTGAGAGTAAGGGATTGTCCTTCAGGATAGGTTGTAGATTCAGTGATTTAAAACACAGCCAGTACTCACACACCTGTCACTAACTGGCTGACCCCAGGCAAGCACACATGAGCCACAAGACCCACAAAATGGCGAGTAGCCGCAGGGGCATGGTAAATCACTCTTCTCCGAACCCTGCTGTACACTGGGCATGTGACTCTTGGGGAGAGCCAGCACTGTAGGGGGAGCCTGATAATCATTCCTGTCCTCACACTTTCCACAGGAGATGATCATTATGGAAGATCTCTCGCTGCTGAAGGTTAGCAGGGAATCAAGGGAGGGTCTTCTCCAAGACTGCGGCTTCCGCCCTTGCCCCTATGCGGCTCGCCTGTGTGCAGCAATGGTCCCCACCCCCCGTGACCAGGGCCGCCCCGGGGGAGGGAGAGCGGGCAAGTGGGGCAATTTGCCTCGGGCCCAACAGGGGCCCCCACGAGAATATAGTATTCTATAGTATTGCAACTTTTTTTTTATGGAAGGGGCCCCCGAAATTGCTTTGCCCCAGGTCCCCTGAATCCTCTGGGCGGCCCTGCCCGTGACGGTACAGTGGCGCAGGAAAGTTACCGTTAATGGGGCAAGAAACAAAGCAGCTCTGCCAAAAAGCCTGCGGCAGTGGATTGCCCAGTATCTCCATGAGAGTTTCCTGGAGATCTCTGAGGGAGATTCCCGTGAAGTGAGGGAGTCAAGCAACAGCCTGTTCCACCACTCAGACCAGGCTTGCGGTGGGAGACAAGCCTGCTTTCTGCAACCCTCCTTTCCCCAACAACTCGCTTCAGCGATTCCCAAAATCAAATCCACTTACCAGGGGCCTCCTCTCCTGTTTGCGCTTCGCCAACATCCGACAGCTGTGACTGGCTAGCCTCCTCCGGGGTCGAAAAGTGCTCCTGGCTGCATGCATCTCTGACATCCGAGTCATCCTCTGCCTCTGGGTCCCCCTCTGCCTCCACATCCTCGTACAAGATTTCCTCCTCCTGGCTTGGTCCACTTTCAACTGGCATGAGAGCCACTTAAGTATCCTCAGTGGTCTTCGCAGTGGAAATGGGGTTGCTGCCAAGTATCAGGTCCAGCTCTTTGTAGAACTGGCAGCTCGTGGGCGCAGCACCGGAGCGGCGATTTGCCTCCTGCACCTTGTGGTAGGCATTCTGCAGCTCCTTCACTTTGACCCTGCACTGCAGTGTGTCCAGGTAATGGCCCCATTCTATCATGCATCATGAAATCTGTCCGTAGGTATCATAAGTCCTACGGCTGGAGCGCAGCTGGGACTGGACAGCCTTCGCTTCCCAAATGCTGGAGAGGTCCAGCAGCTCGGCATTGCTCAAAGTGGGGGATCGCCTGCTGCGTGGAGTAAGCATGGCCACCTGGAAAGATGCACTGAGACCACTGCATGCGTCACCGAGCAAACAGGAAGGGAACTTTCAAAATTCCAAAGGAATTTACGTGATGGGGATGACGGTTAGTCACCTGAGGGCAGGGCAGTAGAGTTCAAGCTGATGACCAGAGAGGCAAGAAGAGGCATTATGGGACACTTCCTGGAGGCCAGTCGCAGCGCTGTAATTGATCAGGGTGTCTACACTGGCACTGCAGCGCTGTAGCCCCGGTGCAGAAAGCTGTACGCCTCTCGTTGGGGTGGGTTTTTTTTAACAGCACTACAACTGCACAGTTTCTGTGCACTAAGTGGCTTGGCAGTATGTACACCTCAGGAGTTACAGCGCAGAAAGCTGCTTTACTGCACAGAAACTTGCCAGTGTAGACAGGGCTTTACTTAGCTACAGAACCTTTTTCCATATAATAATGTTCTGTACACACGTTAGCTAGTTATTTAAAAAAATCACAGATACAGTTCAACTGAAGAGATTTAACAAGAAAAATACAATATTGTAGAACAGTGTATTCATTCCAAAGGTATTTCCCTCTGTTTGACCACATATATGAATGAAATATCTGTGCTAACACTTTGGATCTTTGCACTTATCCCAACTCTTGTAGCCACTGCTCAGACAAAATTTTCATTGAAGTCAGTGGGATCAGTAAGGACTGAATAAGGACTTCAGGATTTAGCCAAACATTAACCCTCAATAAACACACTGCATAAAAATCTCTCTTTTATATCTGTGTATACGGCATGAGTGTGTGTGTGATCAACAAAAATTTTTGGAAGAAAAAGTGATTATTTTAGTTTCTTCCAGACAAGAAAAATATCCAAGAGGACAAAAGAAAATACAAAACAAAAACTAAAAAAGATATAACAGCAGTGCTCTTCTGATCACTAAACCAACCATTCATACAGAATGTTAATGGATGTTAAGGTATCCTGTATCAGGCATCTTTCACACCACTGTCACAAATGACGCAGACAGCTTGCCTTACAAAGAACGATTAAAGGTAGATAAAACAGGTATACAAGTATGAGAACTATATAATCACAAAAGAGGGAAAAAAATATGGGAAGTGAGAGAGTATAAACTAAAAATAGTAATGGGATAAAACTGAAAGCAGAAATTCAACCTGAAAGTAGAGAAAAAATCTCCCAACATTAAGTTCTGTGGTTTAGTCTCCCCATAAGGAAATGGTAAAAATCCCACCAGTGGGGACATATAAATTTATACTGGCAACACACTACAAAAATTGGAACGTAGAGCACAAACATGCATTGGCAGGGGAATAGATTAAATGTTCTAACAGTCCTATTCCAGTTCTAGTTTCTATGGTTTTATGAGACAGTGCTCCACCAGGAGGGAGCTATCCACAGGAGGCATATAAATTGCAATTTTACATAAAAACATGGGCCAAATTAATCTGTTGTAACTCCCTTGAAGTCAACAGAATTACAGCATAGATTAATCTAATTTAGTGTTTTCAAATACAATTCCTAGTTTGTTCATAGAACCAACTAAGCTTTTTCTCTTGATTTCTAAATTTCCCATCCCTGTAATATTTTGGTGCTGTCCCATATCACTAAAGCTTCATGCCAAGTTCAATTCCATTGGGACCAAAATCCTCTGTCTTCTTGGTTCAGCACTTTGATATGTTTCTCTTTTAGAACTCTGCACTAGTCAAAGAGATGTAGCTTTCTTTTCACGAAAGAAAGATAAGACGTCACTGAAGGGAACCATTCTGTTTGGGAGTAAGCTACCTGCCTGCACGAACAGGTATACACATTCAAAATCACAATGATGTAGATAGCTCTGGTTTGGCAATGAGCATGATAACAAGGCTGGAAACGGGAGCCAAAACTAAGAATAAAGATTATAATCTAAACAGGAGCATGATATAAAGCCTAGGCTGAGAGAGATCCCTTGTGGTAATTATGGATACTGCACTTGCATAACCTCCACACACATAAACCACCAACTAATGTAGGAACATAACTTGCATTTCTGAATGCTAAAAATATTACATATATTTGCCTAGTGTGCAGGGGAAATGCACACTTGCTGCCAGACTTTTGTTCAGCAAGTTTCCTATCACAGTGCTGCAGAGCTGGGATTCTACTGTATTTACCCACTATACCAGGGATTTTTTTAAACACACACTAACAAGTCCACAGGCTCAGTAAACATTATCTCTGCTCTAAATGATATTAGCATGAAAGGGATTAGCACCAAGAAATATGTCACGACTGAAAATATTTTAAAATCTCAATTTTTGCCTTTCAAACTTTTCATGAGAATGTAGCACCAGCAAAAGGTGCAAATCAGCAGCCTGCAGACTGAAACGCTTTATACATAGACTAGACACAGATGAGCAGCAGAAGCAAATAAAAAACCTCTCCCTACACTCTCCTGACAATACACCACAGCTCAGACAATGAAGGGCTGACTCTGGGGGAGTCATGAGCAGAGAGTTCAAACTACATTCCCATTTAGGGAATATCTACATGGAGAAATTTTCTGGCACAATTATATTGTAATAATTATTCTGCTATAATTATATCAGTACAAGTCCCTGTACAAACCGCTATTGCAAAATAAAAGTAATTTTATGCCAGAATAGAAGCAGAGTAATTACTCTTCTGACACAATATCACCTTTATTCCACAATAGAGGTCTATACAGGGATGTGTACTGATATAATAACAAAATAATAATTCCATTATAGCTATGCCACGAAATTTCCCTAAGTAACAAGCCCCCCTTTGTCAAACAAGTTATTTGGCTCAATACAGAGTTAGTTGGGTGCAATTCTTTGACCTGTGTTATATAGGAGGTAAGACTAGATGATCTAGTGGACCATTCCTAGCCTTAAAATCTATTAATTTAACTAGAATAGTGTTTTTTTGTATTGACTGCAGTCCAACAGGAGCTGGACAAGGATCTTCAGCTAATCTCATACAGGCCAAACAAGCCATCAGTCGGTAACAATTTTTTGTCACTATCTAATGAGTGTGAACAGATTGTGGTTGAAATCTTGGCCCCACTGAAGTCAATGGGAATTTTGCCATTGATTTCAATGAGGCCAGGAATTCACCCTAATTATTAAAAAGAACCCAACAGCTTGGCCGATGTCACTAGTGGACTCTACTCCACCAATAAACTATACTATGCTGATAATCATTCCCTTACAGGAAAGAGCCTGGAATCTTATCCCTTGGCCTGAAGGTCAACATTCTAGCACTCTGTCAGAACAGCGGAAAAAAGAATTTCAGAGGGGAGAGCTGTTCACTGAGGAGTCCCTACACCTAAAGCCCAATATATTAATAATATATCCCATTACCAGTCCAATTCCCTTTTAATCTTAAAACTCTGTAGATGAAATGTTGTTTAATGACAGTTGGCTTAGTTGTAAAAAGGTAGAACTCCTGAAACGGAGAATTTTCCATTCTCACAACATGTTGAGAAGTACTCGTATTATATCTATGGGGACCATTTTTACAGGGATTTAACAACACAGAACCACTGACATTTTTTGTTTATATAGATACTATCCTGAATTTAGAGCCACCCAAATCTAAACAGGTCCCATTTGTTTTCCTCTAATTAAAAAAGAAGTTAAAAATAGTCACTTTTTCTCCATAGCATATGATGTTCAGGCCATTTCTTGCAATGCTAGATATTACCCAGCCTATGGGGAAAAAAATCCCAGAAAGAGCTGAATCCTCTCGCCCACACCCATTCATTTAAAACACATACAACCTCTGCATAAAAAATTGATACTACGGAGTGGGGAATGACCTTCTATTGGCCAGGAGTTGGACTAGATGAGCCAATAGGTCTCCGTTCTCAATTTCTATGAAAGTTACTTTAAGGAGAGTTTGTAAAGCACTACACATCAAGAGATGCAAACAAGCAAAGGTTGTGAATGCTGAAAGAAACCTCTGGTACCTTCCAAATAAAGGCACATCTATGGTACTCTCTTAGATAAGCATAGTTAAAATAATGTAGTGAAAAGGCAAGGAGGCTACTTCCACTGGAAGAAAGATAATTTGTCTCATTACCTTCTCTCTGAGCTTTGTCTCATTAGTTTAAGTGACAAAGCAAAGGCTTACAATATATTGAGAGACAGGGTTAAAAACAAATTTCTGGTAAAGGAGGACATGTTTCACAGGATATTTTACAACAGGAAACAGGTTTCAGTTCTATTCTTAGAAGTTACCTTCACTCACGACAGTAGTAAATATTTGACAGTTCTTCAGAAGGTATATTTGACACAGGGCAAAGAAAACCAAAGTACTTTTTAAAAATATCTTTATTATAAACCTGTAGTTTTAATAAAATATTCAAAATATTCAAAAAAATTCCTGTAGCCACTCAGTTAACAACTGCTTCCAATAACATACAAAAAAAATGCCAGAAACGAGTGCAATTCTTATGGTGACTTCAGTCAGTGTTTTCAGGCTTTTCAGTCCCCTTGCCAACAACAGAGATGCTGTCAATTACCTCACGGAAAGGCTGAGTAATACCACCCCTGAAAACTAGAAGTGTGGATGAAAAGACTTAGCACACAGATACTGTATCTTCAATCATTACCTCCTGTACATGTAACTCACGGCAAGTAAAGTGGAAGCCAAGAGAAATCTGGATAACTGCGGAATGTATGTATGCTAATGAGCTATTCTCCATTAACTTGTTCCATCCTCCTTTATATCTCAAATTAATTTTGTCTACTTGTTGCCTGTCCCAGTTTATAGAAACGACATGAGCCAACATATTGTTGTAATATCTTTGATGTCCAAACACAGCAGACAAGATGAGCTGCACTGCACCCAGATAAAACATATGAAAATATACTGCAATTAAAAAAAACCTGAAGAGTGGGATTTTAAGAAGAGTTTGAGAGAGTTGAAATTCAATGGGAGTTGGGATATCTAACTCCCTTAAGCGTCTTTGAAAATCCCAGCCTAAAAAGCCATTTTCTAATGTCATTCAAAAAATAACATACATCAATAAGGAACGAGAACTGTTTGATACACGCTATTTTTCTGAACTGAAGCATAGAGAGCATTTCTAAAAAGCAGCGTTTTGTAATATGCAAGAGATTAAATCCAAATCTACTCTATAACTCTGAGTCAGGCGACTTGACTACAACAAGCAGAAGTTGCAGTGTAGCCTGAAAGTAATTCATTTTAAACTGTGTTGGAGCTAGATTCCCTAGATTGCCCCATAGTGAAAGGGGCTTAGAAATTAGATGTACAGACATCGTAGTGGACTATGTTGGAACATTTCTGCTATAACATCTGCACACACTACTGACATCTTCCAAAACAAAGCAAGTCATTTATCAGTGTGATAGAACTGCTTTTCTGAGGTGATTGAAGAAATTAATGATTGCTTAGCTAGAAGATATTTAAGATTTCTTATTGACTAACCTTCCTACCAAGAACAATTTAAAAGAGTCAATAGCATTTTAAAAGATTCAGTACATTTCATTGTTTCAACAGATGAAAAGCAGAAGCTCACAGTTTATTAAAACACAAAAGTATATTTACAGTTCTGCTTTGTGTACCAAATAAGCAGCTAGAAATCAAAAGCCTCTGATCACAAAAGCCGACAAGACTGCAGGATGAAGAACTGACTTCAAGTGAGTTTATTTCCTTCCCCATCCCAGATCAGGTTAATCCAAGATTAACCAGGAATATCTGTGAAATTTCTTAAATACCATCTGTAGGTAAGGGAGTTAAACTCATTCTTCTGAGTTTACTGACATGTTGATTTCTAAAATACTGTAAAGAAACAGTCAAAATCCTCATTCCATAGGAAGAAAATATTCCATGTACTTTCTTATGTCTGGAGCCTCAGGCTTGGGAAACGTTTTTCTAGACTGTCAGCAAGCGTCTGATCAGCCTCACGCAGCGTTTCAAGGAAACTTTCCACCTAGAAATAAAACACAAGTATGCCAAATACACTGAGATGGAACAAAGGAATTGCCATACTGGATCAGACCAGTGGTCTATATATTCCAGTATCCTATCACTGACAGCAGACAGTACTATTTCAGAAGAAGGTGCAAGAAACCCCGCACTAGGCAGTTATGGGATAATCTGCCCCTCAAATGTCCAAAATTAGAAGCTGGTTTGAAGCCTGAAGAACGAGTGTTTATATCACTTCCAAGGCTTTTTTTTTTTTTTTTTAAAGTGTTTACTAGTGTAGAACTGGATCTTCTAGTTATCTATATAAATAACTAAACCTTTTTTGAATCATGCTAAACTCTTGTCACAAGACATCATTGAGGCCAGTGACATTCACAGACTAACCTATAGAATACAATTGGCTCCAATACCAGTGAAGGTTTGATCGTGCTTAAAAAAATATACGTATATGTTTTTCATTCTTTGGAAATCAGATTTTTTTTTTTTTTAAATCACTCTATAAAAAAAAAGAAGCTCTGCCAATTTACGTGAGCTGATGATCTAGCTCAAAGTTTTGGCTGATGTGAGCCAAAAGAAAAGGAAAGAAAATAAGAATGTCTGATGTTGCATTAGATATTGCATCTTATGTCAGAGTAATCCCGCCCTCTCTAAATCTGCATGTTTCACCCATGTTAAAGATTTTGTCACATACTCACAGAAGTGAAATATAGTGGTAAAAGATTCTGAAACGCACAGGAGCATTTTTGTTCATTTAGATGCCCCTGGTTCAATCCCTCCAATATGTTTTCCTAGAAAACAACAGTAAAAAATAAACACAACTAGTATTTCATAAACAGTTGCTGAATACATAATCTCACAGTCACATGCATAGTGCCATATAAACAAGCCCCTTCGTTTTCATTTACCAAAAAACTCCCGGGTTTTACAAAAAGTATTATTCATTTTTTTCTGATTTTCACCCTACTTTTGTATCATTCAAATATATAAAAAATAACTTGTTTTATTAGGAAAATACAGATATCTCGTGCATTGTATTGTATTACGATAATACATTAGTCTGTGTGTATGTGCAAAGCTGTCTGTTGAAGTAAAGCTACATATTAGTCTACAAGATACACACAATACACAGTCACGGGCACAAGCTCTGAAGTGCGTGAGCATCTGAACATCCTGATGAATCTCACGCCCACCACGTACACATTTCAAGCTGTTATCAGATAACGGTTTAAAGATTTGACATATACAAATGGGAAGAAAACGAAAATCTGTATCAGAATACGTTTCAGAACTCAAGGAAGTCCTCAAAAGTTTTAAAAAAACAAAAGCAGGAGAAAAGGATGAAGTTGAGTGTATGCGCTGCACATGATATGACCCCATTATTAAATGTAAATATTCATAGTCTAATAGTTCTAAGTATACAACAGTAAACTTTTTATTCAAATGAAAAGTTTTATTTAGGGATTAGAGATATATTGTTTTCTTAAACTCAGAGGTGGCATTGTGTTTTGAGCTGTTTTAATTCTGCAGCAAACCACACTGATGAATGGAATTCAGAGCATTAGTCTACTGAATACTTTTTTCCCGTCTTTCCATCCACCAAAATAAACCCCGATATTTACCCAGAAAAATTATTAATAGTTTTTTGCACTGACTTTCATCTGTTTTTGTTGATGTGGTAATATACACTGATAAATTCCTGTGAAAAATCAAACAAAATAAAAAC